>NW_016808547.1:3477892-3579814 GCF_001698545.2 Rhinopithecus bieti | reverse complement strand
AAAAAAAAAAAAAAAAAAAAAAAAAAAAAAAACAGAGAGTTTAGCCGGGAGTGGTGCCTCACACCTGTAATCCCAGCACTTTGGGAGGCTGAGGAAGGCAGATCACCTGAGGTCGGGAGTTCGAGACCAGCCCGACCAACAGGGAGAAACCTCATCTCTACAAAAAATACAAAAATTAGCCGGGCATGGTGGTGCATGCCTGTAATCTCAGCTACTCAGGAGGCTGAGGCAGGAGAATAGCTTGAACCTGGGAGGTGGAGGTTGCGGTGAGTTGAGATCGTGCCATTGCACTCCAGCCTGTGCAACAAGAGCGAAGCTCTGTCTAAAAAAAAAAAGAGAGAGAGAGATGTAATAATCAAATGCAAATGCAATACATTGTCATTTAATGGGTCTCATTTTTTAAAAAGGATGACACAAACAAGTGAGGAAATTTGGAGTACTGCATAATTTTAGAAAACAATTGTTATTCCCCATTGACATAGGTTTCTAACAGCAACAAGTTGAAAGCAGACTGCATGTTATTGTGCTGGATGTGATATGGTATTGTGGTATGTAGAAAATGCTTATTTTGGAAGTACATACTAAAGAAACCAGGTGTGAACAGTCATTGTGTGTTTACACACACACATACACACACCACATAAATATATGTTAATATAAGGCATATATGAGGAAATGTTCACAGCTGTTTAATGGACGTGACATAAAATGTCTTTTTCTTCTTCCTCTTTTTTTATTTTTTTTATTTTTTTTATTTTTCTGAGACGGAGTCTTGCTCTGTCGCCCAGGCTAGAGTATAGTGGCACAATCTCGGCTCACTGCAACCTCTGCCTCCAGGGTTCAAACGATTCTTCTGCCTCAGTCTCCTGAGTAGCTGGGACTACAGGCATGTGCCACCGCGCCTGGCTAATTTTTATATTTTTAGTAGAGACGGGGTTTCACCATGTTGGCCAGGATGGTCTCAAACTCTTGACCTTGTGATTCACTCACCTTGGCCTCCCAAAGTGCTGGGATTACAGGTGTGAGCCACCGCAACCTGGCTAAAATGTATTATTCTTTTTGCTTTTCTGTATGTTTGAACTTTTCAAAATAAAATCTTTAAAAAGTGACTTTAAAAATTTTTTTATTGCGGTATAATGTAGGTTTCGTAAAGTGCATTACTAGTAAGTGTACAGATTGATGGTTTTTTACATGTGTATAACATGTAACACCATCTAACCACACCAGATTAAGATACAGAATATTTCTGCCACTGTTCTGTAGTTTCCTAGTGCCCCTAATTTCTAACACTGTTGATAAAGTATGTACTCTTTCATGTCTGGTTTCTTTTGTACAACACGAGTTCCTGTTATATTAAAGCCAGTTTTCATGCAGGGCGCAGTGGCTCACACCTGTAACCCGGCACTTTTGGAGGCCGAGGCGGGTGGATTGCCTGAGCTCAGGAGTTCGAGACCAGCCTGGGCAACACGATGAAACACCGTCTCTACTAAAAGGCAAAATATTAGCCGGGCATGGCAGTGTGCACCTGTAATCCTACCTACTCAGGAGGCTGAGATACGAGAATCGCTTAAACCGGGGAGCAGGAGTTTGCAGTGAGCTGAGATCATGCCATTATGCTCTAGCCTGGGTGACAGAGTGAGGCTCCATGTCAAAACAAAAACAAACACCAGTTTTCAGAGACTCCATGATATCGTGTTTGTCAAGAATGTGGAAAAACAAGTCTTTTTTCTTAAATTGCTAGTTTAAATGTAAAACGATGAAACCTCTCATAAGGCAATTTAAAATGCCCACATCCTTTGACCTAGTAATTCTACTTCTAAGGTCCTAAAAAAATAAAAGCAAAGTGCAGAAGGCAGGCACGGTGACATGCATCTGTAGTCCTAGCTACTCTGGAAGCTGAGGCGTGAGGACTGCTCGAGCCTAGTATTATAGCCTGGCTATATTGACACGCTCCCCTGGACAACATAGTGAATAGTGAGGTCCTGTCTCTTTAAAAAGAAAGAAAGAAAAAGTAATGTGCACAAAGATGAGATAAATCTTGAAATATTTATACTATGATATGTCAAAAGCTATTGAAAATGTAAAGTATTTATGTTTGTAATCCCAGCACTTTGGGAGGCAGAAGTGCAAGGATTACTTGAGGCCAGGAGTGGGAAGCCAGCCTGGTCAACATAGTAAGAGCACATCTCTGCAAAAATAAAAGTATTAGTTGGGTGTAGTGACGCCCCTCTGTAGTTCCAGATACTGGGGAGCCTGAGGCAGGAGGATCACTTGAACCTGGGAGCTGCAAGCTGCAGTGAGACATGATCATGCCACTGTGCTCCAGCCTGGGAGACAGAGCAAGACCCTGTTTCCAAAAAAAAAAACAAAAAACGGGTGAGATAGACCTATGTGTAATTTGAACAATCTCCAGGACATGTTATTATGTTAAAAAAGAAAGAAACTGAACAGTATGTACAGACCATTTATGGTGAAAATAAATATATACATACATACATGCATACATACATACATAGGCCGGGCACGGTGGCTCACGCCTGTAATCCCAGCACTTTGGGAGGCTGAGGCGGGCGGATCACGAGGTCAGGAGATTGAGACCATCCTGGCCAACATGGTGAAACCCCGTCTCTACTAAAAATACAAAAAATTAGCCAGGCGTGGTGGCGGGCGCCTGTAGTCCCAGCTACTCGGGAAGCTGAGGCAGGAGGATGGTGTGAACCCAGGAGGTGGAGCTTGCAATGAGCTGAGATCACACCACTGCAGCCTGGGCGACAGAGTGAGACTTGTCTCAAAAAAAAAGGTAGAGAAAAATGCACACACCAAATGGTGGCAAGGTTAATGGGGAGAAATAAACGTGTTCCTTAAGTTTTGCCCTGTATTTTAGATTTCTCAATTGTTGCATCATGAACCCAAATATTCAAGTATTACCTGTGTAATTAACACATAAAGGCAAATAAGTTAACTTCAATACAAAAGCAGAAATAACACAAAGAGGGTTCTAGGATAAAAATAACTCCTCATGGATTCCCAAACAACTCATAACAGTGGTTACTTTGTGGGGGGAACTGGGCAAATCAGGGGTGGAGGTGGGAAACAGACTTTTCCCTATTTTCTTTCTTTCTTTTTTTTTTTTTTTGAGACGGAGTCGCACTCTGTCGCCCAGGCTGGAGTAGGGTGGCGCGATCTTGGCTCACGCCATTGTCCTGCCTCAGCCTCCGGAGTAGCTGGGACTACAGGCGCCCGCCACCATGCCCGGCTAATTTTTTGTATTTTTAGTAGAGATGGGATTTCACCATGTTAGCCAGGATGGTCTTGATCTCCTAACCTCGTGGTCTGCCCGCCTTGGCCTCCCAAAGTGCTGGGATGACAGGTGTGAGCCACTGCGCCTGGCACACTATTTTCATTTTTATATTTTTAAACTTTTGGATTAAATAAGTATGTGCAGGCCGGGCGCAGTGGCTCACGTCTGTAATCCCAGCACTTTGAGAGGCTGAGGGGGGTGGATCACCTGAGGTCAAGAGTTCAACAACAGCCTGGCCAACATGGTGAAACCTCGTCCCTACTAAAAATACAAAAATTAGCCGGCCATACTGGTATGTGCCTGTAATCCCAGCTACTGGGAGGCTGCGGCAGAAGAACCGCTTGAACCTAGGAGGTGGAGGCTGCAGTGAGCGGAGATTGCGCCACTACACTCCAGCCTAGGCAAGGATTGAGACGTAGTCTCAAAACAACAACAACAAAAATTGGCCAGGCGCAGTGGCTCATGCCTGTAATCCCAACACTTTGGGAGGCTGAGGCAGGAGAATCACAAGGTCAGGAGATCGAGACCATCCTGGCCAACATGGTGAAACCCCGTCTCCACTAAGATACAAAAAATTAGGCAGGCGTGGTGGCATGCGCCTGTAATCCCAGCTACTCAGGAGGCTGAGGCAGGGGAATCGCTTGAACCCAGGAGGCAGAGGTTGCAGTGAGTTGAGATTGTGCCACTGCACTTCAGCCCAGCAACAGAGCGAAACTCTGTCTCTAATAATAATAATAATAATAATAATAATAATAATAAACATGTGTGTATTTTATATTCCAATAAAAATTTAAAAGGTACAGGACAGTTTTGGTAGGGTGGGGTCCCAAATAAGCCCTTGTCCCTTTTTACAGCTCAGTATGGTGTCCAAGGGAGGGAATACAGTCCATGGGTTCTAGTTTCTGTTTCTGGTTGGGCCAGTAAAGCCCCTTCCTCATCCCTCTTTTCTACTTATTGCTAGAGACTGAAACTAAAACCCATGGGTTTTTTTTTCAAGGGTGCTGAAAAGCCTAAACAAAACAAAACAAAACAACAGCAAAATAAGGCAAGTTGGACAAGCTTGCAAGAAGTAGCCGTGACAAGATGGTATATATTTCAACTGGAAATAAGGAAGTTTGTGGGTTTCTGTTGTCGAAGAAGGGGTTGGTGTTAAAAAGACTGAAGGAGAAATGAAAAGTCCAGAAAAACTGGAGACGAGGCCCGGAAATGGTAGGGTGTGGAACCCGGGCAGGGGAGGGCTTAGAAAGCCATGGAGGAGGCTGGGCACGTGGCTTGCGCGCTGTAATCCCAGACTTTCGGAGGCCAAGTAGGGCGGATCCACGACGTCAGGAGTTTCAGATCAGCCTGGCAACATGGTGAAACCCGGTATCTACTAAAAATACAAAAATTAGCTGGGCGTGGTGCACGTGCCTGTAATCCCAGCTACTCGGGGCTGAGGAGGAGAATCGCTTGAACCTGGGAGGCGAAGGCTTGCAGTGGCCAAGATCGTGCCACTGCACTCCAGCCTGAGGCCGACAGAGCGAGACTCCATCTCAAAAAAAAAAAAAAAGAAAAGAAAAGATAATATATAATATTGAAGAATCCGTTGTTTAGTGTGGTGTAATTAATTATGGCTAAAAAAAATAGATGACAAAAAAGCACACAGGGCAGGTACGGTATGCAGAGGTTGGCATATTCACACTAGTCTTTTGCAGATAGCAGAGCTCCATTATCTCAAAAGCCAAAGCCTGACTAGTGTTTCCCAACGTCATCTTCCTCATTTCGCAAGGCCGGGACTGGAGGGAGGAGGTAGACCTGGGAGCCCAACCAAATGGCTATCAATTCCACCAAATAGATAGGCGTGGGCTTGCTAAACAACGAAGCCTTCCAGAAGCGGACCCCACTTCCCATCCTCTTGTGGCCACATTGCTGATCCTAAAGCTTTTCTATGCAAAACTAGCGGAATGCTATTGAATGTAGGTTCCCGAGGCAGCCCCTATTCCATCTCCGGCTACTTCAACATCAATTGGGGGCTTTATTTGCCCAGGGACGTCCGCAACTGGGTCTTTCTATTCTTTCATCGCTGTGGTCACCGCCCCAACTCTCCCCCATTGCCAGCTCTGCCTTAACCTCCCACGAAATCAAATCCCCGCTTTACCACCCACAGCACGCCGGGGGGATGGGGAGTGGCGGGGGGTGGGGAGGAGTGCGGGGGGGGGTGGGAGGAGTGGGGTGGGGTAGCCCTGCCCCTCCCCACCCAGCTGCGCCTACACCGACTAGAAACTACCAGTCCCGGCGTGCCCCGGGGCGGCGCGGGCGCAGGGGCGCGGGCGCGGCGGGTTGTCGTTGGCTGGAGCAGCGGCTGCGCGGGTCGCGCTGCTGTGAGGTCTGCGGGCGCTGGCAAATCCGGCCCAGGATGTAGAGCTGGCCGTCCCTGACGGCGCGTCTGACGCGGAGTTGGGTGGGGTAGAGAGTAGGGGGCGGTAGTCGGGGGTGGTGGGAGAAGGAGGAGGCGGCGAATCATTTATAAATGGCGCCGAAGCAGGACCCGAAGCCTAAATTCCAGGAGGGTGAGTGTGCGCCTTTGGGAAAAAGGCACCTAACGGCGCAGGAGATGGAGGCGGGCTCGAGGTGGTTGAGGTTTGAGGGCCGGGGGTGGCGCGGGGTGCGCCCTGGGAAGGCGGCGGATAGTGCTTTGTGCGGGGAAAACGCATTGCGGATGGCAATTCCGATGCGTCATTGTGAGCGCTTTGTGAAGCGAGAGTGCTACGCAGCCGTTAGAGTGGGAGAGGGAGCGTTTGGCGCGTGGCACACCCTCGTCAAGTGTTTGTTATTGTTCTGAGGAAGAGGGCGCGGAGAGAGCAGCCTATTGTAGGGAGGCGACCGGGGCGCCATGGCGGCGGTTAGGGGAAGTGATGTGGCGGCGGGGGGAGGGGCAGCGGTGGTTTCTGGCGGTCCTGCAGCGCGCCCGGCCGCTTGGGCAGCCACGACGGGCAGTTAGGTGCTTCCTGGAGCCCCGGGGTGGTCGCGTTCGGTGGAGACTCGGAGCTGCGAATGGGGGTGGCTTTGGCGCCACGGGGCGGGAGAACTGCGTTGTAAAATGGCCGTTGCAAGATGGTGGCGCCATCATGGCCGCCGGCGTCTCTGCCCCGTATGCAGGCGCAGCTTCAGGGCAGATGCAGCGCCCCCTTCCACGAAGACCGCAAGGTTGCCGGGACCCTTCGCTTACCTCAGAGTGGTGGGTGGGGACAGAAAAAAAAAAAAAAGGATCAGTGGGATGAGCGTTTTCCTCCGCTTTATGTTGCCTGGAGGCCTCACTCTGCTGTTCTTAGGCGCAGTGCCAAGATCCTATGGTAATGTTAGTGCGCTCTCGCTTTGCAGTTGCTCTTAAAAAGTAAATGAAAATGATCTGAATGCAGTGTTAACGCCGTTTGCATTTGTAAGTCCCGTTGTCTCGATGTCATTTTTTAAATGCAGTAATTGTTTGATTAGTTGCAGTGTTTAACAGTGACTTGAATGTTGAGTTTATTTTTATTAATTGGTTTTCGATTGACGTGAGTTTTGGCTAAGGTTAGACTGCCAGTGGAAGGCAGCTGTTTAAATTTTCACAACGCTTCAATTTATGTATAATAAGGTGGAGGTCTAATAGCTAAAAAGGAAGTAAAATCCTGTTGAAAAGGAGGAACACTCTAATATTCGTTTTCATTGCTATGGAAATTTATGCTAGTTACCGTAAATACGGTGTCTCCATGTGTACGATTTTTGTTCTAGGGATTTTTAGACTTGCATTAGAATTCCTTTTAGAGACAAAAATCTCAAACCGTAGTACTGCGTATTGTAATCTTAGGGGATATTTAAGGGAGTTTTAGGGGTATTTTGTTAATGAGTGACTTTTTTGTTTATATTTTTGAGACGATGTCTCACTCTGTCACCTAGGCTGGAGTGCTGTTATGGTATCTCGGCTCACCTCTGCCCCCCGGGCTAAAGCGAGCCTCCCACGTAGCTCGGATCACAGACGCGCGCGGTCACGCCCGGCTGAGTTTTGTTCCTTAGGGGTTTTCTTTTCTTTGGGTTTTTTTTTTTTTTTTTTTTTTTTTGAGACGGAGTGCCTCACTCTGTCACCAGGCTGGGGAGTGCCAGTGGCCAGAGTGCTCAGCTCACTGCGCAAGGCTCCGCCTCGCGGTTCACCATGTGCTCTGCCTCAGCCTCCCGGACGTAGCTGGGACTACGAGGCGCCGCCACCTCGCCCGGGCTAGTTTTTTGTATTTTTAGTAGAGACGCGGTCTTCACCGTGTTCGCCAGGATGGTCTCAGATTTCCTGACCTTCGTGATCCGGCCGCGTTCTCGGTCCTCCCAAAGTGCTGGGTATTACAAGGCTTGACCACCGCCGCCGGCTGTTTTTTTTTGTTTTTGTTTTGTATTTTTGGTAGAGACGGATTTCATGAACCCCAGGCTGTCTTGAAAGTCTTGGGCTGCAACGATCCACCCGCCTCGGCCTCCCACAAGGTGGGGGGATAGGGGCGTGAGCCATCGCGCTCAGCGTTGTGACTTTTAATACCTTCTTCCACCTTTGAGAAGCTGTGGACGTCTACCTCCTATGGATTCATTATTTTACTAGGACGTTTTGAGAGCAGATATTCTGTAGTTAGTGCATTAATTCAGAGGGTGCCGTGAATATTGAATGAGGAGCATTTTTTTTTCTATCTACCCAAGTTTACTATTTCAGTTAACAGTGTAATCCTCCCCCCAAACCCCGGGAAAAAACGCCACATTAGTATTTTCAGTGTATTTTCATATCTCAGCATTACAGTTGTGGAAGATTTTTCAGTTATCAATCATTCTCGTTTCTTCAAATTAGGGTAGTTACTGGATGAGCAGCCAAGTCTTGTTTGTCTGTAAGTCATAGAACATGACATTTAAAATGTTTTGGTGTTTCGGTACAGTTGGTTTCCTTTTGTACTACTTGTGTGTTTATGCTCTCTCTCACCTCGCAAACCGTTCGGGCTCGTAGGCTTATTCAGGCTGTCAAGGCACAAAAAGTTAATCGCTTCTGTAGGAACAGCCTAAGGTAGGCTGTTTAAGGGAAGCGCTTTAGTTCTGAGGGGTTTCTAGTGAGAGGGGAATAGCAGCAGAGAATTCCTTGTTGCTGTTTAAAGTGGTGTAACTGGAGAAGAGTAGGAACCAGGGTATCCCCAAGTAAGGTTTGAATAGCTGTGTGAGAGTTCTGTAGTTAACATTATTTTCAGGTGTGTTTTCTACTTGTGGTTTAAAATGGAATTGTATAACCACCGTTTAAAACGGATTTCAGTGGGCTGGGCGCGGTGGCTCACGCCTCTAATCCAGCACTTTGGGTAGACTGAGGTCAGGAGGTTCGGGACCAAGCCTGGCAACCTGGTGAAACCCAGTTCTCCTACTAAAGAATACAAAAATTAGAGGGCGTGGTGAGGGCGCTGTGAATCCCAGCTACTCGGAGGCTGAGGCAGGAGATCGCTTGAACCCGGGGGGCAGGGGTGGCAGTTAGGCTGATATTGTGCCATCGCACTCCAGCTGGGCCACAGGGAGCTCCATCTCAAAAAAAAAATTATTTATTTATAAGATGATCAGGGAACTATCTTGCTAAGGGAAAAGAATATTTATGAGTGCTACAGAATCGTCTTGAAAACTCCAGAGTAATGTAATGGTAGAAAAAGAGTGGCGAGAAATAGTGTTTTGTGTGTGTGTTTTTGTTGTTTCTTTTTTTTTTTTTTTTTTTGAGACAGAGTCTGGCTCTGTCGCCCCAGGCTGGAGTGCAGTGGCGGATCTCAGCTCACTGCAAGCTCACTTCCCGGGGTTTACACCATTTTCCTGCCTCAGCCTCCAAGTAGCTGGAGATACAGGCGCCCTGCCACCTGCCCGGCTAGTTTTTTTTGTATTTTTTATAGAGACGAGTTCACCGTGTTAGCCAGGAGGGGTCCTCGATCTCCTGACCTCGTGATTCCGCCCGGTCTGGGCCTCCAAAGGTGCTGGGATTACAGGCTGAGGCCCACCGCGCCCAGCCTTTTGTAGCCTTTTGTTTTCTTTTTGAGACAGAGTCTTGCTCTGTTGCCCAGGCTGGAATGCAGTGGCGCTGGTCTCGGGTCACTGCAGCCTCTGCCTCCTGGGTTCAAGCGATTCTCCTGCCTCAGCCTTCTGAGTAGCTGGGATTACAGGCACGTGCCACCGCACCCAGCTAATTTTTGTATTTTTAGTAGAGACGGTGTTTCACCATGTTGGCCAGAATGGTCTCGATCTCCTGACCTCGTCATCAGCCTACCTCTGCCTTCCAGAGTTATGGGATTACAGGTGCGAGCCGCTGCGCCCGGCCGAGAAATAGTGTTTTTAATGATTCTCGTAAACTTGTAAAAAGTTTTTTTTTTGAATGTTCTGTAAGCAATTCTTAAGGCATAGTGATTTCTTTGCACTGGACTTGGTTTTCCATTGGAAATGCTTTTTTGTTTTGTTTTGTTTTGTTTTTGAGATGGAGCATTTGCTGTCCTGGGTCATACTCCTCAGCTAGCTGTGTATTTTTTCAACAGAATACTAGAGCCTCGTAGCTAGAATGGAGGTCAGAGGACCTCGGCTTCAGTGCACTTTTTTCTGGCAGCAGCAGCCAAGGGGAAAAAAATGGTAGGCCATTTTCAGAGTGCCTTTAAAATGTACCTGGAAAGTGAAATTAGGAAACAGATCTGATCTGATCTTTGGCGCTGTTATTAGCAGTATGGTTTAAAATTTTAGTTCTTGTTCCTGGGCTGTTGGAGAAGTCTTTGATCTCACTGTTTTCCAATCTCCACCTTAATGCAGAAATGCTTTGCGTAGGTCCAGCAGCCTCTAGTGATTCTTTATAGAGTGAACTACTTACAAGGATTAAATAAAGTTAATAGGTCGTGCTCTGGGAGATTCTTATAATATGGGTCTCTGGTGAGGCTTGAAAATACATAGTTTAAAAATATATTTCAAATTTTAATTTTTTTTTTGAGGCGGAGTCTTGCTCTGTCATCCAGGCTGGAGTGCAGTGGTGTGATCTCTGCTCACTGCAACCTCCAGCTCCTGGGTTCAAGCAATTCTCCTGTCTCAGCCTCCCGAGTAGCTGGGACTACAGGTGTGCACGCCCACGTCCAGGTGATACATATATGTGTGTGTGTGTGTGTATGTGTATATATACATGTGTGTATGTGTGTGTATATATGTGTATATGTGTGTGTGTATGTATATGTATATGAGAGATGGAGTCTCATTCTCACCCAGGCTGAAGTGCAGTGGCGCGATCTTAGCTCACTGCAACCTCCACCTCCTGGGTTCAAGTGATTCTCGTGCCTCAGCCTCCTGAGTAGCTGGGATTATAGGCACACACCACCATGCCTGGCTAATTTTTTGTACTTTTAGAAGAGATAGGGTTTCTCCTCTTGGCCAGGCTGGTCTCAAACTCCTGACCTCAGGTGATCCACCCACCTCGGCTTCCCTAAGTACTGGGATTATAGGCGTGAGCCACCTCATCATGCCTGCTCTGTTAATTTTAGAGCTAAAAAGGAGCTGACATTCTTGGATATTTCAGTTGTCCGTGGGTCTCTTGAAACCAAGTGGACTGAAAATGTGTGCAAAATCTTTCAGCTATAGTCAAATGTAATCTGAGGTACTGCCTAGAATTGCTTCCAAGACTTCCAGGTCCTGACATTTTGTTTAGTCTTGAGTAGGCTCAGCATAGACTGTTAAGTGCCAAAGGTTTAGGCTTTATTGTCTCATTTCTTTGTTCATTGAAGCAGCTTAGCACCTAGAACATCATTCCACATTTGAGGAATGAACATAGTGAGACCCCTTAATCCAGCCAATCTCTGATGCGTATTGATATTTTAATTTGTAGGATATTTTACTGAGTAAAAGGGTTGGAAGCAGAGTTACAAGTGGAGAATAAAGGTCCTCAACTTAGAAAACCAGTTGAGGAAATCTTTAAAAAAACTGTGTTTTCAGATGTACAGTTAAAACCAACCAACCTTGACAGCGTTGCAGGAGATTCTACCTATGTGCTTGACAGGTGATAGATGATTTGATTATTTAAGTAGATTGACCTGCTAATAAATTGTTTTGTTTTACCATCGGATACCAACGGTGTTTTTGTTGTAGGGTATGGTTGAAGTTTGAGCCAAAGTGGTACTCTATATAGCCGTCCTCGTTTTTCCTAATTTGGCTAGGAATACCCTAATAATAGTGTGATGACTCTCTAAGATGTGAATCATCTTATAGATGAGAAGAAATTACAATTAATCCAGTACTTTTTCTCCCTTTACAGGTGAGCGAGTGCTGTGCTTTCATGGGCCTCTTCTTTATGAAGCAAAGGTATGAAACTTGTTTTCTGTTGAGAAGTTGGCCAAAACTACTGGTTAGATCTGACCGTTTAATATACAAGTGCAGTGTTTTGTTGTTGCCTCAGTAAGGGAGTTGCCTGTTTTAGGTTCGTAGTTAATAAATTTATTCATCTTTCTGGGATTTTTATTGTTTTGCTTAGTGGCTCAAATAAAACATGGCTACTCTCTTCCGCTTTTCTTACCAATCTGGAAGTAGCATTTGAGGGGAGTGTTAGAAGGGGAAGATGGTTTGTGGGAAAAAATAGCATTTTATGGTTAATGACTTGGTGAGAAAACATTGCTCAAGTTACTTTTAAAAGTAAATATATGCTGAGTAAGCATTGAGCTAATTATATTAGGTTAAAGGTAAAAGCTAATATTAAAAATAAGTACATTTAACTTTTGATTGTTGGTTTGTCTGTCAAAATTTGAATCCTGGGAGGCTCCTTTTGTATCAGGGTGTGCTCCAGTTATAAAAACTGATTTTACATTTAACTGAAGGTAAGCAGGAGAATGCATTCCAAAGTCAAAAAAAGTTGTAGTATTTTGTTTCTGATAACTTTTTTAGTAAAAATATTTAAGACTTGACTATACCTTAAACAGTTGTAGCTCTAAAAATGAACCTGTAAAATACAAAACAGTATGTTTATGCAATTTCTGCGTAAATTCTTGAATAGTTTTATGCTATATGTGTCTGAAAATAGCCTTAATTATAAAGTGTCAGACAATTCTGACTAAATATTAGCTATTTTCACTACTTTTTTTTTTTCCTGTGTTCTAAATACACAGAAGTGTATTTTTAAAGTTCTGAAGAGCCAAACGCAGTGGCACATGCATGTAGTTTCAACTACTCAGAAGGCTGAGACTAGAGGATTGCTTGAGCCCAGGAGTTCAAGGCCAGTCTGGGCAACCAAGCAAGATTCTTCTCTCTCCCTCCCGGCCCCCCCCTCCCCCAACAGTATTGCTCTGTCATCCAGGCTGGAGTGCCGAGGTGCGACCTCTGCCTCCTGGGTTGAAGCAGTTCTCCTGCCTCAGCCTCTTGAGTAGCTGGGATTACAGGGGCCAGTCACCACACCCAGCTAATTTTTGTAGTTTCAGTAGAGATGGGGTTTCATTATGTTGACCAGGGTGGTCTTGAACTCCTGACCTTGTGATCCACCCACCTCAGCCTCCCAAAAGTTTTGGGATTAGAGGCATGAGCCACCACCCCGCGGGAGACTGTCTTTTTTTTTTTTTTTTTTGAGACAGAGTCTGGCTCTGTCGCCCAGGCTGGAGTGCAGTGGCCGGATCTCAGCTCACTGCAAGCTCCGCCTCCCGGGTTTACACCATTCTCCTGCCTCAGCCTCCCAAGTAGCTGGGACTACAGGCGCCCGCCACCTCGCCCGGCTAGTTTTTTGTATTCTTTAGTAGAGACGGGGTTTCACCGTATTAGCCAGGGTGGTCTCGATCTCCTGACCTTGTGATCCGCCCGTCTCGGCCTCCCAAAGTGCTAGGATTACAGGCTTGAGCCACCGCGCCCGGCCGGGAGACTGTCTCTTAAAAAAAAAATCCTAAAATGGCTGAATTTGGATGTATGGAGATGGTCAGGAATTTCTAAGTATGTGTATATGTACATATATCTTAATGATAAGATTTATACAGTTTATAAGTTTATACAGTTTGTAAGTGCTAAATTACGGCTCATGGCCAGGTGCTGTGACTTACAAGCCTGTCATCCCAGGGCTTTGGGGAGCCAAGGCAGGAGGATCTCTTGAGGTCAGGAGTTTGAGATCAGTCTGGGCAAGATAGCAAGACTGTCTCTACCAAAAAAAAAAATTTGTGTGTCCTGTTAATCATTTTTATCCCTGAATGTTGTTTTTTGTGTATCAACGTTTGGCAAACTCTACTAAACTGGCTGAGTTTTCTCCTGGCAGCTGACACTCTGGTGAACAATTTTTGAATTGAAGCTATCAAAACAAATTAAACTGTTGTGGTTATTTTGGTTTTCTCTTAAAGACTTTTAAATCCAAATCCAGTTAGTCATCACTTGTCATAGTTAATGACTTGCTTCTAATAATTCCTTTTGTCTGGCTGCTTTTAAGAAAATGTGAAATGTTTTAATTCATTGCTTTACAAGTTGTTTAATTTTTCTCAAACAGGTCCGTTTACTGCCTTTCATAAGCCAATGAAGTTCTTTTATAATATAGTTTAAAGACTTTGCTTTAGAGGAATTTGCTTTTGAAATAAATATAGCTCCTGGCTAATTAGACTGAGAAAACACAAGCATAGCTTTCTTTAGCTGTCCTTGGATGGCTTTTGTAATCCATTGATTAAAGATTTAGGGTGACCTTTTATGCTTGTGGTTCTCAGCTTTGTTGGACCTTTGTGACTAATCTGCAGTTTTGTAACTTGAGTATTCTGCAAGCTTAAATAGTGTTCTCAGTCCTTTTGTTCAGGCCACCATAAAGCTTGTGTAGAGTGTCTTTGAAGGATGATTTGAAAAGGTAGTGTCTCTTTAAAAAATTTCTAAGTGAATTATTATTTTTTTTTTATTTCAGTGTGTAAAGGTTGCCATAAAGGACAAACAAGTGAAATACTTTATACATTACAGTGGTTGGAATAAAAAGTGAGTATTAGATCTTACAATTTTATTGATATTTAACAAGACAGCTTGTGTCACGGACTGGCTTAACAAGCATATGCTTTTCAATTCTTCTGCAGTTTTAATGTAATATAGTACATATTGAAGCAAGGGTGAATCATTTGTAGTGTGACAAAACTATTGGAAATTAGGGTACTGAGCCATTTTAATTTAAATATACTTGGTTCTTGGGAATATTTATTATGTGCTAGTGTAATACCTAATAGTCATATAGTCAACCAATTATTCTGGTTGAACGTGGCAATCACATTTTTCTGTTTTGTTTCTGTTTTGTTTTTTTTTCCGGTTTTGGTACATTTTTAGGGTGGCCTGAATTTTTTGGCCTTACCACAAACATTGGTTATATATGTTATTTCAAGCAGCTGTGCTAAAAACCAGTTGGGTTTTCTGTCTAGAAAAGGGGAAAGGATAAAGGTTGCTTCATTGAGAAATAAAGACAGAATTTACTAACCCATTTTCTGAACTTCGGAAACACGATTTATTGTTGACAGAAAATGACTTCATGTGACTCACTTTTTAGCAAGATTTAACACAGAAATTCAATTACAGAATCTTAATTTCTCACCCCTAAGAGTTAAGCCTTTTTTTTTTATTTTGGAGATGGAGTTTCACTTTTTTTTTGCCTGGGCTGGAGTGCAATGGCGTGAGCTTGGCTCACTGCAACCTCCGCCTCCTGGGTTCCAAGCGATTCTCCTGCTTCAGCCTCCTGAGTAGCTGGGGTTACAGGCAGCCACCACCACGCCCAGCTAATTTTTTGTGTTTTTAGTAGAGACGGAGTTTCACCACATTGGCCAGGCTGGTTTTGAACTCCTGACCTCAGGTGATCCTCCCAAAGTGCTGGGATTACAGGTGTGAGCCACCGTGCCCGGCCTGTGTGTGTGTGTGTGTGTGTGTGTGTGTGTGTGTATGTGTATGTAAAGCACCGATGTTACTGATCTATTTCCAGGAATGGACAGTGGGTATAGATTGAACACATTCTAGAATGTCCATACAGTGGAGCTCTTTTTCAGTGATGAGACTTTTCTCCTTGGGCCTCACAAATAACCCTGTCTAAAAATTTACCCAACTCTCCTATTTGGTGATTGTAATTAAAAGACTTGTAATTTTTATTATGGGAGATTTTACATTTTATTAATGATGCTTTGTCCTTCAAAGATAGCACTGCCATTGCTATTTAGTATTGTTCTTGCGGAATTGCCCTCTAGTAGCTTTGTGTCACCTGACTCAGGCTCTGGTACCTGGTTTACCATGGGAGCAGTGCCATCTGATTTGATGAGTATTCTGTTACTATGGAAGGAGTTTTTTTTTCCCTGTGAAGTTCACTGGCCCTGTGACTTTGGTCTTGTTTCATCTAGTACTCTATCTAGGTGACCAACCCAGTTAATTTTATTTCTTTTGTTAGAAGTTGTTTTCACATATCAGATGTTTTCAGCTGAGAATTTATTAGACGTTTCACTTCCATTAATATAAATGTGGAAAGGTAGAAATCTGAAATGCATAGAAGTGCATCCTGACAGCTTGTGGGTTTTTTTCCCAGTTAATGATAATTAAAGTATTTCTAATAATCAGTGAGATGTGGTGGTGCGCACGTGTAGCCTCAGCTACTTGGAAGGCTGAGGCAGGAGGATTATTTGAGCCCAGGAGTTTGAGGCTGCAGTGAACTATGATGTGCCACTGCACTCTAGCCTGAGTAACAGAGCAAGACCTGGACTCCTTTAAAAAGAAACAATAACATCTATTTCTAATAATGATAGGTAATGTCTAATAATGATAGGTAACTCCAGCCTCATGGACTTGTATTTTAAATATTGAGAAGTTGGGAAAATAACGGAGAAAACTGTCTTGGTGGAAGTAAACTGTGCTTTTAGTACTAAATGGATTCTAGTATCTAGGAAACAGGAAAATAGTGACTCCTAGTGTATCTCATAGCTTTTTATTACTAAATAGTGCCTTGCTAAAACTGCATTTCAATCTTTATTAGACTTACATTTTATGTGTTGATATTCTGGCAATATCCAGATAAAGTTGAGAGTGTTAGGAGAATCTCATTTCTCTACAGGAAAGATAATAATTTTATGCACACTATGACTGGGAAAGACCATAAAGGATATAAAAGAAAAATACAAAGCAAATTTATGGGTTAGGCTTACTCTTCTCCACCTCCTGCATTTTAAAGGAATTGTTTTAGAGCCAGTATGGAGGTACCTATACTTTTAGCTTCTTGGGAGGCTGAGGTTGAGCCCAGGAGTTTGAGGCCAGCCTGGGCAACGTAGCTAGACACCCCTCTTATAATTAAGCAAATAAAAATTATAAAGAAGTGTTTGAGGCTGGGTGTGGTGACTCACGTCTGTAATCTCAGCACTTTGGGAGGCCAAAGTGGTTGGATCACTTGAGGTCAGGAGTTCGACTCCAGCCTGGCCAACATGGTGAAACCCCATCTCTACTAAAAATAAAAAAAATTAGCCAGGTGTGGTGGCACACGCCTATAGTCCCAGCTGTTAGGAGATTGAGGCAGGAGAATCGCTTGAACCCGGGAGGTGGAGATTGCAGTGAGCTGAGATCGCACCACTGTATTCCAGCCTAGGCTGCAGAGCGAGACTCAGGAAAAAAAAAAAAAAGATTGAACACATAAGAAACGAAGTAAAGGAAACTATGAAAAAATAATAGAATAAAGAAGATATTTTTAAAAACCTTAAAAAATTATTTTAGAATTTCACCTTAGTAACTGTGAATACAGCTTTTGTGCTTAGTTCTTTTTTACATATAATAGATACCCTGTATAAAATTGCACACATAGATGTGTACAGCGCAAAGACTGGATTTTAAGAGGCATTTGTAGCTTGTCACAAATTGTGAAAATACCAAATGCTTTGTATTTTCTGATTTTACTGCTTCGAAAAATTTTCCTCTGGTGTATTGTAGTCCAGTAACTCAAAGAAATGATAGGTTTGTGTAGATTTTTTTGTTCTCAACTAATTTGACACATATTAATTACTGTTGGGGAAAGTTAAGAAAAAATGGCATCAAATATTAGATTTGTTACCATCTTTGTAGATGTATTGAGGAATATATCAGAAATGTCTTTGGTTGACTTGGCGTGTAGATAAATATACGCAATATTGAAAGAATGATCTTAGCTTTAGGAAGTCTTCAAAGAAACCTTTAAATTCATTTTGAAAGGAGGAGGAGTTACTCAAATACCTAGCGTGTTGTGTATTTAGTCTGTGTAAGTACTGTCCATGGATCATTGTGACTCTGGGAAGTAGTCACGTTACCGTTAGAAAATTACGGAATTCTAGATGGGTGTGATGACTCACGCCTGTAATCCCAGCACTTGGGGAGGCCAAGGTGGGCAGATCACCTGAGGTCAGGAGTTCGAGATCAGCCTGGGCAACACAATGAGACTCTGTCTTAAAAAAAAAAAAAAAGAAAAGAAAATTACGAAATTCTTTTATGCTTCACCTATATATAAAATTTTCTGAGTGGCCTTCAGTTATTACCATGGATCATTATAACTTTGAGAATTGCACTCGCAAATGATCTTTAGAAAATTCTGAAATTTGGGCCAGGTGTGGTGGCTCAGGCCTGTAATCCCAGCACTTTGTTAGGCCAAGGTGGGCGGATCACAAGGTCAGGAGTTCGAGACCAGCCTGGCCACCATGGTGAAACCCTGTCTCTACTAAAAGTACAAAAATTAGCCGGGTGTGGTGGCTCATGCCTGTAATCCCAGCTACTCGGGAGGCTGAGGCAGAAGAACCACTTGAACCTGGGAGGCAGAGGTTGCAGTGAACCAAGATCATGCCACTGTACTCCAGCCTGGGTGACAGAGCAAGATTCATCTCAAAAAAAAAAAAAAAAAAAAAAACTTGCCGGGCGGGATGGCTCAGGCCTGTAATCCCAGCACTTTGGGAGATCTAGGCAGGTGGATCACGAGGTCAGGAGTCAAGACCAGCCTGGCCAACATGGTGAAACTCCATCTCTACTAAGAATACAAAAATTAGCTGGGTGTGGTGGCGCGCACCTTTAGTCGCAGCTACTTGGGAGGCTGAGACAGGGGAGTCGCTTGAATTCAGGAGGCGGAGGTTGCAGTGAGCCGAGATCATGCCACTGCACTCCAGCCTGGAGTGAGACTTTGTCTTAACAAAAAAGAAAACATTCTGAAATTCTTTTATGTTTGACTTACATGTAAAAATTTCTGAGTGTTTGGCTTTCAGTTATTATCCTAGTAGTGATGTTCCTTAGAGCAAAAGATGTCCACTTCATTTTTCTTTGGTTCAGCAAGGATTGTCAGCTCTTTACATATAAAGCAAACTCTAGCAATAACTTTGTGTTTAGAGCAAGGTGCTTATTTAAATACATTTTATATCAGTGGGAAAGGGTTTATAACATTCTAAAATGGAAACTTGTAATTGAAAATTGGCTAACTCCCTTTGATTTAGAGAGAGTTGGAATAGATATAAATACATGGCCAGGCACGGTGGCTCACGCCTGTAATCCCAGCACTTTGGGAAGCTGAGGTGGGCGGATCACCTGAGGTTGGGAGTTTGAGACAAGCCTGACCAACATGGAGAAACCCCGTCTCTACTAAAAATACAAAATTAACCGGGTGTGGTGGCGCATGCCCGTAATCCCAGCTACTCAGGAGGCTGAGTCAGGAGAATTGCTTGAACCTAGGAGGTGGAGGTTGTGGTGAGCCAAGATCGCACCGTTGCACTCCAGCCTGGGCAACAAGAGTGCAATTCCGTCTCAAAAAAAAAATATATATATATACACACACACACACACACACACACACACACACACACACAAATATCTCAAAAATCTCATTTTGAAAATGGCTTGTGTGGGGTACTTTTTAAAATTCATACAACAAAACCTTAATCCCCAAATTAGAATTTTCTTAAACTTCAGTTAATCTTTTTTCAAAAACATACTAGATTTGATTGAGATTTCTAAATTTTCAAACCTCATTAGAATTTGTTGACACAGACACTTAAATATTCCATTTGTAAATGAATCTTAATAAAGCTGAAGCCAAATTCTGCACCTGGTCACTGAGATTACTTTGTACTATGCTGTCTGTATCAGAAGTGCTGTGAGGCCCAGGCGCTCTGAAAAATCATTGAAGACACGTGAGGATATTGTAGCCCTTTTTCCTGTTCCTGAAGGAGCTCCCTCAGTACACCACCCCTCCTGACCTCTAGGTAAATGCATGTTTTGAAATTTTCTCTAGGAAATCATGTTCAGGAGTGCTTTTTATTATTTTCCTTTTGGCTGTATTATATGAGGTCAGAGGTGGGAAATCATTAAACAAAAGAAGGTCTTAAATTTTTTTTTAATTGGGTACCTTGAGAGTACACCTAATTGTGTCACTAAAGGAGCTCCATCAGCAGGAGAAAAGATTAACTGCCCAAAAAAATTTAGCATTCCCTAAGAAATAACACTGTTTTCGTTTGCCATTTTTGGTGAAAAAACATAATCAGAAATTGTGTTTTGAACAAGCTTTTTGAAGTGCCAAAATGCCTTAATGTTTTTAAGAGAGTTGGTTCTGCCTTCTAATATTTAGAAAGCCAGCTTTCTGATCAGCCTTGAAAGTTAGTGTGTGTTCATTTGTGACTGAATGAAGGTGAAGAATGGTGTCAAATCATTTTAATACTTTACAAACTTGGCTAGGTCCCAGTCTGGTTGGTGTTTGAGTATTGTAGACTTCCTTATATGTTTCTGACATACTTTTAGTGTTGTTTGTGTCAGGGATTCTCAGGTGTTTTACATGTATTCTCATAACAATTTTTTGAGATAAGTACTGTTGTTCTCATTTCATAATGAAATGAAAACACAAAAAGCTATGTGGAACTTTGTCATGAGGGAAGCAGTCCGGAGATTTTAAAATAACTGAGTTTTGACTCCTCTGCTTTATTTTTGACAAATAAAGTCTTTAAGATAACATAAGGCTAATCACTTAGTGAATGTTACATTAGGTGCCAGACTCTTAAGCCATTTCTAAAATGATTTGAATAATCTGCTTTTGGACTCCGGCAGCTTAGATTTGGAATGCTGCTTTTGAAAATAAAAGTTTTCCTTTTATAGAACAGACTTCCTTTAGATTTTCATTTTAGTTGAGACTGTATTTGTAGTGCCAGTTCATCAAATTATTTCAGAGAAATCCAGTCTTGCCTCTTGGATCTCAGAAAATAAGTTGGAGAACAGAGTATTTTTGAGTTAAATTTTAACTTTCCTCTTTTTCAGTTGGGATGAGTGGGTTCCAGAGAGCAGAGTACTCAAATACGTGGACACCAATTTGCAGAAACAGCGAGAACTTCAAAAAGCCAATCAGTAAGTTTGTTTTGTGAACTGAATATTAAGGAGAAATGCCTGTAGATTAATTTTTGGGCATGGAATGAACAATGGAGATCATGTTGGCTGCCCTGCCTATAAAATAATTTCTGGTACCTCTCAGCTGCTGTGTTACAGCTTTGACTTCAAGTAATCAGGCCATTTCTAGATAAAGGAAGTAGCATACCTGCCATTACTTGAGCTTATCTTTAGATCTAGGTAGAAAACAGCAGAATGTTTTTGGAAATTGCTATAGGTGTGAACTCATTGGTAAACATCTTTCTTATTTTTGGGGCTCTGGAAGACAAATTTGGTGGGGAAACAAGAAAGCAAAGGAGGCATTTCCTATTCTGTTTTTCATCTCTGAAAGCACAGGAAAAGGAACCCTGAAAGACTGTATGTAATCTATAGGGTAATTTCAAAGTTGAAACGTATATTTAAAAAAATTAAAATGATGGCTGGGCGCGGTGGCTCATGCCTGTAATCCCAGCACTCTGGGAGGCTGAGGCGGGTGGATTACGAGGTCAGGAGATCAAGACCATCGTGGCTAACACGGTGAAACCCTGTCTCTACTAAAAATACAAAAAATTAGCTGGGCATGGTGGCAGCCGCCTTGTAGTTCCAGCTACTTGGGAGGCTGAGGCAGGAGAATGGCGTGAACCTGGGAGGCGGAGCTTGCAGTGCGCGGAGATCGCGCCACTGCATTCTAGCCTGAGCGACAGCGAAACTCTGTCTCAGAAAAGAGAAAAAAAATGGGAACAAATAAAACATTGGGATTAGTGAATTCCAAAGCAAATGGAATTTTCAGTGCTATGAGAACTGTCTATTACAGTCACTTTTTATTACATTGATTTTAATTGAGCCTTTTTCTCTTTCTTGAGTATTTTGTTTGATTTTTTGGAAATATCCCTGTCCAACTTGTTAAAAACTTGGTGCCAGAATTTGAATATAAATTCCTAATGGAATCAGGCTGACATAATTTTTTTTTTTCACGTAAATGCTCATTTTATGTTGACATTACTGAAATTATTTTTGAAGGGAGCAGTATGCAGAGGGGAAGATGAGAGGGGCTGCCCCAGGAAAGAAGACATCTGGTCTGCAACAGAAAAATGTTGAAGTGTAAGAAGCTCTTTGTTTTGATTTTGCATACTATATGTGAAGATAATATTTTATACTCATTATGTGTTAGACTGTGTTGAAAATTGAAACTTTCGGAACATTGTCGGAACCAGTAAGAATCCTATTCCTCAGGTATCAGGTCATTAAAGTAGTTTAAAATCATATTGCTTAATTTTCCTCAGCAGGTTCCCCCTCCCTTTAACTTGTGTGTATAAATATATGTGTGTATAACGTTTTCTCTTACAAAGATAGTATTAGTGGTTATAAGTTTTGAGATAATTTTTGGCAAGCCTTTTCAAACATAAAAAGCAAGTGCTGGCAAGTGCTAAAAATACATACCAATTAACTCCCACTTTGGTGAAACCCATGGTAAGAATTTGTGAGAAGTTAAGGTTTCAAATAACTGCCCTCCCCGTCTTCACCCCCAAGAAAACCTTTGCGTTTTTTGAGACAGTTTCGCTCTTGTTGCCCAGGCTGGAGCGCAGTGGTATGATCTATGCTCACTGCAACCTCTGCCTCCGGGTTCAAGTGATTCTCCTGCCTCAGCCTCTCAGGTAGCTGGGATTATAGGCATGCGCGACCACGTCTGGCTGATTTTTGTATTTTTAGTAGAGATGGGGTTTCACCATGTTGGTCAGGCTGACCTCCTGACCTCAGGTGATCCACCTGCCTTGGCCTCCCAAAGTGCTGGGATTATAGGCGTGAGCCACTGCTTCCGGCCCAAAACCATTACTTCTTGTTAACTCTAGATTTTAGAATATCTGATAAGAAGCCTAGAGTGAGAAAGTCATGTGCATGTATACATTTTGTATGTTTAAAGTTTGTGTAGGATGGTGTGGTGGCTCACACCTCTAATTCCCCTACTTTGGGAGGCTGAGGCAGGAGGATGATTTGAGCCCAGGAGTTTGAGACCAACTTGGGCAGCATCGGGAGCCCCTGGTTCTACAGAAAAATAAAAAAATTAGCCCGGGGGGTGGTGGCACATGATCGTAGTCCCACTTATTCAGGAAGCCGATATGTGAGGATCACTTGAGTCCAGGAGGTCAAGGCTGCACTTTAGTCTTGGCAACTGAGTGAGACCCTGTCTTAAAAAAAGAAAAAAAAAAGCTGATGTACCTGAAAGTGGATGACAAGAGTGGTAACTTACTAAGTATTCTTAAGTATTTGTTAATAATAAAACAAAGATTATAATTTTATTAAGAGGCCATTTTATTTCTTACCAGACTTACTGATCTGACTTTTCTACTTAAAAGTAAGGTGTTGCTATGCCCAGTGCTTTGGGAGGCTGAGGGAGGAGGGATTACTTGAGGCCAGGAGTTCTGGGCTGCAGTGATCTATGATTGCACCACTGCATTCTAGCCTCTTAAAAAAAGGTGTTACTAATGAAGGTATTTGGCATTTAATGCATTTGGAGATGTTTGAAACTTTTTTTTTTTACTCTTTTGGTGAGAAGATAATTGGTTTGGCAAGGAGTAAGTGTGTTACTGTTTGAGGATTGCTCATAGTTTTATTAAGTGGTAACATGTTTTCATGATCTGGTTCTTTGTAAAACTGGAGTGTAGTATTAAGATTTAATAGTAATTATATCTTAAAAGGCAACAATTCTCTTTACTTAGAAAAGATATTTTTATCAAAGCAATAGTTTATAACTAATTCTTTATCACTGTGCTAAGTTATATAGAAATTCAAGTGGTAGTATGCCCATAAGTTATTTGCATTTGAATACAGTATTGTGCAGTTTCAACTACAAAAATAATGGCTGAGTAAATATATGAAGTAAAGCTTTAAAATTCAAATTTCCCATTCTTGGACAGTAGAAGCCTCTTCAAATTGGCTTCTGAGTCTTTTGAAGGAACCTGAGTCTAAACGTTTGAAACCTGAATGTCAGGCTCTTACTACTGGGACTTATTGAAGTGTATGGGTTGAATATCCCTTATGTGAAGTGTTTTGGACCAGAAGTGTTTCATATTTCAGACTTTTTTTGGATTTTGAAATGGTTGCGTTATACTTACCTGTTGAACATCCCAAATACAAAATCCAAAATGCTCCAATGAGCATTTCCTTTGAATGTCATGTTGGCTCAGAAAATTGGGATTTTTGGAGCATTTTGGCTTGGGGATGCTGAACCTGTATATTTTATAGATCTTTTACTTTAGAGTTGAGATCACTTGTCAATGTTTTAGTTTTATATTATAGAGTGAATGGGTAAAGGATTGAGTGTGAGGACTCTTGGTTTCCCTTGGTCTCCACATATTGACATGTGCGACTAAAGTTCATGGTTGACTTTGTCCGAGAAATACAGTCCAACAGATTTTTACAAAACTAACAGAGAAAACCTGTACTTCAGTTTGGCCAGATTTTTGTGTTTATATCCAAACATAAGTTAATTTTAATTGTCAAACCTTTAGACCTAAATTAAATGAATATGTTTAATTAAGAACATTTATAAGTATTATTTAAAGCTACAGAAAATAAAAAAAGCCAGATATTATTAACATATTTTTCCATTGAAAGTAATCCATAATCATGGGCTTTATAAACTGTTTCCCTTGTGGTCTAGAAATAATAATGTAAAAAAGCAAAATTAGGCCAGGCATGGTGGCACACGCCTGTAATAGCAGCATTTTGGAAGGCCGAGGTAGGCGAATCACTTGAGGTCAGGAGTTTGAGACCAGCCTGACCAACATGGTGAAATCGCATCTCTATTAAAATACAAAAATTAGCTGGGAGTGGTGGTGGGTGCCTATAAACCCGGCTACTTGGGAGGCTGAGGCAGGAGAATTGCTTGAACCCGGGAGGAGGAGGTTGCAGTGAGCCGAGATCACCCAACAGACAGAGCAAAACTCCTTCTCGGCCGGGCGCCGGTGGCTCAAGCCTGTAATCCCAGCACTTTGGGAGGCCGAGGCGGGCGGATCACAAGGTCAGGAGATCGAGACCATCCTGGCTAACACGGTGAAACCCCGTCTCTACTAAATACAAAAAACTAGCCGGGCGAGGTGGCGGGCGCCTGTAGTCCCAGCTACTCGGGAGGCTGAGGCAGGAGAATGGCGTGAACCTGGGAGGCGGAGCTTGCAGTGAGCTGAGATCTGGCCAGTGCACTCCAGCTTGGGTGACAGAGCGAGATTCTGTCTCAAAAAAAAAAAAAAAAAAAACTCCTTCTCAAATAAATAAATAAATAAAATAAGAAAGCAAAATTAGCAATTTACCATTTGGCAGTATGTAAGTAGACATGAGTTAAGTTGCTGTTAGAGATGATAATCAAGATGGGGAGACTTAAGTGTTGTCCTAAATGTGGGATTATGGAGTGCGTAGTATTGAACAGGAGGGAACATAATTTAGAGAAGAAATAAAGTGAAACAAAGTTTGGACCAGTGAGAATAGAATAACAGATTGGTACTTAAGAAGTATACAAGCCTGGGCAATATGGTACTAGAGACTCCTGTCTCTGCAAAATAAAAAATAAAAACAAAAATTCACCCAGCATGTTCGTGTGTGCCTACGATTGTAGCTACCTGGGAGGCTGAGATGGGAAGATTGCTGGTGCCCAGAAGGTCAAGGCTGCATTGAGTCGTGATTGCACCACTGTACCCCAGTCTGGTCAACAGACTGTCTCAAAAACAAAACAAAACAAAAAAACCCAACAACAAAAGAAATACACAAATCTAAAAATTAATATTTTGGGGAACAAAAATAATTGGAAAAAAATTTTAACCTTTGACACTTTTTTTTGGTGGGTCTAATAATGTAGTGTATACTATAACATACATTAATATAACCTTGGAAGAACGAAGTTGTTTACTAAAGTGTTCTTGGTTTGCTTTTCTGTTTTTTTGTCTCTAAGACAGGGTCTCACTCTGTCACCAAGACTGGAGTGCAGTGGTGCAATCTCGGCTCACTGCAGCTTTGGCCTCCTGGGCTCAAGCGATCCTCTCACCTCAGCTTCCCAAGTAACTGGGACTATAGGCGCTTGCCACTATGCCCAGTTAATTTTTGTATTTTTTATAGAGAACAAGATTTGCTATGTTGCCCAGGCTGGTCTCGAATTTTGAGCTCAAGAGATCCACCCCCCTTCACTTCCCAAAATGCTGGGATTACAGGCATGTGCCACTGCGCCTGGCTTGGTTAATTTTTTTTCTATTATGTGAAGAGAGATGGGAATTTAACCAATTGTTAATAAAAATCCTTGTGTCTGAGTAGGACACATATTTACCACCTGATCTTTTATCCAAGTTAGTATTTCTCTGTGAACTTAACCCTGATAAAGGGAGTTGAAACAAAGGCAGTTTTACTGGAAATAATTATTTTCTTCTTTTCTCTTCTTTTAGGAAAACAAAAAAGAACAAACAGAAAAGTAAGAATATTAACTTTCTTAACGTTAATTTATGTTACCTTTATAACATTGACATTTTTAGTTAGACTATTTTGAAAGCTATGAAATTTTGGAGTAGGCTTATATTTATTGATTATCTCAAATAGGTGTCTCACAGCAGTGTTATAAAATAGGTACATGGTGGCAGAGACCTTTTTTTACCAAGGAGAAACTTGTGAGCATTTATTTTCATCTGCTTTAGTCTTAATGACTCCCACTGAGAAGATAACATTTATAAATAAATGGACGATGATGATACTAAATGTTGCCTACACTAAATGTTTGGTAGAGCTCTTCATGAAAGTTGTATTTTTGGTGGGAATATGATTCTTTAACTTAGATTCAGGTAACAGCTGTGTAATGGAGAAATAATATAATGAAAAGGGATAATGCGTCAAAAGACTGTTTTCCTTATAGAATTTGTTAAATTAGCTAAAATGAGACTCCTCCCCCCCAACATTTACAGCACCTGGAAATGGAGATGGTGGCAGTACCAGTGAGACCCCTCAGCCTCCTCGGAAGAAAAGGGCCCGGGTAGATCCTACTGTTGAAAATGTGAGTTTTTCTTGAGTTTATGAGTAGCATGTTAGGATTTTTAGTCTCAGTTACATGACATAACCATGGGAGCTTTGATTCTCTACAAGATTTGCTTACATGGTTAATTCTTGAAATTAAACATTTTCTCTTTTAGGGGTAAAGGATATGTTTCTGTACATCTTTATTTCACCTGTAGCTCTCGATTTACCTACTCAGTTAATCATCATTTGTTGTGTAAGCTTCACCTACAAGACTATTTCTTTGGTGTTAGATATATATTTTTATGAGTTAAAGATGTACCTTTAAGATAGTTGTGTTTGGAATAGTTGTTTTGATATCGATGGTAAATAAGAAAATATTAAGTTAAAATATATCAAGTCAGTGTGTTTCATTTCCTGAACAAGAGGAACCTTACTGAAGAATTTTTACCTTTACAAGAAAATGCACTAAATAGACTATAGTTTGGGTCAGATTCTTTTCTCCCAACAGCAAACTATGTATGGTCTTTTTCATTTACGATTTTTAAAAATGACAGTACAGCTGTATGTGTGGTTGGCTACTTTAAGAATTTATCCCTAGTGCTTCTAAAAGTCAGCTCCCTTCCATGTTTGGTATTTAGCTTTAGCAAGAAAGGTTAGGTTTTTAATACTCTTCCTATTTCTATTTAGGAGGAAACATTCATGAACAGAGTTGAAGTTAAAGTAAAGATTCCTGAAGAGCTAAAACCGTGGCTTGTTGATGACTGGGACTTAATTACCAGGCAAAAACAGGTAACCTGAAAAGCTACCCAGATTGTTAAGCTGTATAATACATTCTTGCTAGCAAAAAAAAGTTTTTAAAGGAAAATGTTATATTGACTTGAATTATTAAGGTACGACTGATAAAATAATACTGTAATTTAGAGGCTGAACATTTTAGAACTACTACCAGAAAGAATAACTTGGAGAAGAATAAAAGTTCACATATACATTTTATGAGTTTATAATGATAAAGGTGGAAATAACTCGTTTTTGGAGATTGCTACGGCAGGAACTCGTTCTGAAAATGCGTAAAGGCAAAGAAGCATGTGTTTACTGTCTTATTGTCATTGCTAATGGTAGGACATAGAAAGCACACACCACTACCTGCAAGGTGTTCATGACCCTGAAAAGAACCTGAATCTTATTAAGCGCCTGAGTCTATTATTAGTTTGCAGGAAATAAGATGTTTAATGGAGCAACATGTTTATCAATCATTGAACTCTATAATTGAGAATTTTTTGGACAAACGAAGCTGTTTAAACAAATGGCATAGGTAGGGTTAGGGATAGTGGGGGGAGATGATTAGGGACTGCTTGAGGATTATGAGACTTAAGAGACATATCAGTCTGTATGTGGATACAGTTTTTCTGGATTTGAATCCTTTGGAGGATTATGCAATTACAGCTAAACTGCGAAGATGGAAGCCATGGCTGTATCACTTATTATTTGTGAGCTTGGACAAGTTTCTTAGCCTTTTTGTGCTTTTGTTTCTGCATTTAATGGAATAATAGTTCCTATTTGACAATGCTGATGAGAGGATGAAAAGATAATTATTTTAATGCTTTAGACTAGGTCTAGCAAATAATATGCATAACAGTAAATGATGACTTGGTAATACCACAAAGGCACATTCATGTCTGTTGTGTGTCTAACAGATTGACGTTTTTAAAAGTTTTGCTGTTCTGTCCAGTAGAGTCTCATTAGCCACATTTGGCTGTTTAAATATATAGATGCCCCATAACTTACAATGGGGTTACATCCCAATAAACCCAGCAGAGAGTTGGAAGATTAAGTCAAACCGTTGTAAGTTGGGAACTGTCTATAATTAAATTTTTAGTTTCTCAGCTACATTATCCATGTTTTAAGTGCTGAATATTTCTTAATTTGAAATACTGTTACCTGATCTTTGTATAAAACTTGCCTGGTATAATTTTCTTTAAAAAAGAGAGTACGTATATTTAAGCGTGTTTTTGTCTTCATAGCTCTTTTATCTTCCTGCCAAGAAGAATGTGGATTCCATTCTTGAGGATTATGCAAATTACAAGAAATCTCGTGGAAACACAGATAATAAGTAAGAATATACATTTTCAGATACACTCAAAGACATTTGAAAAGTTTCTAAATAAGTCATCCGAAACTTGTACTGACTCCGAACCAGTACCACCAGAAACTAGCAAAATAGAATTTCACTGCTTTGACACAGGAATTGGCCGGCTGACTTTTTCTTAAAGGGCCAGATAGTAAATATTTTTAGGCAAAATTTAAGCTATCATGTAGGTATTTTCTATAACCATTTAAAATTTAACCATGTGAAAATGTAAGAATCATCTTAATTGCTTTAGTTTATCAAACCCTGCTTTCATATGCCCTTTTAAAACATCTCAGCTATGGTTCATTGTTACTAGCTCAGCTTTTAATTCTTTAAATTGGTTGAATTATTCTGTATCTCAGTTCTTTTCATTGACCAGTTTTGGAATATTTTTGTTCATTTATCAGGGAGTATGCGGTTAATGAAGTTGTGGCAGGGATAAAAGAATACTTCAATGTAATGTTGGGCACCCAGCTACTCTACAAATTTGAGAGACCACAGTATGCCGAAATTCTTGCAGATCATCCCGATGCACCCATGTCCCAGGTGTATGGAGCGCCACATCTCCTCAGATTATTTGGTAATATTCCATGTGGAAAATAATGGATTTTATTTTTTGGAGGGGTTTTCCCTAAATGAGTAAGAGGTAAAATAATTCACTTTCCAAAACATGACTCTATTTTAATGTGAACTTTTGTCTAGAATGTTAAATAGCAAAATCTCTTTGGGAGCAGGGGTTTCAAAAATCATATATTTTACTTTATTTATTTTATTTTTATTTTATTATAATTTTTTTTTGAGACAGAGTCTCACTCTGTTGCCCAGGCTAGAGTGCAGTGGTGCGATCTGCTTACTGCAATCTCCGCCTCCTGGGTTCAAGCAGTTCTCCTGCCTCAGACTCCCAAGTAGCTGGGATTACAGGCGTGAACCACCACACCTGTGGTAATTTTTGTATTTTCAGTAGCAATGGGGTTTCACCACGTTGGCCAGGGTGGTCTCGAATTCCTGACCTCAAGTGATCTGCCTACCTTGGCCTCCCAAAGTGTTGGGATTATAGGCGTGAATCACCACGCCTGGCCTAAAATCATTTTAAAGGAATTGGTGGTGTTTGCTCACATAATTAAAGTACATGGTTGTAGTGCTCCTGCCTTGGATGTAATTTTGGATAAATTCTGTTGTTTAAACAGTACGAATTGGAGCAATGTTGGCCTATACACCTCTGGATGAGAAGAGCCTTGCTTTATTACTCAATTATCTTCACGATTTCCTAAAGTAAGTCTGTGCTTGAAATTATAAACATGAATTTGAAAATTAGTGTGTAATGGGAGGGATTGGCAGTATAGAGGCTAAAACATTAAACATTGTATTGGTACAGGCATAGATAGACCGTAATGGAGCAGTATAAATAAGTGCAAATATATTGGAGTCTCAGAAATGACAGATGGTATATGGATGGCCTATTGGTGCAGTAGGGGAAAGCAGTGGAGTCTGGTAGATGGTGATAAGACAGCTGACAGTTTGGAAGAAAACAAAGCCACACTTTGTGTGATGTCATGTACTAAACATCACACGTGTACCAAAATTCTAGATGAATCTGAAGTTTAAAATTGTTAAGATAATGAGAGGACAAATGTAATATTTTCATAGTTCTGTAGTGTTCCATTTATGATAAATGGCTGGTACCTTTAATACACAGAGTTCTTTGGTAAGAAATGAACAAACCAGTGAAAAGTAGGACAGGAAGTTTACAGCCATGGCAGCACAAAGGACCATTAAAAATATGTCAAAAATAATGATACAAGTATAAACTGTCAGTAAAGTAGCACTTGTCAGATTGGCTAAGGTTTAAATGTTTGAAGAAATGGAGAAAAGGGCAATCCTGGTTTCTACTAGTTTTGGAGGGCATTTTATAATAGTGAAGAATTTGAAACAAGAACTTAATTAAAAGGATGAGGTCATTCTAAACATACTGATAAAGATGTCTGTGTTTTCAATTGTAAAACAGCCAAGTTGTGGTAGAGGAGTATGGTGTAATTCTTACTTGTAGAGAAACATTATTTTAATCTTTGCATAAGATCTGGCTTTCCGATGTGGATCTTAGTTAATACTGGATTATTTCTTGGGTGTGGTGTTGGGAGGAAGGGTGGGAGTTTTCAGTTTCTACTTTGTATATTTCTGTATATGAATTTTCTCATTACAATCGTTTTAGAGTAAATTTAAAACTGCAACGTGGACTTGAGAATCTAGGCAAAATTTATTGTCTTTGCTTTACTAATGATAAATACCTTCTTTATGGAATGTGCTGTACTACTTGACATTTCACCTTCTCTTTTATATAATTTTTTTTTTTTTTTAAAGTTTATTCATTTAGAGATGGAGTCTTGCTCTGTTGCCCAGGCTGGAGTGCAGTGATGGCAATCACGGCTCACTGCAACCTCTGCCTCCTGGGTTCAAGCGATTCTCGTGCCTCAGCCTCCCAAGTAGCTGGGATTACAGGTGTATACCACCATGCCTGACTAATGTTTGTATTTTTAGTAGAGACGGGGTTTTGCCATGTTTGCCAGACTGGTCGTGAACTCCTGGCCTCAAATTTTTCTGCCTCGGCCCCCCAAAGTGCTGTGATTACAGGTGTAAGCAACCACTCTTGGCCTGATACGACTTTTTTCTTCTTCTTTTTTTTTTTTTTTTTTGAGGTGGAGTTTCGCGCTTGTCCATGCTGGACTACAATGGCGTGATCTCAGCTCACCACAACCTCTGCCTCCAGGTTTAAGCAATTCTCCTGCCTCAGCCCCCCAAGTAGCTGGGATTACAGGCATGCGCCACCATGTGCTAATTTTGTGTCTTTAGTAGAGACGAGGATTCTCCACGTTGGTCAGGCTGGTCTTGAACTCTCAACCTCAGGTGATCGGCCTGCCTTGGCGTCCCGAAGTGCTAGGATTACAAGCATGAGCCACCACTCCCGGCTGATACGATTTTTTTTAAAGAAAATATCTAGATGTTCTTTTAGGGTAATGCTGTCGTGTAATAGGTTAATTGTTTCTTAAAGATAGTTCAGACTCCCAGGCTGGTATTCTGAAGACATAACTGTTCTTTCCTGTTTAGAAATAGGGGAGTAATTCCAGAGTTCATTCCTTTGTATATGCATAGTATTGTTTATTATAGAACCTTATTTACCTGAATTGTCATTATGTGTGGTTTTATTGTGAGAGAATGTCTGGTTTAATGTATTTTAGGGAAGTGTTTTCTGTGGCTTACGTATATAATATATAGGAAGAAATTTGGATCAAGATAATGACTTTAAAAAATTTTTGTAATGAATATTTTATTTTTAGGTACCTGGCAAAGAATTCTGCAACTTTGTTTAGTGCCAGCGATTACGAAGTGGCTCCTCCTGAGTACCATCGGAAAGCTGTGTGAGAGGCACTCTCACTCGGTTATGTTTGGATCTCCGTAAACTTCTGCATTTTTTGTCTTAGTCTTATACTCTGTTATCAAATACGATTGTGCTTTGTAAGTTATGTTATTTGTTGTATAACAATTGATTTGTCTGTTCTTGTGTTTTGATTTTTAATCTGTATGAATATTTAATAATTATTTGTTTATTAGTCATCCTTTTCTCTTTTCTTTTTTCGTTTTTCTTTTTTTTTCTCATCAATGTTGCTGCCCAGTGTTTTCATGATGGACAACCAGAGGGAAGTTGCTGTAGAGTGTTTTATTGCCTAGTTGACCAGGGCCCCTGCTTTTGACAGCTGGGTGGTTCTATTCCTTTGACACTACATTTTATAATACGGTGTTAATGCTATATGACAAAGCCTCTGATTCCTAGTGCCAAAGGTTCAATTCAGTGTATATACTGAACAACCCATCCATCTTGCTCCATCTTTTTTTTTTTTTTTTTTTTTTAAATCGGTGCTTGAAGTAAAAGAGCCCATCCTTTGCAAGTGACCATGGTTGTTACTGTAGGCATTTATCTTTGCTCAAATTGGTTGAAAGATGGTGGCTGTGTTATCATGGTTTATTGTATTTTGTGTCTAATGCCACCCGTTTTAAACATGATCAGAGCAATGCATTGTGATAGCTAGTTGTTCTGGTAAAGTCAATCTTTTAGGAATTTGTTTTCAGATCTTCAATAAATTTTTTCTTTACATTTCAAAAAACCAGTGTGCTTCTATTGATGCCTTACAAAAACCATTGTATATTTGTGTATTCCTTCTTGTATTTAGACAGTGGTTTTTCAGGTGCGTGCTTTGTTTCTGGTATGGCCTTGATGGAATGATACGCTTTAGCTTTAGTACGTAGCGCTAACCCATAGCAGCTTTGGCAGTTTGCTGTCTTGAGTCCTAGCTAAAAAGTTAGAAGTTTACATGACTGTCTTTTTACTTTCCCCAAATTGTTACTCTGAGCATTAATTAAGGGCATTTTACCGGTATAAAATTATGGTCAGCTTTTTTTCTGTCTATAATTATTTATTTTTATGGATTTACCCTAGAAACAACCAAAAATGTCAGTAGACAGCATATTAAAATAACACAAAGGTTGTAAAGGGCAACATTTCTCCCCTTTGATAGAGACACTAAAGTGGTCTGTACTTGGGTAGAGGGTGGCAGACGCTTAGAATTAAAATGCAGCCGAGTGCAGTGGCTCACGCTTGTAATCCCAGCACTTTGGGAGACTGAGGTGGGTGGATCATCTGAGGTCAGGAATTAGACACCAGCCTGACCAACATGGAGAAACCCCATCTCTACTAAAAATACAAATATTAGCCGGGCGTTGTGGCGCATGCCTGTAATCCCAGCTACTCAGGAGGCTGAGGCAGGAGAATTGCTTGAGCCCAGGAGGCGCAGGTTGCAGTGAGCCGAGATTGCGCCATTGCATTCCACCCTGGGCAACGAGTGAAACTGTATCAAAAAAAAAAAAAAAAAAAAACAAACAAACAAAAAAAACCCTCAAAAAACAATTAAAATGCAATGCAGCAGATAAGTTCAGTTGGCAAGAGTTACAGCAGCAATACAAGAGGGAAAATGAGTGCAAGAGGGAAATAGGAATAAGTTCCAAAGAAGCAGAATTTGCTTGGGTTGTTTGAAGGGAACTGCTGCTACCCACAGTTGCCTTCCTTCTGCCTCCTTCATTCGGCTTCCTTGTTCTCTTTTTCATTACCCTTTCCTTTTTGTGACAACTGTACTGATTTATTTAGTTGGACTTCTAACAAATAGGGATCGTTGTTGCCTGGTGTCTTTGAGCTGTTGAATGTTCTCGTTTATGTAGATGTGACTTTAAAAAAAATGAAACACTTCAAGAATTTACGTGTCGTTCTTGGGCGCAGAGGCCATGCTAATCTTTATTGTTTGAATATTTAATATTTTTGCTAACAAAGTGAGCCCTAGATGTGATTTTTAAATGTGTACTCATGGTCCCTTGAACATTAGTGTTACTTGTTAGGTATTTAAAGATTTGCTTGCCGAGAGTGGTGGCTCACACCTATAATCTCAGCACTTTGGGAGGCTGAGGTGGGAGGATTACTTGAGCCCAGGAGTTTGAAACTAGCGTGGGCAACATAGGGGAGGAGACCTTGTCTCTACAAATAATATAATAATAATTATAATTTTTTTTGAGATGGAGTCTCGCTCTGTCGCCCAGGCTGGAGTGCAGTGGTGCGATCTCGGCTCACTGCAAGCTCTGCCTCCCGGGTTCACGCCATTCTCCTTGTCTCAGCCTCCTGAGTAGCTGGGACTACAGGTGCCCGCCACCACGCCCGGCTAATTTTTTGTAGTTTTATTAGAGACAGGGTTTCACCGTGTTAGCCATGATGGTCTCGATCTTCTGACCTCGTGATCCACCCACCTTGGCCTCCCAAAGTGCTGGGATTACAGGCGTGAGCCACTGTGCCTGGCCTCTACAAATAATTTTAAAAGTAGCCTGTGGTGGCGTGTGCCCATGGTCCTAGCTACCTGAGAGGCCTCTGAGGCAGGCGAATCACCTGACCCCAAGATATCAAGGTTGCATTGAGCTGTGATTGTACCATTGTGTTCCTTCCAGCCTGGGTGACAAGAGACCCTGTCCCTTAAAAAAAAAGTTGAGGACTCAAAGGATCTTTTCGTTTATGTTATCAGTATTTACTATGGTAGAAATTAAAGCTTTAAAACTTAGAAATATGTGTGTTTGTTAGTCATCAGAATGATACTGTCACACATGTAACCTCAAGAAAATTTCATGTACACTTGACAAAAAACTAATGATTTAAAATAGCTTTAACCTCCTAGGCTGCATGAAAATATCTCAGGTACTGCAGAGATCTCTGTACCACTCGTTGAGAACTGCTGCTATAGGATTATAACAATCTTAGGGTTCTGTATTTAGAAATTTAAACGTTCCTTCACAAAACCTGAAAGTCAGGATTTTCTTCATTATTCATTAAGCCTCCTCACTCCATTTAAACACGGCATTAGAATAGAGCATTGATGGGTTTACTTGATGACACTAAAAGAGGCAATAATCTTTGGATATTAAATCTACAGAGTATTTTGAATGTTTTCATTTTCTAGTAATTCTTACTGTGGCTCCAGAATGTCTTACATATTAGTAGTAAGTAGCTGGAATGATGTAATCAAAATCATACTGATTAATCATTGCTTACCAAAAAATGAAATTAGATGAATATTAATAGAAGTTAGATGAATATTAATATTAGTACCATTAAGTTTTTTTTTTTTTTCTGAGACAGAGTCTCGCACTGTTGCCCAAGCTGGAGTGCAGTGGCGCGATCTCGGCTCACTGCAACCTCCGCCTCCCAAGTTGAAGCAATTCTCCTTCCTCAGCCTCCCAGGTAGCTGGGATTACAGGCATATGCTGCCACGCCCAGCTAAGTTTTGTATTTTTAGTAGAGACCAGATTTCACTGTGTTGGCCACGCTGGTCTCGAATGCCTGCCCTCGTGATCCACCCGCCTCGGCCTCCCAAAGTGCTGGGATTACCGGCATGAGCCACTGCAGCCGGCCTCAATATGTTCTTTTAAACCTAGGTCTTTATTTCCAGGCGTGTTTTTTTTTAGAATCTTGCTCTGTTGCCCAGGCTGCTGAAGTGCAGTGGTGCGAGTGTGGCTCACTTGCAACCTCTGCCTCCCGGGTTCAAGCGATTCTCCTGCCTCAGCCTCCTGAGTAGCTGGGACTATAGGTATGCGCCACCGCGCCCAGGTAAATTTTGTAGAGAAGGGGTTTCTCCGTGGTCACCAGGCTGGCCTCGAACTCCTGACCTCAAGTGATCCACCCATCTCAGCCTCCCAAAGTGCTGGGATTACAAGCGTGAGCCACCACGCCCAGCATGTTTCCAGATGTTTTTACCCTCCAGTGTTTATTAAACAAGGCGGTTTGCGTCTCAGCCATGTTAGAGATTTTCCTGGATTAGTTGCCTTATAGTACAATCTAGAGAATTTTTAGTCTTCAATTTATTGCTTGAACTAATCATTCAAGTAGATTGAAGGAAGAGTTACTGGAACGGTAGGAAGAAGCATGGCTTGTGATGAAGGGTGCATTTTGACAAGTATTCTGGCTTTTGGCCATCCTCTCCTTTTCCTGTTACTGCTTCTAATTAAAGGTTCTGGTCTATAAGTAATACATAGGGTTTTTTTTGTTTTTGTTTTATTTTTTTGAGACTGAGTCTTGCTCTAGAGTGCAGTGGCTCAATCTCAGGTCATTATAACCTCCACCTCCCTGGTTCAGGAGGCTTCTCCTGCCTCAGCCTCCTGAGTAGCCGGGATTACAGGTACCCGTTGCCACGACCTGCTAATTTTTTGTATTTTTAGTAGAGATAAGGTTTTCACCATGTTGACCAGGCAGGTCTTGAACTCCTGACCTCAAGTGATCTGCTGCCTTGGCCTCTCAAGTTTTGTTTGTTTGTTTGTTTGTTTTGAGACAGAGTTGCGCTCTTTTTGCCCGGGCCTGAGTGCAATGGTGCAATCTTGGCTCACTGCAACTTCTGCCTCCCGGGTTTAAGCTATTCTCCTGCCTCAGCCTCCCGAGTAGCTGGGATTACAAGCATGCGCCATGACGCCCTGCTAATTTTGTATTTTTAGTAGAGACAGGGTTTCTCCATCTTGGTCAGGCTGGTCTCCAACTTCCGACCTCAGATGATCTGCCCACCTTGGCCTCCGAAAGTGCTGGGATTACAGGCTTGAGCCGCCATAGCTGGCCTCAATACATAGTTTTTTTTTTTTTTTTTGAGACGGAGTCTTGCTCTGCCGCGCAGGGCTGGAGTGCAGTGGGCCCGGATCTCAGCTCACTGCAAGCCCGCCTCCCGGGTTCACGGGCCATTCTCCCTGTCTCAGGCCTCCCGAGTAGCTGGGACTAGCAGGCGGCGCCGCTCGTCGGGCCCGGCCTAGTTTTTTGTATTTTTTAGTAGAGAAGGGGTTTCACGCGTATTAGGCGCAGGATGGTCTCGATCATCCTGACCTCGTGATCGCGCCCGTCTCTGGCCTCCCCCAAAAGTGGCTGGGATTACAGGCCCCCTTGAGGGCCAGCCGGGCGCCCGGCCTCAATACATAGTTTTTAAGAAAGTTCACCCTCTTTTTTTTTTTTTGAGATGAAATCTTGCTGTTGCCCAGGATGGAGTACAGTGGCGTGATCTCCGCTCGCTGCAACCTCCCCCTCCTGGGTTCAAGCGATTCTCCTGCCTCAGCCTCCTGAGTAGCTGGGCTTATAGGTGCGTGCCACCACACCGGCTAATTTCTGTATTTTTAGTAGAGACGAGTTTCACCATGTTGGCCAGGCTGGTCACGAGCTCCTGACCTTAAGTGATCTGCCCATCTTGGCCTCCCAAAGTGCTAGGATTACAGGTGTGAGCCACCGCACTCGGCCAAAAGTTCACTTCCTTCAATCGTAGTCTTTGTTTCTAAAGCGTTATATTAACTATTTTCAAATCACTTGTAAAATGGCAAATGATATGTAATAGGTACAATGTTAGAAATTGATATACATGTTCATGGAGAAATAGATTTGTAAAATTGTAGGCTGTGGTTATGTCAGGAGTAGGATACACTTGTGAAAGACATTAGGTCTCTTGCCATATTTTATGTCATCTGACAGCATTGACGTAGTGGTACCTTGTTTGCGTATTAGGCACTTTGGTTTTTTCTTTCTTCTCTTTTTTTTTCTTTTTGAGACAGAGTCTCGCATCCAGGCTGTAGTGCAGTGGCGTGATCTCGACTCACTGCAAGCTCCGTCTCCTGAGTTCACGCCATTCTCCTGCCTCAGCCTCCCAAGTAGCTGGGACTACAGGTGCCCGCCACCACCCCCGGCTAATTTTTTGTATTTTTAATAGAGACAGGGTTTCACCATGTTAGCCAGGATGGTCTCAATCGGTCTGCCCACCTCGGCCTTCCAAAGTGCTGGGATTACAGACATGAGCCACCATGCCCGGCTGGTTTATTTCTTTTTTAAAAATTTTGTTAATTTCCAATGAGCACAAGCCAGGCACTCCCATTGATCAGTTGTGATATTTTCTAAGTTTTGAAATTATTTCCTCAAAATTGAGATAATTGGCCCTTGATTCTCCTTTCTTGGGCATCCTTCTAACTGCCATGTCTTATGGGCATTTGTCGTAGTAGTATCTGCTGTCATTTTTGCAGTGTATATTTCAAACAAAGTTACAGAGGTTTAGTAACCCTTGCCTGTGGTCTGGTCATTTAGCTAAGGAGTGACAGAGCTGAGTTAAACACTACCCTGTTTCCCAGTCACACACTTAAACATTTAATGCCTGAGTTATGAATTACCAAATACTTTCGTCTGTTCCATCTGCCTCTTAAATGTCTACCGTGGAGAGTATTTTAATAGTTTTCTGGATTAAAATAATCATGCTCCTTTCTCCTTTAAAACATGGTTTCCTGTATGATAGTGTTTTGAATCATGGGAGTAAAGGCCAAGTTAGGTTAAGGTACAAACTCTGCTAAACACAGCTTCTGTAGGGTCCAGCCCTGTGGTGCTTAGTGGGTGTTCTCCCCATGTGCAGACATGAGAGATTGTAAGAAATAAAAACACAAGACAGAGATAAAACAGCTGGGCCCGGGGAACCACTACGACCAAGATGCGGAGACCGGTAGTAACCCCAAATGGCTGGACGTGCTGACATTTATTGCATACAAGACAAGGGGGCAGGGTAAGGAAGGTGAGTTGTCCAAGTGATTGATAAGGTCAAGCAAGTCATGTGATCATGGGACGGGGGCTCTTTTAGGTAGCTGAAGCAGAGAGGGAAGGCAGCATATGTCAGCATTTTCTTCTATGCACTTAGCAGAAAGATCAAAGACTTTAAGACTTTCACTATTTCTTCTACTGCTATCTTCTAAGAACTTCAAAGAGGAACCAGGAATATGGGAGGAACATGAAAGTGGACAAGGAGTGTGACCATTGAAGCACAGCACCACAGGGAGGGGTTTAGGCCTCCAGATGACTGCGGGCAAGCCTGGATAATATCCAGCCTCCCACAAGAAACTGGTGGAGCAGAGTGTTTCCTGACTCCTCCAAGGAAAGGAGACTCCCTTTCGTGGTCTGCTAAGTAATGGGTGCCTTCCCAGACACTGGCATTACCCCTTGACCAAGGAGTCCTCAAGCGGCCCTTATGCGGGTGTGACAGAGGGCTCACCTCTTGCCGCCTTGGTCACTTCTCACAGTGTCCCTTCAGCACCTGACCCTACACCCTATGGTTATTCCTTGGTTATATCAGTAATACAACAAAGAGTAATATTAAAAGCCAATGATAATGTTTATCATTAAAGTACCTGACCCTACACCCTATGGTTGGTTATTCCTTGGTTATATCAGTAATACAACAAGGAGTAATATTAAAAGCCAATGATAATGTTTATCCTAATGACTGATAATGTCCATGGTCATCTCTAGATCCAATTTGTGTTATAACTATTCTAAGTATTTTCTTTATTATACTGAAACAGTTTGTGCCTTGAGTCTCTTGCCTCGGCACCTGAGTAATCCTTCGCCCACAGGCTTCCCCAGTCTTCACATCACCATGCTGTGTTTCAATCAGTTCTCCTTTGTTTTTTGCTTCTAAGCTTGCTTTCACATGCTGTTGAATGGAAAAAGCAAGTTGGAGAACAGTAATACAGTATATGAAAAAATACCGTTATTTCCTAGGGTATATACATATATCGGTGTGTTTTTTGTTTTGTGTTTTTGAGACGGAGTCTCTGTCACCCAGGCTGTGCAGTGGCATGATCTCGGCTTCAATCTAGGTAATAGATACTGCATACAAAGTATTTAAAATATATAAAAAGAATTGAAAATGTGAGAAAAGCAAACAAAATAGACTTAACCAAGACCAGTATAAAGTAATGGGATACTTTGCAAATAATTCAGAGCAATCTTCCACTGAAGACTAGAAAATAAGCAGAGAGAAAACATCTGCTCGAAGGCATTGGAGACCTAAGAAAATGGTGATGGGCCAGCATTTGGTGGAGAATTAAGTTTCAGGGCTGTAAGTCCATGTTCAGTGTGGCTTTTATTTTGCAGTTGTTTGCCAAGGTCAGAGAGGCTTATGGTGTGGTTCTTTTGATGGTCTCACTTGGACATGATTTGGAGTCTGATACCTGCCAAGAAATTAGGACCCCAAAAGGATACCCCAGGAATAAAGATGAACCAGGTTTAACTATTTCTTCAAATATATTTTACAATTTTACAAATATACGCAGCAAATAGCTAGTTTTGCATGAGACAAAACTACATGAAGTCAGGTGTGGTGGTGTGTGTGTGTAGTCCCAGCTACTTGGGAGGCTGATGGGGAAGGTTGCTTGAGCCCAGGAAGGCTGTAGTGAGCTGATTGCCTCACTGCACTCCGGCCCGAGCAACAGAGAAAGCCTGTCTCAAAAAAGAAATAGAAGTACTTGCAGAAAGCATCAAGAAACTCGTTTGAGAAACAGAGACAGGATATAGGCTCTCTGATCCAATTTACTTCAGAAATAACAAGTGCTGGCTGAGTATGATGGCTCCTGTCTGTGATCTTAGCACTTTGGGAGGCTGAGGCAGGAAGATCACTTGAGCCTAGGAGTTGGTGATCAGCCTGGGCTACATGGCAAAACCTCATCTACAAAAAACACAAAAATGAACTGGGCATGGTGGCACACACCTGTGGCCCCAGCTACTCTGGAGGCAGAGTTGGGAGATTCACTTGAGCTCAGGAGGTTGAGGTTGCAGTGAGCTGAAATTGCACCACTGCACTCCAACCTGGACAACAGAGTAAGACACTGTCTCAAAAACAAAACAAAGTGCCCTAGATCATTCCTTAAGTAAGCAAAGTCAGACACTGACAATGTAAGACATTTAAAAAACTATGCTTACTATATTTAGATGAGATAAAAGAACTTAAACAGCAAACTTTAAAAAGCGTATCAGAATTCCAGATGTAAAACGCAGTAGCTAAAATATGAACTCAATGAATAGGTTTAACAGATTAAAGAGTGGGAAGATAGGTCAGGAAACAAATAGGCGTATTGAGGGACAAAGACATTAAGGATAGATAATGCAGTGGTAAACCTAATTGAAAATACAATTATTGCAGGAGCGAATGGGGCAATAATTGAGATTGATGACTTTGCAGAACTGTTAATAAAGTGTTAACTTTAAGCATGGCAAAAATAAAAACCAGTTAAAGATACTAAGACTAGGCATTGCAGCTTAATTAGTGTAATCCTAGCACTTTGGGAGGCAGAGGTGGGAGGATTGCTTGAGCCCAGGACTTCAAGGCTGTACTCCAGCATGGGTAACAGAACCAAGACGTCTTTAAGAGAAAAAAAAAAGGCATATATAATTAAAACCTAAAGACAATTTTAAAGGCATCCCGATTAAAAAGACTTGACAATGCAAATAATGGAAGCCAGGAGACAATGGAGTATGTTTAGAAAACTGAAAGAAAACTGCAATTTAAAAATTCTAAACTCAGTAAAAACCCTTCAAGAAAACATTTTCATACAAAACTGGAAAAATGTTAGAAAATTTACCAGCAAACCCAAACTGGAGAAAAAAATACTTTGTTTTTTGTTATTTGAGATGGAGTCTCGCTGTCACCCAGACTGGAGTGCAGTGGTGCAATCTCAGCTCACTGCAACCTCCGCCTCCTAGGTTCAAGCCATTCTCCTGCCTCAGCCTCCCAATTAGCTGAGACTACAGGCACACGCCATCACACCTGGCTAAGTTTTTATATTTTTAGTAGAGACGGGGTTTCACCATGTTAGCCAGGATGGTCTCGATTTGCTGACCTTGTGAGCCGCCCGCCTCGGCCTCCCAAAGTGCTGGGATTACAGGCGTGAGCCACAGCGCCCGGCCGAGAAAAAATATTTTGTAATAGAAGGTCAGAGATGCGTGAAGAAGCAAAGAAAGCTCAGTGCAAATGACAGATTTGTGGGTACGTTAATGTTGACTGTATAAACCTATGGTGCTGTCTTTATAATCCCATGATGATCATGACATAAAAGATCTTTCATTGTCCAAGAAGGTGGTAATAATCAAGAAAACATGTTTTGTACTCTAGGGTAACCATTGGAAGACTGCTAAGAGTAGCTTCCAAGCAAATGCTTATTAGTTTGCTTGGGTTAATGCACATTAATTTTTTTTGTTGTTGGTTTTAAACAGAGAAGAGGAACATAGGAGGGGTAGAACAAATATTGAGATGACAGGTTCTAACCTAACCTAAATATATTAGTAATTAAATGTAAATGGTTAAATGCTTCATTATAAAAGATTGTCAAACTGGTTAAAAGAACAAAACCCAACTGTATGCTATTTACAAGGGACACGTTTAAAATATAAGATTGAAAGAAGGATGGGAGATAAATACAAAGTTTGTCTCGGTTATCTGTTGCTGGTGTAACTACCCTGAAACTTAGTTTGCTTAAAATAATGATTTATTATTTCTCATGACTCTACAGGTTTGCTGGGCTCAGCTGGGCAGTTCCGCTGGACTTGCCGGGGGATCACTTATGAGCCAGATAGGGGAGATAAATCACAAAAATTCAGGCGCTTGCCACTGGGTGGTGTTTTCTAGGAGGGCGGGGTATCCAGTCATCTGGAACCTGTTGGTATGTTCCCATCTAGGTGAATGCCATCTTGCTTCTCAGCTTGCATAACCAACCACTGAGAAAGGAGGCACGTCATGTAGTAGACTTCTTTGAATTTTGATACCTTGTAAAGCACATTTGAGTTTACTGCTCTCATATGTTTACTGAGTAACCTAAAAGACCCAATTTTGAGTAAGGCCTAAGCAGTGATTCTCATTTTGTTTTCAGAACATTTTGAGTCATGAACTTTTGTTTGTGTGGATTATGCATATTGATACTTTTCATATTAGAGGTTAAATGGAAAAAGTTTAAAATTCATAAACTGCTTTGTGCTTCCTGGAATTGATACTTACATATTTTTTTCTTTTCTTTTCTTTTTTTTTTTTTGAGATAGTGTCTTGCTCTGTTGCCCAGGCCGGAGTGCAGTGGCATGATCATAGCTCACTGCAGCCTTGACCTTCTGGGCTCAAGTGATCTTCTCACCTCAGCAGGGACCACAAGCGTGTGCCACCACGCCTGGCTAATTTTTGTATTTTTTGTAGAGACGGAGTTTGACTGTGTTGTCCAGGCTGGTCTTGGACTCCTGAGATCAAGTAGTTCACCCGTCTCAGTCTCCCGAAGTGCTGAGGTACAGGCGTAAGCCACTGTGCCCGGCCCTGATACTTGTATTTTTCTAGTACCAGCTTAAATGCTTTGACTTTGCCATATTTTCTCATGGAGACTCCCAGGGCTTTTAATGTCTCCAGAATATATTTTTCCATTTTCCTAAGACTAAGCTCCAGAAAATCCACTAAAACAATTCTGCAAGAAACAGATGAAGAGGACTTTGATGAAGGTGGTCAGAATGAGATGAGTGAACAGGAAGAGGAGTGTGAGAATAACTCCAGTGTGGCCAAAGACTAAAGACCTTGAAAAATTGTGCAGTCTTGTGTGCCACGTTCACCTGAAGACCGGCCTAGATTTTGGAACAAACAGTCAAAGAAACAGTTCACAAAGGGTGAACTAAGGCTGAATGGGGAACAATTGTGGCAGAAAAGCAGAATGAAGCCCCCAAAACCCATTGTATTTTGTCACCATGAATAGCATATTTTTTAATTAAAATGGTTACCCTCAAAAGAAAATTTAGTGAGAAAAGTGGCATTGTGTTATGTTTTCGCAAATTGATAACTCATTCTATTTCAGCATTCGGTCTCTTGCAGTACATTTTTTTCAGTTGAGGTATATGGAGAAAATCGAGCCTCACACAGAAAAGGGAGCATTTTAAAATAGCCATTTCAGGTAATTGTGGATATCCTTTGAGACCACCAGAACAAAATAGGTGTATATTGTTAGTTTTTTTTTTTTTTTTTTTTTTTGAGATGGAGAATTGCTCTTCACCCAGGCTGGAGTGCAGTGGTGTGATCTCGGCTCACTGCAAGCTCCGTCACGCCATTCTCCTGCCTCGGCCTCCCCAGTAGCTGAGACTAGAGGCACCCGCCACCATGCCCGGCTAATTTTTTGTATTTTTTGGTAGAGATGGGGTTTCACGTGTTAGCTAGGATGGTCTCAATCTCCTGACCTCGTGATCTGCCCTCCTCGGCCTCTCAAAGTGCCAGGATTACAGTCAGTTTCTTAAATGTTCATTGCAAGGTGGACTGTGAAAGTGTATCAATTTTAAAAATTCTTGTTACATTAGAATCATTTAGTCTTTGCATGGATATTTTGCTCATGCATGGTTTTGTAAGACCTTGCATTTGGTCATTTGGAAAATACTGAGTTATGCAAATTTTTCAAATATTGACATGCCTTATACAATATGGAAGGTTGATGCGAGGATTTCTGAGGAGGAGTTATATAGATGGGCCTCTTTAGATCCAGAGTGAAGATATTAGTGTCTTGTATGAAAGTTCACCAAAGGGCATTCATGATAGACAGGGCTCCCATACGTCATCTCGCATAAGAAGACTTACAGGTGTTTTAACCATGTCCCCAGCTAGGGTCTCATCATTGCCAGACGTGAGTAAGCCTTTTGATGATTATAGCTCCCAGTCTTTGAGCCCTCCCAGTTGATGCAGAAAGGGACAGAGATAAGCTGTCCCCTTCAGCTCCTACCCAAATGGCAGACTTGTGAGTCAGATAAATAATGTTCCAAGCTACTAAGTTTTGGAGTGGTTTGTTATGTAGTAGAGGGTGACCTGAACACTTGGCTACTTGCCATTGCCATTGCCAAATCTGCCATCCCCAGATATGGCACCATTTCCTGAGGTTACAAGCCAGCCACCTGGTGACAGGTTAATTACTTTGGATCCCATCCATCATTAAAGGGATGCCAATTTTTCCTCACTGGAATAGACATGCATTCTGGATATATGGATTTATTAATATTACAAATATGAATACCTTCCCTGTCTAATGCTTTCGCTAACACCATCATCCGTGGACCCAGAAACCTTTATTCATGGTAGTCAGTGTAACATTGCTTCTGATGTACCCTATCAGCCTGAGAAAATGGTGGAATGAGCTGTTGAGGAGTCAGTTGTGGTGCCAGTTGGGAGACCTGAAAAGTTGAGGTTCTTAATTAAAGGATGCAGTATGTACTCTGAATGAATGGCCCATATATGGTGATCTCTCATGGAACGCATAGGTTTGGAAATTAATAGGAGTGACTTCTCACTATGACAAACCAATTACAGAATGTGTGCTTCTCATTCCTGTAACTTTGGGTTCAGTTGGTATAGAGGTTTTGGTTCCCAAGGAGAAATTCTGTCATCCAGGCAACATGATAGTTCCATTGGATTGGAAGTTAGATAGCTGTTTTGGTTTCCTCATACCACCGAGCCAACAGGCAAAGAAGAGAAGTACTGCACTGGCTGAGATAATCGGCTCTGATTACCAAAAAGAAATTTGGGTGCTGCTATACAATGAGGGGAGAAAGGACCTTGTCTGGAACCCAGAGGATTCTCTGGGATATGTCTTAGTACTTCTATGTTCCTAGGTAAAATTTAATAGGAAAGTACATAAATTAAAAAACACAAGACCACTGAGGTTTCAGATTCTTTAGGAATAAGTTTTGAAGTCACCCTATCTGGTGACAAAATCAGACCAAAACCACAAACAGCTGAGGTGCTGGCTGAGAGCAAAGGAAACATGGAACAGGCAGGCAGAAGAAGAAATATCAACTAGATAGGGTCTTACGACCAATTATGAAGATAAGATGAAGACAAGGCCTATAACAACTTTGTGCCTTTTTTCATGTCATAGAATATCCACATGGGATTACATTTGAATTAGAAGAGTAATTAACATTGCACAGTGAGGGATACAGACTTGACACTGGTGGAGAGGATGAGAGTGTCTTCCTTTGTGTGAAGGATATTGTGTCTTACTAGGCTACAGCATGAAGTAAGTAGTGGTGGTATATGGTGATGAAAATATGCGTGGAAGGGTATAGATGGATGCTTAGCATCCTAAGGAGAGGACTGAGTTGGTTATGAAGTTACTGGATCTCAGCTCTAAATCCTGCTCTGTGATCCTGTGGCTCGACCCTAAATTATTTGTCAGCTGGCTTCTTGTTAGGTTCTGCCAGTAGAGGGCGTTAGAGGGAAACTGGAAGGCAAGGGTCGGGGCGAGGAGGGTGGCCGGTGCGGGGGAAGGTTCTTCCTCCTTCCTGGTAGCTTGCTGTTCTGTCAGTCGCCTGATAAAAGCTGTTGGGTCCTGTCTCTATTTTGGGGGTAGAGGGGGGATGCTCAGAAGCGGCTTCAGAGGTTCCAGCACCCAGAACAGTTTTGCCTTCTCCTCCTTTGCTCCTTGTAACACATATAAATCACCTCTTGGGGGTGGAATTGCCCAAGCTGAGAGGTAGCAGTATCTCCTTGTTACAGTTACCACATCTCTATATTTCTTCCAGATGGAGAAAGGATTACAAAAAGGCAAATAGCCAAGCCTTGTTTTACTGGGACAGGGTTTTCCAAAGGACCAGGCAGAAGCACCATTTTATTTATTTGTTTTAATTAAAAAAAAATTTTTTTTGAGACAGACTCACTTTTTTGCCCAGGCTGGAGTGCAGTGCAATCTTGGCTCACCACAACCTCCACCTCTCGGGTTCAAGCAATTCTGTTGTCTCAGCCTCCCAAGTAGCTGGGATTACAGGTGTGTGCAACCATACCCAGCTAATTTTTTTGTATTTTTAGTAGAGATGGAGTTTCACCATGTTGACCAGTCTGGTCTTGAACTCCTGACCTCAAGTGATCCGCTCGCCTTGGCCTCCCAAAGTGTTGGGATTACCATTTGATTTTAAAACACAATTGTGGTTATATCATTCTGATATTTTTAAAAAGCTTTATATGAGGTTTGTATTCTGGCTATCTTTTGCTGCACTAACAAACTATCCCAGAACTTTATAGCTTAAAACAACCATTTTGTTTTGCTCATACCTTTCTGAATCATGAATTCAGGATAGACTTGGTTGGGCAGTTCATCTTTGATCCATTTGGCATCAGCTGCCATGGCTGAAATTGGAGGATCTGCTTCCAACATGGTTTCTTCACTTTACATATCTCGTACCTCTGTGTTCCTTGGCCCCTCTTTCCTCCACACAGCATCTTAACCACTGAGGTCTTCTCTGCATGGTTTGTACATCTCATACTGTGACTTGCCAGCCTCAGGCTGGCTGGACTAATTACATGGTATCTCAGAACTCCAAAAGCGAGGGTTCAAAGAGACAAGAAATGGAAGCTGCCAGGCTAGTTAAGGGCTGTGCTTGAAAGTGCTATTTTTATTGGTAAGAGGAGTCATAGAGCTTTTTCAGATTCAGGTGCAGGGGACACAGACTCTACCTGTCAGTGGGAGAAATGTCACAGAATTAGAGGTCTGCTCGAAACACTGGGATTACAGCTGTAACCGATGAAACATTCTAGGATGGAGTGGACTATTTTCTCACTGAAATGATCTGTTCTTTCCTGGGAGGAACAGTAGGGTACTTCAGGAAAATATTGATTAGATATACTAAAATAGTTTTTAAAGCATCTTCAAGGAGAACTCATAGAAATGGAAAAAAAAAAATCTGGAGTAATTTTTAAACACCATATGAGGAAACATCTTTGAATATTCCAGGTTTCAAATTCAGTCCCTTGCAAGTACAGGGTCATTTTGGTCTTTAGTTTCTTGGTTGACTTTTTTTAAGAGTCCGTGCTCTGCTGAAATTGATTGACTTTTATTGTATAGTTTTCCAGAATAGTTTTAACCTATGGTTGGTATGATTTCAGCTTACCTAGTAACAGAGCCAGATTTCATAAATCATGATATTGCCTGGTGTAAAGTCCAAGGAAAGAATCTATCATTTCTATGCGCTAGGCATGATGTTATTATTTTTTGGTCATTCCTTACATTTAAAATTTACTCTTTTTTCTTATGGTGAAAACTGCATTATTCAACAGAGAAAATTTGGATAGAGACTTACCAGGTTGCTAAAAGTTAAAAAGTAATGCTACCATTTCTTGTAGGGATGTAGAGAAAGGGTACTCATTATGGCTGGTAGAAATGTGGATTATTAGAGCCTTTTGTGGAATGCAATCTGGTAATATCTTTAAAAAAATCCAAGTACCCACTGACTCACTATACTAGTTAGGATTTGGTCAGGTTGTGAAGAGTGTAAAGCCTCAAATGAACAGCAGCTTAAACAAGGTAAAAGTTTACTTCTTTCTCTTGCATTCTGAAGTCTGGAGACAGGAAGTTCAATGTGATACTGTGGGGCCAAGGACCCAGGCACCTCTTCTTGCTCCGTCCATGGTTGCTGTTCCCAAGGCCACCTTTTGGTTCGAGGTGGCTGCTGAACCTTCTGTCTGTCATAGGGTCTGCCTCACAAACATCGAAGTGGGAATGAAAGAAGGAAGACATGGCCCTTCTTTCCAAAGGCTTTTCTTTTTCCATTCCAACTGGCTGTATCTCAATTCAATTCTGGCACTGACCACTTGGATTTAGTGCAGACCTCACAAGTTAAAGGGCACAGTCCCCACCAAGGGAGCCCTTATTTTAAATTACAGCTGCAACTTCAGAGCCCTGAGGCCACCTGCACTTTGGACCAACTGGCTATAAATTTAGATGTTCCCATGACTCCCCTAGGTTCAATAAATTGCTAGAATAACTCACAGAACTCAGGAAAATGCCCCCTCCACTGAAAATATGAAATCACAGCTGTGTGAAGTTCTGTGATAGCCTAGAGAGGGGACTTGTGTTCCTCAGAGAAGGTTTCCCTCAGGAGGTGATGCTGAAGTTGAGATCTGATACATGGAGAAGAGTTCACCAGGCAGAGGGCACAGCCTGCACAGACTTCATGGCAGGAAGGGGTGCGGAACATAAGAAGGACTGAAGAGTCTGGTGTGTTTGGAGCAGCTTCTCAGATCCAGCAATAAAGCAGATAGTATATTTTAGTTCCCAGTGGCTCCATGCTTGCTTCTTAATTGGCTTAGCACTTATAAGGGAAAGGGGTATGATTAACAGCTCCAGACCTCTTTTTTTGATTTTGTTTTTTAGAGACAGAGTTTTTGCCCTGTTGCCCAGGCTGGAGTGCAGTGGTGCGATCTCGGCTTACTGCAACCTCTGCCTCCAGGGTTCAAGCAATTCCCCTGCCTCAGCCTCCCAAGCAGCTGGGATTATAGGTGCCCGCCACTGCACCTAGCTAATTTTTTAATTTTTAGTAGAGATGGGGTTTTACCATGTTGGCCAGGCTGGTCTGGAACTCCTGACCTCAGGTGATATGCTTCAGCCTCCCAAAGTGCTGGGATTACAGGCATGAGCACCACGCCCGGCCTAGACCTCTTAATTACAAAAGATGTATGTGCTTTTTTGAAAGAAAGTAAAATTATCCAGAAGTCTATTGATTCTTCTTCCTCACACTTATTCTTGGTTAAATACTGTTTTAAAATGGGGTGTAGATCCTTCCAGACTTTCCCCTGTGACCAACAGCTGAATTTTAGTAGGGCCAGGGCAGAGGTGAGAAACTCAGCCCTGGGGGACTCAGAGGAGGGAGGACAGCAATCGCTAGGAATGATGGAAACATTCAGCTGTCCTCGCAATTGATAAAACCAATAGTCACACAGTGGGGTGGAACTCTCTGCCCTTGGGTTTGCTGGGCTGGGTGGTCCCCATGCCCTTACGCGCGCGCCGGAAGCTGGTGAAGAATGGAAACACCCAAAGGAGAAGGTAGCCTTTTTTTTTTGTTTTTTTTTTTTTTTGAGAAGGAGTCATGCTTTTGTTTCCCAGGCTGGAGTGCAATGGCGCGATCTTGGCTCACTGCAACCTCCGCTTCCCTGGTTCAAGTGATTCTTGTGCCTCAGCCTCCCGAGTAGCTGGGATTACAGGCACCCACCACCACGCCTGGCTAATTTTTGGAATTTTAGTAGAGACAGAGTTTCACCATGTTGGCCAGGCTGGTCTCAAACTCCTGACCTCAGGTGAGCCCCCCGCCCTGGCCTCCCACAGTGCTGGGTTTATAGGCATTAGCCACCATGCCTGGCCAGTGCTCTTTATTTTCTAAATTAAAAAATATATATATTTTTGAAGACAGGGTCTTGCTCTGTCTATTCAACCAGGTCTTGCAGGGTCTATTCAACCAGGTTGGAGTGCAGTGGCATGGTCATAGCTCACTGCAGCCTCAAATTCCTGGGCTTACATGATCCTCCCGAGCAGCTGGCACTACAGGTGCAAGTCACCATGCCCGTCAGGGAAGTAGTCTTTACACTTATTTATTTCTTGACATTAGAATATTGGAAACAATTAGGAAATGACGAAGAAGAAATGTGAGATGAATGGTTGGTTTCAGAAGAGCAGAAGCATGTGTGTTTGTGATACAAACTTAGGGGAGAGAGAGAAGGGCAGCTGAGCCTAGGATATGCTTCCAGTCCTGGGAGGGGTTTGGGTGGTTGCTGGTGGTGTGTCTAGAGGTGATTAAGTTTAGACAAACCTTTGAGTGTGTGCATGCGTGTGTGTGTGTGTGTGTGTGAAGAGGGAAGTTTGGTATGTCCTTGACCTGGTGCTCTCTGGCATAAAGTTACCATGGGCAGAGCTAATGGCAGATTGTCCTGGGCCTAGGAATGGTCTCAGCATTGCAAAGCCCCCTGGTGAACCTGAGCAATAAAGGTAGCAGGTTTCCTCTATGCTTGTGACATACGTGAGGGCTACATGGTTTCCTTCAGGAACTAAGTCAACCTGCCCTTTCTGATCCCAGAGCCGGAGACACAAGGATACTCACTGTAGGTGAACTGATCTGGGACCCTGGAGGTTCCTGGTGCAACCTGCGTCAACTTGGGACACATTCTTGCACTTTTACTTTTCCAGAGGATTGTGCAAGCCTTTACTTCCATAGGCAGAGAATCTCATTCTTCCCCCTTGATCACCCTTCCCTTCATTATCCAAGAATTCCAGTCTTTCCAAAGCCATACTGGGAGACCAGAAAATTAGATGTGTGCACTATGTTACCATAGTGGCCATAAGGTGTCGCTGTTGTAAGGGTTTCCCCACAATCCATGGGCTCAGCCATTCTGCCCACCTGCACTGCCCACCTGCACAGGGCCGAGGTAGCATCCTACTCCAGTGCCCTAAAGCTACTCCTTTCTCGGCCACCTCATGTTCAGCCATTATCCCTCACAGTAGGGCACCCACCAGAGTTTCCAAGCCCGCCGTATCTTCACTCAGCCCTACCCACTGTGGGAACCTGGCCTCTGTGAAATTTTAGATCCTGAACTGGGGCCAGCCCCCTCTCTTCCCCTCCCTTCTGAGGGAGTCCCCTTAAGATCTTTTCCTGCCATGAGCCTGCTTCAGCGCATCCCAGACCACCCAAATGGCTGTCTCCAACTTCATCTCTGGGTTCCTGTGCAAATTGGTCCACCTTGCACCCTGGAATTCCAGGAGAGATCGTCTTTGCTGAACTACACACAGCAAACCAGAGATCTTGTGTATAGCCTTCCCCTAGAACAACACACACTGACTTTGCATTCACATAACCACAGGAAGTTGGTCAAATGATTTTTCCCATAATAATGAAAATCTGTTCTCTGTCTCTAGCCTAGACTTACTCTATCGCTCTACATTTGCATAATTCCTTTAAAATGTTTTTTAAAATGCCAAGAACTATTTTTTAAAAAGCATCCCATAATATTACCTTTCAGCTACTCCCTTGTATCAGCTAGGCTCCCTGAGAAAGAGCACAGTCTACTGGGTACTGTGAGGAGAGCTTGATAAAGGACTTGTTTATCAAGGTGGGCAGGAGGAGGGAACCCACCAGGCCTTAGATGGGGCAGTGCCATAGATGGAGTTATGTAGACAGACCTCAGCTGTCACCCCGGGCCTGGCGGGCAGGGCCAGGTCTCCTCCGAGCATAGTCATTTTGAATCACTTTCAGACTTTTTAAGAATCCTAAGGACTCTGCATCCTCTTTGGAGAGGAAGCAGAGAAGGAGGCTGAGAACAGAGACTGGAGCTGGAGGGCTCGGGTATAAACCCTGATTCTGCCACTAACCGATTTTGTGGTTTGGGGCAAGTTACTTAACCAATCTGTGCCTTGGCTTCCTCATGTGAAAGTGAGAATCATGATAGTATCTACCTCACAGGGTTGCTGTGGGGAGTGAGTGCACTGTGTATTTCTTAGTGCAGTGCCTGGCAAATAAAAAGTGTCTGTTAAATGAAACTAAGAAAACGCCAGTGTTTGAGCTGAGCTGATTAACCTGCTTCACTTGCAAGAAGGAAGGGCTTCTCTCTTGCCCTTTGATAGAGGTCAAAAGACCAGCATGACTGTAGGCTCTCAGAGCCCCTCAGGAGCATAGGGGAAATTACTCTGTCAGTTTTCTTTTTTGAGATGGAATCTCACTCTGTCACCCAGGCTGGAGTGCAATGGCGAAATTTCGGCTCACTGCAACCTCCACCTCCCGGGTTCAAGCGATTCTCTCGTCTCAGCCTCCTGAGTAGCTGGGATTACAGGTACCCGTCATCATGCCTGGCTAATTTTTGTATTTCTGTAGAGATAGGGTTTCACCATGTTGGCCAGGCTGGTCTTGAACTCCTGACCTCATGATCCGCCCACCTCGGCCTCCCACAGTGCTGGGATTACAGGTGTGAGTCACCGCACCCGGCCTACTCTGTCAGTTTTACCATCTTCTCCTTAGGTTTCTGGTGCAGGGGCTTTGACTTGACAGGCCAGGAGTGCCCTTGGGCAAGGTCACCACAAGGGCTGCAGCCCTGATTCAGTATTCTTAACCAGCTGGTAGGATGCTTCCTCCTCTGTCCCCCATGGTGGCTGTTTCCCAGGAGGCCCTGCGGTCCTTCATGCAAGTTGCCTCTGGCCCGCTCTCCAAGTCCGTCCAGGCTAACACAGCTTCATGCTGAAATTCTTGTGTTTACTTAAACTCTGAGTGCTGTTTGGATGCTAAGAACAATTACTAAAGAAAATGTATATATACACAGTGGAATACTATACAATCTTTAAAAAGGAAATCCTGCCATCCTGATAACATGGATGAACCTGAAGGATTTTATGCTAAGCGAAATAAGCCAGACACAGAAAAACAAGTACCGCACAATCTTCACTTATATGTGGAATCTTAAAAAGTTGAACTCATAGAAGCAGAGAGTAGAATGTTGATTAGCAGAGGCCTGGAGGGGGAGACATAGAGAAAGGGGGATGTTGGTCAAAGACGTTGGTTTCAGTTAGACGTTTTAGAGATCTGTTGCATAGCATGGTGACCATATATTTCAAAATAGCCAGAAGACTAGATTTTAAACATTTTCACTGCAAAAAAGGGTAAGTAGGTGAGGTGTTGGATATGTAAGTTTGATTAATCTTTCTCCAATGCATACATGTATCAAAACATCATATTGTACCCTATAAACATATATAATGATTCTTTGTCAGTTTAAAAAAGTTTATATTTCATCCTGAGTTCAAAACCCATAACTGAAGTGACTGCTGGTGGGAACCAGGTAAACCTTCCATTCAGCTTAACTTTTGAGATGAGCTTGGCATTTCTTGATGTTGCTAGGGGAAAAACCTCAGGAGTTTTGTTGTAATGGGAAGTTAAGAGTAAGATTGCTGATTTCATTCATTAGTTCAGTGAGTTTCTGTAATGAAGAATATATGTGTACCCATAAGAGTCAATATGCATATTTACTTTATTATCTGTAAAGAAAAAAGCATCTGATAAGGAATGAATGGAATTTGGCCTCTTGGTTTTTTGCGTAATTACATGTATTGGGGACTGGGTTTATCGCTGACTGTGGGGTCTTCGTGGTTCATTGTAGTGGTACCTGTGGGCTGAGGTTTTATCCTAATGTCACTCTACCATGGGAAACATAATGATCTGTTTATTTGGAGCCTTAGAACAATGCTACATCTCTAAAAAATACTTTGACCATAAGTTTTCAGGTCATACGTCCATTATGTCAAGTAGATGCTGTAGTCCTGTGAGGAGGGTGTTAGTCTCGCTTCCATTTTTGAGGCTCAGAGCAGGGGTTGGGAAGTAGGAAAGAAGAGCAGTAAAGATTTTAGGAGTTAGACTGGCCTGGGTTTGAATTCCAGCTCTCTTGCATTAGCTGTAGGGCCTTGGGAAAGTGACTCATTCTCCCATCTGTAAAATGACGATACTAATAAATCCTACCTTACAAGTCATTGTAAGGACTGGAAGTAATAAATGTGAAATAGCATAGTCCAGCATAATACAGCAAGGACACTGGAGTAGGTTTTTATTGATTTTTGCTCAAGGTGATAAAGTGAATGGCTGAGCTGGAATTTGAGCCCAGGCAACCAGAGGCCACCACCATGTTGTACCTTCTTTGTGTTTGGGTGATGATTAATTCCCACGAATGATGGCATGGCTCCTGCTGGAACTGTGAATGCTTTCTGCTCCTGGAAGCCAGTGAGGATTCCTGCATGGGTTTCTGGGCCTCCACCTGGCACATGTTCTGGATGAGAGGTCTGGCACAGGTGGCCACCAAGAGCAGGGCTAGTGACCCCAAGAGCAGATGAAGGCTTTATGTACACCAGACCACTTACAAGGCAGGTGGACCCAAATAGGGTGACCACTTTCTCTTGGTGCAGCTGGCTGCATCAAAGTGAAAATGTGGGGCCCCTTGTTCAAAAAGCAGGAAACCAGGCCGGGCACAGTGGCTCATGCTTGTAATCCCAGCACTTCGGGAGGCCGAGGTGGGTAGATCACATGAGGCCAGGAGTTTGAGAATAGCCTGGCCAATGTGGCAAAACTCCGTCTCTACTAAAAATACAAAAATTAGCCAGGCATGATGGTGTGCACCTGTAATCCCCGCTACTGGGGAGGCTGAGGCATAAGAATCACTTGAACCTGGGAGGTAGAGGTTGCAGTGAGCTGAGATCATGCTACTGCACTGCAGCTTGGGCAAGAGAGCGAGACTCTGGCTCAAAAAACAAAAAACAACAACAAAAACCAACAAAGCAGGAAACCAGTGCCATTAAAGGTATGAGAAAACACAAAATGTTTTCTCCTGCGGCCTCTCTCTTGACCTCTCATAGTGTTCTCCATGTGTTATTTAGTGTTGTGTTCCCTTGGGCATAGGGAGAATTGCCTGGCACGTACAGGCTGTCATAGGCATCTGGGGTCCTGCTGTGCGACTCCATGCACACATGGCCCATCAGCCTCTGAACAAATGCCTGGACCCGGCGGGGGCAGGAAGTCAGTCTCCCCCTTCCATGGACATGCTGCTCCTAACCATGCAGACAGGTGGCCCACAGGGATTGCAGCCTCTGTGCTGGAACATGTTTTATATCTGGATCAGGGGTGGGTGAGAGGCTCACCCCCACTGAACTGCCTGCCTGGTGTGCCATGGAGCTGCCAGCCTGCGTCAGGGGTAGCCACCGCCATGCCCCATCCTGAGCTGCTATGAAGCGTGTGTGCCTGGCTCCAAATCCTCCTGATCTCTCATTCAGGCCTCTGCCATGTGTTAAGAGAAGTGAGTGGCTCAGAAACTGGCCAGGAGAGGCAGGAAGGTGGTGGGAAGTGGTAACATGTCTCAGCTGAGGCTCCACGCCCCCTGGCATGTGCTCCAGTTGTCCCCTCGGACTTCACTTACAAAACACATATTCAAAGAGAAAATAATTACGCATGTTAAGATGATGATGGCAGAGTATTAAAACCCCAGCCCTGTATGACTTCACTGGTCACACGCCCTTGGAGCCAGCCCTGCCTGGCCATTTTCCTGAGACTTTTTGCAGTTTTAATAGCACTAAAAGTTCCAGGTCCCAGAAGGACCCTCAGTCCCAGGCAAATCGGGCTGGTTGGTCACCACACACCCAAAACAAGGCTACTCCCAGCCTAAATTCTTCTTCAGTGACCTTAGCTAGAATTTGACAACCTAGAAGGAAGCTATTAATTTTTGCATGCATGTACATTTGTGACATTTCTTTTTTTTTTATTTTTTTTCTTTTTTTGAGACGGAGGTTTGCTCTTGTTGCCCAAGCTGAGTGCAATGGCGAGATCTTGACTCACTGCAAACTTCACTTCCCGGGTTCAAGCGATTCTCCAGCCTCAGCCTCCCAAGTAGCTGGGACTACAGGCATGCGCCATCGTGCCAGGCTAATTTTGTATGTTTAGTAGAAACGGGGTTTTTCCATGTTGCTCAGGCTGGTCTTGAACTCCCGACCTCAGGTGATCCACCCGCCTCAGCCTCCCAAAGGGCTGGGATTACAGGCACGAGCCACCATGCCTGGCCCATTTGTGACATTTCAAGCAATATACATTTATTCTACATTTTATTCACACACACACACATCTGAGTAGGAGAAGGGGCTTAATCATCCCAGATCTTAGGACTGCTGAAGGTCTTCAGCCTGGTCCCCAGCAGGGTAGCTTCTGTGCCCTCCAGTGGTGGCTGAATTCACAAAAGGGGGCGAATCAACTCACACCCAGCTCTGCAGGAGTGGACATTTTTGCACACGCCCCTGAATCACTCCTAGAGGCCAGGAGCAATTGTACCAAAGAGAAAGTTCCCATACTGATAAATCCAGCTCTTCTCTCAGGCGTCTGGTTGGGTGGAGCATGTTGGCTAGGGCTCAGGCCACCCCAGGTTCCTCTCCTATGGCTTGTAACCATGGGCAAGCCACGTCATCTCACTGAGCCTCAGCTTCCTCTTCTATAAATGGGACTATTTGCCTCATAGGCCAGAGGGAGGACTAAAGGAAGTCAGATGACTGGAGTGCCAGGACAGAGCCTAGCCTGCACTAGGTGCTTAATGAATACGAGCTTGATCTACGCAGATGGAACTTTTACAACAGTCCCACATTAAACCTGGCTGGCAGGATGGCTCTTGGCTGTCTCCAGGGCAAAGTGAAAAGACTCCCTTTGGTGAGGAAGCTCATGAGTTTGTAGGTGCAGCTAGTAGACCTGACTTGCCCCCGCTGTGTGCCTCCTCTGCCTCCTAGGGCAGGGCTGGGCATGTGTCGGGGTTTAATACACGAATGTTGGACAAATGAGTGAAAGATAACTCTCTTTTATGAGTGCTTTCTAAGAGCCAGATGTGGCGCTGAGCAGTTCCATAAATCATCTCAGTTCTGTCCACAAAATCGTGAAGAAGGCTGGGCCCAGTGGCTCATGCCTGTGATCCCAGCACTTTGGGAGGCTGAGGTGGTATGATCACTTGAGTCCAGGAGCTTGAGACCAGCCTGGCCAACATAGTGAAACTCCATCTCTACAAAATTAAAAAACTTTTAAAATCGTGAAGAAAATATGATTATATCAATTTATAGACAATGAAATGGAGGCTCAGAGAGGGTAACTAACACCCCCCTACCGCCTAGGTCACACAGAAAATTCAAGGGAGAACTGAGATTGGAATCCAGGTGTGTCTGCTTCCAAAAAGCTGTGTTCCATTAACATTCTTTCCAGTGGATATTCTGGCAGGAGCTGGGCTTCCTGTCATGGACGCTATGGTTTTGGGAGGAGATGCTTAGTTCACTCACACTAATAATGACCATGGCAGGCACATGCCCTGATCTTCCATAATTAATGTGTCTTGAAATTTTGAAGTCTTGAGTACACAGCCTTCTGCTTTGTTTTCTTCTTCTTCTTCTTTTCCTTCTCCTTCTTCTTCCTCCTTCTTCCTCCTTCTCCTTCCTCCTCCCTCCTCCTCCTCCTCCTTCCCTCCTCCTCCTCCTTCTTCTTCTTCTTCTTCTCCTTCTTCTTCTCCTCCTCCTCCTTCTTCTCCTTCTTCTCCTTCTTTCTTCTTCTTTCTTCTTCTCTCTTCTTCTTCTCCTTCTCCTTCTCATTTTTTTTCTTTGAGACAGTATTGCTCTTTACTCAGGATGAAGTGCAGTGACACAATCATGCCTCACTGGAGCCTTGACCTCCTGGGCTCAAGTGATCCTCCCACCTCTCAGCCTTCCTGAGTAGCTGGGACTACAGGCTCTTCCACCATGCCTGGCTAATTTTTTGTTTGTTTGGTATTTTTTTTGGAGAGATGGAGTTTCGCCATGTTGCCCAGGCTGGTCTTCAACTCCTGGCCTCAACAAATTCTCCTGTCTTGGCCTCCAAAAGTGCTGTGATTACAGGCGTGAGCCCACTGTGCCTGGCTCATAGAATTATATAACATGTAGTCTTTTGTGTCTGACTTATTTCACTTGGCCTGGGGTTTTCAACGTTCATCCATGGTGTAGCCTGTGTCAGCACTGCTTCTTATGCTGGATATTTCTTTGTATAGATGTATCGTATTTTATCTGTCAGTTGACAGATGTCTGGGTTGTTTCCACATTTTGGCCATTATGTATAATGTTGTTAGGAATATTCATGTACAAGTGTCTGTGTGTACATGTTTTCACTTCTCTTAGAAGTGGAATTGTTGGGTCATATAGTAATGCTTTTTTTTTTTTTCATTTTGAGACGGAGTCTCGCTCTGTCACCCAGGCTGGAGTGCAGTGGCACAATCTTGGCTCACTGCAGCCTCCACCTCCTGGGTTCAAGCAATTCTCCTGCCTCAGCCTCTGGAGCAGCTGGGATTACGGGTGCACACCATCATGCCTGGCTAATTTTGTATTTTAGTAGAGATGGTGTATAATTCTTTTCTATGTTGCTGGATTTGGTCTGCTAGTATTTTATTGAGGATTTTGGCATTGGTATTGATAAGGAACATTGCTCTGTAGTTTTCTTTTCTTGTGATGTCTTTGTTTTTAACCTTTGGACTTTAACTGTTTTCGTTTTTTAAAACTCTGCTATCTTTCCCCTAAGTGTGGGAGCACCTTAGTGTCAAAGACATAGTCCATGGGCCTGAGATTCCTAGAGGTCCGCATGGGGCCCATCATGGAGTAGGGCCAGGGGTGATGACTGAGACCAATTAGGCAGCACCTGCTCTTTACCAGGCTCTGTAGCATCCTCAGGGTTCAAGTGCATTTGAAATTTGTTTATCCCAGTTGGAAGTAGCCATGTCTGCCGATCTCTTTAACTCCAAACAGCACCAAGGCACAGGCCATTCTGCTTATTTCACAACAGTCTTGCCAACACTGGATGCTAGAAACATCCTTGTGTGCTCCCCAGTGCCTGGTACAGGAGAGGACTGCACACAGTGGACACTCTGTAGGTATTTGATAAATGGCTGAAAAGGAGGGAACTGGCCCCTGCAGCCCCCCTGCTCCTCTCCCCCCACCCCCCACCGCTTTGAGATGGAATCTTGCTCTCTTGCCAGGCTGGAGTGTAGTGGCACGATCTTGGCTCACTGCAACCTCCACCTCCCGGGTTCAAGCGATTTTCCTGCCTTAGCCTCCCAAGTAGCTGGGACTACAGGCGTGTGCCACCATGCTAAGGTAATTTTTTGTATTTTTAGTATATACAGGGTTTCACCATGTTGGCCAGGATGGTCTAAATCTCTTGACCTTGTGATCCACCCACCTTGGCCTCCCAAAATGCTAGGATTACAGGCATGAGCCACTGCGCCTGGCTGCCCCTTTTATTTTTTATTTTATTCTTTTGAGACAGAGTCTCGCTGTCACCTAGGCTGGAGTGCAGTGGCACCATCTCAGCTCACTGCAACCTCCCAATCCCGGGTTCAAACAATTCTCCTGCCTCGGTCTCTTGAGTAGCTGGGACTACAGGCACACACCACCATGCCTGGCTAATTTTTGTATTTTCAGTAGAGATGGGCAACTGATGACCAGCATGCTCCATCCAGGGAGGTGTTCACTCAATGTTTATTGAACAACGAATACAGAAAAGAGAGTCCCTGGAGCTCTATGTGTGGAAAGTAGCCCTTCTGGACAGAAAGAATGTTCGTGGTCCATGTGGTTTGAGTCTGTTAAGAAGGACACTAAGGCACATGGCTGGTGATCTTTGCGTCACAGACGTAGGTGAGCTCGTGGTGGAACTCCTCCTTCTCTGTAGGTTTCTAGACTGGGCACAGAGGTGAGGGCAGAATGCTGGGGATCCCGGTGGATCTCCCCACAACTTCCTCCAGGGCAGGATTTCCACCCAGGCCCAGGCTGCTCGTTTCTCTCCTTCTCCGCCAGTCTGCACTGCGGCAGCCATGGCTCACACCAGAGGGATGGGGTAGGAGGCACAGGCAGCCAGGCCACACATGTTCTTTCCGCGCTCGATGAGGAAGTACCTGGGCAAAGAGAGGAGCTGAGGCCCAGCTGGCGGTCTCCTGACCACAGGCCTTTCTAGAATGTTTTGCTGCTCACCAAGAGCTGACTTTAGGGATGAGACCCTCTGAATTTATTCATAAAACAGTAGCATTCAGCTTATTTGATCACCAGCAAATCACTGACCTGACTTTATGAAGAATTCATTCTTCCTTCTCCTTGGCTGCCAGATGAACATTCTATATCCCACTTCTCCCGAAAATTTACCAAGGGCCCCCTCTTAGCCCTGGCCAGGCCCTCACACAGCTATTTAATCAACAGGACCCTGAGGGAACACGAAAGCTCTCCTTTTCAGATGAAGACATGGAGTCTGGGAGGAGGACAGAACAAAGGCACAGCAGCATGTACAAAGGCCACCCCATGCCAGCCTTTTCTCCCCAAAGGAGGGGCTGTCAGTGATCAGGGGTACATTTGTTGCCTTGATTTCTCAGAGACGGACCCTCCCAGACACTGATTTCATGCCAGCAGAGTTCCGAGTTCTGAGCTGTTTTCCTAGCAGTCCTTCTGAGCCAGCTGGCCTCCTGCTCTCCCTGCAGCATCCTGAAGACCTGGGGCCCTGTGAGGGCTGCAAATGGGGGCTTGGAGATGTGGAGGCTACATTCTCATGCTCCCTTTCCCCTTGGCCTGGGCTAGGGCTTGGCTGACCAGCTCATTTGTGGAAGCCATAACTCTGAGATGGAAGTGATGCCCCCAGGGCCTCCAGGCCTGAGCAACATCCCCCTCCCAGCAGTGGGACCTGGGAGCTGCTTACCCGTTCATTCCCCACTGGGGACCCCAAGAGTTTTTCACGATCCAATAAGGGATCCCATTTTCTTCTCCATACCCAACAGCCAGTACTGCATGGTTTACTTTATCTGGAGTTTTATGGCAGGAAGTACTGGAAAACAAAATTTAAAAAGAGGTGATCATATGGGAAGGATAAAAGCAATGACAGTCCCATCCAGCAACGCCTCTTTGAGTACTTTAGAGCAATGTTCCCCACAGGGACCAGGGAGGTACGTAAGGTGGTGATTTAATCACATTTAGTCACCGCGAGAGAACTCCTTTCAGTTCTTTTTATATTTTGAGATGGAGTCTCACTCTGTTGCCTGGGCTGGAGTGCAATGGTGCTATCTCTGCTCACTGCAACATCCACCTCCAGAGTTCAAACAATTCTCCTGCCTCGGACTCCTGAGTAGCTGGGATTACAGGCATGTGCCACCACACCTGGCTAATTTTTGTATTTTGGGTAGAGACGGGGTTTCATCATGTTGGCTAGGTTGGTCTCAAGCTCCTGACCTTGGGTGATCCACCCACCAAGGCCTCCCAAAGTGCTGGGATTACAGGTGTGAGCCACCACACCCAGCTCTTTTAGTTCTTTTGGTTCTTCTGCTCCTGTTGGGAAACTCTCCATATGGTGCTGGCCCATGTCTCACCCCTGACACTTTCTACTCCCTCTTTCCTAGCAAGGAGAGAGCCGCCTTCCTGCTGCACCTTCTTCAGGCAACAGCGTCTGGAAGAATTTAACACAGCTTTGCCTTGTTGCCACTGCATTTATTAAATATTACTTTATACCTATGGCAAAAATACAACTTCTTCTGTTTACAAAAGTGAACTAGCTTCCATAAGGAAATTCCAAGAAATTCAAGAGAACAAACTGCAGTGGTCAGGTGTGAATTCAGCTGATGTGCAAGTGGGCCATGGGCTCGCGCCAGGCCCAGGGCCAGGTGCTGGGATCCAGGCAGCATGCATAACTGTCCCTTGGAAGCCCTGTTTGGCAGGGAGCAGGTTGGCAAAGACGCTGCTTCTCTACAGTGGCCTGAGGGCTGTGACAGTGGGAGGGTGACAGAGCCCGCAGGAGGGGATCCAACCTACTGGGGTGGGGGTGGGCAGGGTGGGTTAGGGAAGGCTCCCTGAGGAGGCAGGGAATGCCCATGGAACTATGAACCCTTCTGCGTGGCTGGGGTGAGGGCTGCAGGGTGGAACAGAGGAGACAAGGGTTTGATGGCAGATGAGTGTGGAAAAAGAGGGAGGACCAGATCATGAGGGTCCCCCCGAGGGTAGGACCCTGGGAAAGCAGGGACACTGGTGTATTCAAAGGTTGGTGTGTCAAGAGGAGTGTTTCAGAAGGCAGAGAGCTCCCAGTGGAGGCTGGAACAGTGTGTGGGGGGTTAGGGGGTCCAAGGACAATGATGGCCAGGGCAGAGCCTCAGGGAGGGAGAGGAGAGCACAGACGCGAGTGACGTTAAAGGGCAGCAACTGATGAAGGGAGGGAAGTGAGGCTGCAAACCAGGCAGGCGAAGAGGTGCTGGTGAGAGAAACCCCGTAGTAAAGAGGCTAAAGCTTGGTTTTTCTGAAGAAGCCTGGGTGACTCCTCCAGCACAGGATCCTAGTGTGTGAGGGCAGCTACTCTCTTCTCCCTATTTTATGTCTTCAAATTTTTAAACATGGGTTTTCTTTATCTGAGACAGAGCTTCGCTCTGTCACCAAGGTTGGAGTGCAGTGGCACAATCTTGGCTCAGTGCTACCTCCATCTGCCGGGTTCAAGCAATTCTTGTGTTTCAGCCTCCCGAGTAGCTGGGATTACAGGTGCGCACCACCATGCCTGGCTCTTTTTTCATTTTTGTATTTTTAGTAGAGATGGGGCTTCACCATGTTGGCCAGGCTGGTCTCTAACTCCTGGCCTCAAGTGATCCGCCCACCTTGGCCTCCCAAAGTGCTGGGAGTACAGGCATGAGCCACCACGCCTGGCCTGAACATGGGTTTTTCAAACTGGAGGCAGCTCTTCTGTTAAGGAACACAGAGCTCTCACATTTTGGCCCTAGCTCTCACTAGCCAGGTGGCCTGTGTCTGCTGTATCCTTTCTGACCTTCTCTCCTTTGCTAGAGGCCGTGGCTCCTAGACCTTGGGGCTGTGTGAGGATTACCTGAGGGATGTGTAAAACGCCCAGCACCTGGCAGGTGTCATGAAGGGTCTGACACACAGGAGTCTGGGCTGCGAGCCCAAGTCCCATGAGTGGGGTGTGAGGAGGTCCACCAAGGCCCTCCCCACTGTCCCGCCTGGTTCCTGGGACCCCGACTCACCTGGAGTAGATGCCCGTTTCATACATCATGAAGTCCTGAGTCACCTCGAAGGCAAAGCTCACAGGGTTGTAGAGGGCCACAGCCTCTACCATCGCTTCCTCATCATACTGTAGAAACAGGACCGAGACAGACACACATGGCCTGTCACCTCCCTACTCCTTTCACAGTACAGCCTTTTGCCTCAAGCTAGGGGCTAGAGGCCCAGAGCAGCATCATGGCCAGAACTAGCTCCCCTGTGGCCTCTCTCCCTTCCCGTCTCTGGCTGGGTCTGTCTGGCCATTTCTCATTCCTCTCCCCAACTCTGCTCCTAGGAAACCCTGCACCCTCTGGGATAGGGACCTTGGGGTACAGCATGGACCTACTCATTCAGTCATTCACACCCATTCCCTGAGGTCCTCTCCTGGGCCAGCAGCTCTCAGGGCTGCAGAGATGGGTATGATGTCCCACTACCCCAGGACGCCCTACACCCATAAACCCAGTCCACAAAGCTTTGCTGCTAGAACACAGGGATTATAAACCATGGACGGGTAGGTCCCAGATGGCGGTGGAAACAAGAGAAGACCCAGCTGAGAGCTGTGTGCCTTCTGAGTAGAACCTGTCCCCTCCAAGGGGGAAGGCAGGTGGGGGAAGTCAGGGTGGCTTCCTGGAGGCTGCAGCTTTGGAACAGAGCTGCAGAGACCAGGTGACAGCAGCAGGTAGAACCTCATGTGGAACTTTTAAAAAACCCCAAGTCCAGGCTGTGCCCCAGACCAACTACAACAGTATCTGCAGGGTGGGGCCCAGGCATCAGCACTTTTGGAGCTTTTGGGTTGGGGTGGCTGGGTTCAAGTGCGCTAACGAAGAGACCTCTGGGAGTTGAAATGGGGGTGAAAGTTACCTGCGCTGAGGCCAGGGCCCTGCTGAAGGGAAGCAAGTGCAGGAGGAACGGGGCGCCCAGCCTCCCTCCATCCTGCCTCCCTGGAGGGGTGGACAGAGACCCAGCGGTGAAAAGCAAACAGTTGCCTGGCGAGGGAGTGCCTTTCTTCCTGGTATGTGGACGAGGCCTTGTGAGCCCGACAAGTCGGGGAATATCTGAGACTTGGAGGGCACAAAGGCCGGCCCAGCACAGCGGTGATGACTTCTGTGGGTGGCACAATTTCCACCCCATGGGCCTGCCCAAGAGGGCTGAATGCCAGTTCTGGCCTGGTCGTCAGGGCCCTGCAGGTGTCACCAATGAGGCTCTTCTGGGGACCACGCAAAGGATACCTTTGAGGCCCCAATTCACCTGTCTGTGGGATATCACGGCCCAGAGCAGCCAGCTTGAGTGACAGCAGCAACATTCTGAAGAGGGTGATATCCTGAGTACAGGGTGTGGGCTGTACGCTGTCAAGGCAATGAGCCCTGGTTCTGGAATGACATATTCTTAGTTCAAATTCAGCATCCATTTCCTAGCTCTGTGGCCTTGGGCATGTTACTTAACCACTTGGAGCTTGTTTCCTCATCTGTCACATGAGGTAATAAGGATACTCATCTCCTAGGGCCAGTTCGGGTCTAGAGGGGATAGTGTGTGTTGAGGGTTGGTACATCGCCTAGAAGTACTCCATCAAGTTAAGGATGTTACTGCTGAGAGCTTGGCATATGCTTCAACTAAATGGTTGTCATTACATTTAATGTAATGCTGCTGTCATTACACAGACATCACGTTTGTGAACTGTACGTATATTCGTGGGCACACACACAACCTGAGGGATATTCCTCCACTCCTCACACACACCCTCCCACACTTGTACGCATGCACGCTGGAGTCACGAGGGCATTCACTCACGTTCCAGTTCTCTCTGGGAGAAGCAGGGTAAGACCACACATCCCTATTCACTTGAGGTCAACTGTGACTGGGAGACTTGCTTTGGCTTTAGAGCTAGGGCATCATTTACCACCCTCTTTCCCTCTATTCCTGGCATGAGGCCAATGACACCAAGCACACACCACCCTCCCTAAGCTGTGCACGGGCGCAGGAGTGCCACACACCCTTTGACTGTTGTCAGCCATGCAGATTGGGCACAGTTGTTATTACAACAGAACCTGGCTCATCCTGAGTGACACTCACCCTCCTCAGTCTCACACACGCTGTGTCAAGCACATGCTCATACCTGCTTCTGTGGGATGTGGACAATTGCTTGCATTTTACAGGCAAGAAAATAGAACCACAAGAATGAAGGCATGGGTGGATCTGGAGTTCAGAACCGAAGAGCCTGCCTGCCAGTTTGCACTTTCCCTCCCATGTCCCACCTCGCCACTGTCACAGCAACTGAGACCCAGTGATAATCTGAACTCATCAAAGGGATGTGCTGTCAGAAAGGCTGCCCTGCTGGGCCTGTTGGCTATCGGACAGCGTGAGAGAGGTCTCCTCATCAGGACACATTCCCCATCCCAGAGGGGGATCGGCACTCACGATTGTGATGTTGGCTACATCCTTGACAAAGCCGATGGCCTTTCCAGGCCGGAACTTGCAGTCACCATCCTGTTGAGGATGCAAAGGGCATGAAATACAGGTTAGGGACCTGAAGTCTCAGCCTCCCCATCCAGTTCAATAACATTTACTAAACAAAACAAGATGTGTCAGGGCCTGGCATCCTTGTCTTCAAGGAGCTTAGGGTCTGGTAGCAGATGGTCCTGTCCTGGCTTTGGCAGAGGTGGGCACACATGGTGTGTGGTGGGAGCCTGGGGAGGGGCCTGACCCGGCCTGAGGAAACTCGCTGAGAAGTGGAGGCTGAGTCAGAGCCTGTGTGGCAGGGGAGTAGGGACAGTCTCAGCCCAGGAAACAACGCTGGCAAGAGGCAGGTGCAGGGGTAAGGTCACAAGGAGGGAAGCACAGCCCTTTCAAGGCAGGAGAGAAGGCAGCAGGACAACGGACAGGACTGGAGGGAGGGCAGGACCTGGCATTTAGGAACCAGCATGGGGCTGGGCCTGGCGTGAGGTTAAGAAGGGAGAGTTGGCCAGGTGCAGTGGCTCACGCCTGTAATCGCAGCACTTTGGGAGGCCGAGGCGGGTAGATCACGAGGCCAGGAGTTCAATACCAGTCTGGCCAAGATGGTGAAACCTTGTCTCTACTAAAAATACAAAAAACTAGCTGGGCATGGGGGCAGGTGCCTGTAATCCCAGCTACTCAGGAGGCTGAGGCAGATAATTGCTTGAACTCGGGAGGCGGAGGCTGAAGTGAGCCCAGATTGTGCCATTGCACTCCAGCCTGAGCAACAAAGCAAGACTCCATCTCAAAAAAAAAAAAAAAAAAAAAAAAAAAAAAAAAAAAAAAAAAAAAAAAGAAGGGAGAGTAAAAGAGACAGGGACAGGGAGACTGAGATGGAGTCTGGGCTTTCTCCTGAAGGCCTCATGGAGCCTCTGCGGCTTTCTGATTCAGGCAGGCATGGGGTCTGAGCTGGGTCTGAGAGGCCTGGGGGAGGCCACCCTCAGGGGTCTGGATGGAGGCCCCAGTCTGAGCGGTCAGCGACACAGATGGGCAAAGGGAGTCATGTGAGGTCTATGGTGGTCAGCAGGCTGGCAGCAGGGCAGGGTAGGGAGGGGGACCGGCCTGACAGGACTATGGACACCCAGGAAATTCTGAGGGAGGCCAGTGCCGCTCGTCACCGCGAGGGGAAATACAGGAGGAGCAACAGGTCTCGGGGAAAGACAAGTCACTTGGCTGTGGCCAGGCTGGGCGGAGGTGATGGTGGGGAGAACCAGCAGCCTTGATAGTGTGGGGGTGGGGGTGGGCCCCCAAAGGTCCTTGGCACAAGAGGCCGACTGCATGGACAGAGGCTAGAGGCGAGACGATGGCGCTCGTGGCAGGAGGGAGAGGAGCCAGGAAGATGGGGCAGGTAGGGGGAAGGAGGGGTCCTGAGAAGGCTGGCTCAGGAAGGAGAGATATGGTACTGCAGAGCGGGTATGGGGTGAGAATAAGAGGCCCCTGGTCTAGTGAGAGCAGTGGGCTCAGGTGGGTGGAGGAGGGGAAGGAAGAATTTGGAGAGCACAGACAATTGTGAGAATTCCAGTGGGAGGGAGGTGGAGCGAGAAGGGATGTCTTCCAAGGCTGGGGAGGGAGTGAAACTAGGCGTGCTGTACACCAAGGAGACAGAGCGGAGGCTGCTGGAGTTACCTTGCCCTGGTAGGGGTAGGTGTCTTCACCCATGATTCCCTTGTTGTACAGGATGTACTCGAAAGCCTGGCTGGGGAGACCCCTGCAAGAAGTACACACAGGTGAGCCCACCTGGGGCTGTCCTGATAGAGGCGGGACCCTCGGGGGCTGGCGCAGCAAGATGTCTGGCCTGGCAGGCTGGGGACTTGGTTGGGCATGTCCCAGTGGCAGAGGGGGTCTCTGAGAGGCCTTGAGATAAGTCTCAGCAAACTCAGGTGAGGCCACCGGAGTCCAAGGAACAGTCCAAACGTGCCTCAGTGGGACAGAGACCCTTCAAGGCCAGCCGCCTGTCAGGAGCGCAGAGCCCCACACCACAGTCAACAGCATCAGCCCAGAGCAGTCATCAACACGGCCGTGCCCCTGAGCAGGTGCTTCCCAGGCATGACTCCCTGACCCCTCATGTCGACCCTGTGTGGTAGATGCTGTAATTTGCTGAGGCAAAGAGGCTGAATAACCTGGCCAGGGCCACACAGCTAAAGCTGGGAAGTGGTTCAAAAGTGGGTCTTTTTCTACATCACATGGCCTCCCAGAATAAACAAAAACTCAGCAGCTGCCCAGCAATCCCCATCCCTTCTCTGTTTCTCTCCATAGAATTCCGCACCACCTGACCTAGTCTAGCCTTGACCACTGTCTGAGCCTGTCAGAATGCCCGTTCCTCCAGTTCTGCTGAGCGCTGTATCCCCAGGGCCTACACACAGTGGGTGCTCCATGATATTTGTTGTATGAATGAGAAAAGGAAGTACCATCCCGAACCAAAGCAAACAGACTCCTTTGAAAAACAGGCTGGATGTGGTGGCTCACACCTGTAATTCCAGTACTTTGGGAGGCCAAGGCAGGCAGATCACCTGAAGTCAGGGGTATGAGACTAGCCTGGCCAACATGGTGAAACCCCGTCTCTACTAAAAATACAAAAATTAGCTGGGTGTGGTGGTGCGCGCCTGTAATGCCGTGTACCACCGCCAGGAAGCTGAGGCAAGAGCATCGCTTGAACACAGGCAGCGGAGGTTGCAGCGAGCCGAGACTGCATCACTGCACTCAGCCTGGGTGAAAAGAGCAAGACTCTGTCTCAAAAATAAATAAATAAATAAATAAATAAATAAATAAATAAATAATGAAATAAAGATAAAAACAGTGAGACCCCAGAGTGCCCAAATGTCAGACTCTTGTTATGGGTCAGATTTCTAAGCTGTGGAACGGAAACAGACCAGAAGTGAGGGGACACTGAGCAGGATGGTGGATCTGACAGCAGGCTGTGACTTCACCCCTGGGTCCCCAGGACTCGGCCGCAGCACGGCTCCCTACAGGAGGAAGAGCCAGCTCAAAGGGGCTGGGGCCTGGGAGAGGGATGTGCCCCAGGGAGGTGGAGGGGAGCTGAGGCAGGGCACCCCAAGGGCCTGGCTTTATGCACACAATGTGCCAGGTGAGCAAAGGCCACCGAAATGTCTCAGAGCACTGCATGAAGGGAGGGCCACAGTCACTGTAGAAATGTCAGCAAATTCCTGGCAACCTGCTTTAGAGTGGGCCAGGAAAGCAGGTCCAGGCAAGGTACAGCCCTTACGCACGGCCACCTCACCCTCACAGGGTGCAACGAGCTTGGGAGGCTGGGACTTTAGCAAGTTCATCTAAAGGCCAACCCTGTATCTGTGTGTGGATCTCGGGTTTGGAGGATGATGTGTAATGGTGTGTTGCTCACTCTATTGAATTCTTTTAGCCACACTCCCAGAGGCCTTGGTGGCGGGTGGGGTCAACCGTGCTGTGGAGAGCCAGGTGATAGAGTGGAGAGAGGACAGAGGCCTGGGCTCGGATTCTAGCTCTGCCCTGTCCTGGCTATGAGACATGGCCATGTGAGGTGACCGCCCTTGTATGACAGAGACCATTTAGCCATCACCCAGGGCAGTGGTGGGATTATATCTGTGGCACAGCCAGCACACACTGCATCCTGTCAAAGCGGTCAGTGGGAAATGAAGAGGTTTTGGGCCCCTCCTGGACAGGGACATACCCTTGGCAGCCGTGATTGTTGAAGTCCTGGGCGCAGTCCACCAGCTGCTGTTCAGCCTGGAAGAAGGACACAACCCAGTAAGCTGCGAGCTGAGAAGCCATCAAGGGTTTGGCACGAGGCGCTGAACCTCCCTGGCTGGGCCACATCTGGGGCCCCATCAGTGCTGTGTCCAGGTGACCAAATTATAAACTCCCCAAGGGCAGGAACAGTTGCTGTATGTCCTGCAGTGCCAGCTCAGCAGCTGGCATATGTCGGGAGGGACTCAGTAAGCAGGGGCAGCCAGGGAAGGTGAGAGGGGGCGAGGGCTGCTGGGTCCAAGCCCTTGCCCTGTAGGTGTGCCCATACGATGCTGAGCATGGGGTCCCACAGTGGTGTATAGGATGGGGGAAACAGGCCTAGCCAGAAACCCTACCCCCACCTGTCTTCAACCTAGGGCCCTCATGGCCTTACCAGGCCTGCTGTGCACACTCCCTCCTTCCTACACAGAGGCAGGGGCTAGGACAGTTCCTGCAGGGGCATCATCCCTCCCATGTGGGCGAGGGGATGGATGCATAGGTTCCAGCTCTTCCCTCATGAAGACAACTGAGGCTGCTGGGAAGGGCATAGCTCCTAGTTGGCTACCCACCAGGCAGGCTCCGCCTTTCTGAACCCCTCTGCGGGGAAGGCTCCAGGCTGTCAAGCTAAGGACCACCCAGATCCACCTGGGAATGAACCCTTGGGCCAGTTCCTTAATAAACTCAGATCCTTCCCAGGAAAAGCATCAGTTAAGATTCTCATGCTAGATGTCCACAAGGCTGGGGCATCTGGGTCCACCTGAAACAGCACCCTTAGCCAGTGCTCCAGGGAGACCAAAGGCTCAGGCCTGGCCCACATCAGGCTGGGGTGTCCTCTGCAGGGGGTGGCCTGTGGCTGATTTCTTACCAAGGACAGCATCTTCCCGGTTGTGATGGCGATCGCAGACTCCAGGGCCCCTGTGGTGGAGAAAGTCCAGCAACTGCCGCAGGCACCCTGGAAAGGCCAGGGGAGGGCAGAGGACATCAGTGATGGGGACACCGTGAGACAGCCCTGCCTTCTGCCTTCCTCTGCTGATCCTGCCAGAGCTCCCGAGTCCTCAAGTGCCTTGACAGTTTACAAAGCCCTATTCCAGATCCATTCATTCTGAGCCTCACAAGTCCTGAAAGGCTTGCAAAGGAGCAGGAGCAGCAGGTGGCCCATCCCAATCCCCACCATCTTGCCAGGGCCTGGAGTCCCCCACCCCATTCTACAGTCTTCTGGCTCTCTTCCTTCTCGATCTTCAGCTGGCTCCTCTTTTCCCCACTGGTTCCCTGTAGAAGGATGCCCCAAAGTTCTGTTTTTAGAACCTTCTCTCACCTTTCCACCTCCAGTCTCATTCTGCCCACAGTCCTGTTAAACTAACAGCTCCCCAAACCCTAGCCCAGTGCTGACCTCCACTCAGGCTCAGACATCCAACTAACTGCCAGACAACCCCACCCAGACACCCCTGACACCCCAGACTCTGGGGGACCCGCCCCATCCACCCATCTCCCCACCTTCTGACAGTTCATTGCCGCTGCCTGGCCCCCTTATTCACAACACCTCCAGAATAACATGAGGGTTAGGTGTGGGGGGCTGCAGCCTGCCTGCCTGGTTCACATCCCAGCTCTGCCACACACCAGGTGGGTGACCTGGGCAAGTCACTTCCCCTCTCGAAGCCTTGGCTTCATTGCTTGTAAAGTGGGAATGGCGAGGGTTCCTGCTTGCAGGGCACTAGCAGGGTTAGGTCAGATCCTGCTGGTCAGGCAGTCGCCCCCATGGGCACAATGCTGGTGGCTGCTGTAAGGATTTCTCTCGGGCTCATCCCTGTTTCTTTGCCTCGCTGGTTCAGTCTTTCATCTTCGGCTTCTGAAATGTCTCTAAGTCCCCTTCCTGCCTTCCATGTCATCATCCCAGGTTCACACTGGCCTCCCCCAATCTCTTCCCTTTACATATCTCTCTCAGCTGGGGGACGGAGGGACGGCCTGGTGAGAGAGTCCCTGAGACAGTCAATGAGGCAGGTGTGGCCACTTCCGGGGAGACTATGCTCACTGCTGAAGGAGGCGGAGCTGGGCTGAGCCTTGGGTGCTAGACTTGGGGCAGGGGCCTGGTTTTGAGTCCCCTCTGTCACTTACTTACCTTGGACTTCAGGCAAACCACCCTCCCTCTCAGGCTCCCCCGCTGTAAAGTGAACAACTCTCAAAGGGGGTGCTGAGCTGATGGACGCTGGGGCTGCTGTCCATCTCTATCCCCACACAGCGGCCACAGTAAGAGATAGCACACATCTATGACAGAAAGTACCTCATTCTGCTCCCTTAGCCCAGCTGGCTGCGTTCTGCCTGATAGCCCAGGATCTGTTAACAGGAGGACTTGGAAAATTCTTGATGGGCCTCCCTTTCCTACCTGTCCAAGTGGTGAGCAGGTTTAGGTTTCCACACTTACTACATGTTGCCCTGAATTGTCATGTGATTCTCAGAGGGTCTAAAAAGGTCACAGGGGCAAAGGTAGGCTTCTGCTCCACTCCCTGCAGCAAGGAGAGGTTTGCTTTGGCTCCTGGGTGCTAGTTAAACATCCAACACTTGGCAGGCTCCATGAACACTGTGAGCCCGGGAGGATTTAAAGCTGTGCTGCATGGCTTTTTGGAAAGTGGAAAAACATTTCTCATGGAGAATTTTGATGGAAAGCCAGGAGTTTCCAGGAAGGAAACCTTCACTTGATATTTCCTAGAGACCAGAGGTCAGCGTCTTTCTGAAGAAGGCCACAGCAGATTCACTGCTAGGGGAGGGGCCACAGCAGGCTGGAAGAACAGTGGGGGCTGGGTCCCGACTCTGGGACAGGGCCTGTATTGAGACCCCCCCACTGCTCCCCCATGGAGGAAGGCGGGGCCTCTCACCTTGCCAAGCCCTCTGTGCCCCACAACGAGGGCCACAGAGGCCAGCCCCCGCCATGAGAAGCTTGCTGATGCATGACACATGGACTAACCAGAGGGATGTGGCCAGCCAGGGCAGGGGCTGGCCCCTGGTGGCTTGGAGAGGAAGGAGCAGGGAAGAGGAGATGCATGGGGTTCTGGTGTCCAGATGGGCACAGGGAACATAATGTTTTGGATGGCCCTGTAGGAGAGACCTGGGACCAATGGGAAAATGTGAGGCGTGGAGAAGGAAGGCAGTGAACTTTAGCCCAATAAAGAGGAACTTTTGCATCCTCCAGAGCAGCCGAGAGAAGTGCTGACCTCCCTGGCCCCTCAAAGGAAGAGGGCTGGAGAGATGCTGAGAGGAAACAGAGGCAGGGATGTGCTTAAGGTGGTTTTGTGGACCTTTTGAGTTGTTCTTCCTGGTGTATTGTCTGGGAGTGTGGCTGTTTTGCAGGGAGAGGATGGAGATTGCCAAGCATACCTGATTTTTCACAGGTGATACAAAATTTCCTTTTTTCCGCCAGTCCATGGAAGGTGGGTAGGGACCAGTACCTCGAAGGTAGTTACTTTTGGTGGCTGAGCAATTCTGGAACAACCAAATACATTATTTTCAGGAAAATAAACAAAACCAAACACCTTTCTGACAACAAGAAGAAGAAAGGTATAAAAACAGAATCACCAAGAGAGAATGAGAAAGACTGCAGCTGTCAGAACCTTCCCTCTCCTGTCTACTGCTCCCAAATGCTAAATTACATGTCCCCTTGAGAGTCCAGAGCATTAGGATAGCGTAGACAGATGTAGCAAATAAAAATACAGCTCACCTAGTTAAATTTGAATTTCAGGTAAACAACAAATAACTTTGTAGTGTAAGTATATCCTGTGCAATCTTTAGAATATACTTATGCTAAAGAATTACTTGTTGTTGATCTGAAATTCATTTTTAACTGAGCATCTATATTTTAATCTGGGAGCCCGAAGTTAAGGGTCCACATTGCTAAGGCCATGGGCCTGGACTGCTGAGAGCTGACTACTCTGGTTCCCCCAAAGAATCTGGGGACACCCTCAGCTGCATCTGGGGATGGGACTGAATCTGCCTAGAAGCAGAGCAGGCTCCAAATTTATTCCAAAGGTTTCACTAAAAGGATTCAGGTTTGGTTGCAATGAATTATACCTACCTGAGGCTCTGACCAAAGATACTTGTGCTTTATTTCAGCAAAGCTCATGTCTGAAAATTGGTTCAGTGCCACTACAAAGAGGAAGGAAAAAACCAAAATAAAACAGGTGGCTAGCGAATCATTAATGAAGAGACAAGAAAAAATGATAAAACCTCCTGTTTACCTGTATCCTGTTTAGAACCACTGCAACTCATCTCCTTTAAGTTTCTGTATTTAATATAATTCAGTAAACTAAGGTCAGCCCTTACAGTGCTGCCAAAATACCTGGGGAGCTTTTTCAATGGTATAGATATCCGGGCCACACTCCAGAGATGCTAATGCAGTTGGTCTGGGGTGGAGCCTGGGCACTTACTTTTTTAGATACTCCCCTCGTCAATCTGATGGATGGCTAGGTAAAGAACCACTCCACTGCTGCCAGGGGCCTTCCCACCTGCTGCCTAATTTGGTCTCTACACAGCCCCAGGAGGGATGCGTGATCATTTCCGCTTTTTCTTTCTTTTTTTTTTTTTGTAGACGGAGTCTCGCTCTGTTGCCCAGGCTGGAGGCAGTGGCACAATCTCGGCTCACTGCAACCTCCGCCTCCCAGGTTCAAGCGATTTTCCTGCCTCAGCTTCCCTAGTCGCTGGGACTACAGGCGCCTGCCACCATGTCTGGCTAATTTTTGTATTTTCAGTCGAGATGGGGTTTCGCCATGTTGGCCAGGCTGGTCTCGAATTCCTGACCTCGTCTTCAGGGATTACAGGCGTGGGCCACCACACCTGGCCTCATTTCCTCTTTACTGCCCATGTTAGCATCCCTGAAGGTCACAGGCTAGGACTGGGCAGAAATGAGTTTCAAGCCCAGGTTTCCTTCCAGTTCATGCTTGATGCCTTTATTAGCAATTTAGTCAACTACCAATATTTCTCAGAGTCCTTAGCAAATATGCTGGATGTGTGTGTGAGTTTCTAGTGAAATTAATCCGGAGTGAAAGCAGATGTTCCCAGGGGCTGCTCTGAGCCCATGAGCAACCCCTACCCCCCAACAACAATCCAAAGACAGAGCTTGGCTTCTAGGCTGGACCCTCAGATGGCAGGAATGGGGCAGGGGCTTCTATAGTCTCTTGTAAACTTCACAACCACCCAGAGGGGTACCAGCTTTGTCCCAAATTTACGATCCCACATCACACAGAGAGTAACAGTGGAGCCACAATCTGAGGTCAGCCAAACACAACTTCAGAGCCCGGGCTTCTGCTCCCTCCACCCACCAGCACCCAGTGGGCCCTTTCATGGGCTGGTTCACTAACTGACTGCCTTCCAGGAAGGAAGGTGTCCACATACTTTTAAATGTGTGGTTCCCATTGTTGTGGGCATTTATCTTCCTCCAGTTGCTGGCAAACGTCTGCATCCTGTGGTGGTACTCCTCTGTGCTGTATGTCTTATGGTGCTAAAACAAAACACGCCAACAGCAAGTCATGGAAACAGGATACAGCTCCCCAGAGGGAGACTTTTTTGTTTTCGTAAGAGGAAAGTTGAAGGTTTTCTTTCTGCTATCATTCACAGGCCGAATCTGTGTTAATGGGCGGGGCACTGCCCTTAGTCTCTGCTGAGAAATTTGGGAAGTTACAAAACAACCCCATCTTCAGGGTCCTGTGGCCAGAATGAAAACCATGCAGCTGCTTGAAAGTCAGCTTGCGGTCCAAGAGGCACTGGTGAACAGACCTGCCACATGCGGGGCACTCCTGGACGCCACTGCTGGTGCTGGGTCAAGTTTATGGCAAAAATCACCATTTTTCAAAAGCACAAGCACTGGTGTTCCTCAACTGATTTTACAACCAGTACACAGTGTGCTTTGGTTTTCTAAAAACAAATGTGTATAATTTTTTATTGATATATAGCTGATGTACTTTTTTGATACATGTAATATTTTGATATAGTCATATCATCTGTAATAATTCAAGGTAACTGGGATATCCATTGCTTTAAACATTTCTTTATGCTGGGAACATTCAACTTATTCTCTTATAGCTATTTGGAAATACACAATAAATTATTGCTTACTACAGTCCAATCTACTTATTTGCTAAACACTTGGTTTCATTTCTTCTATCTAATTATTTTTGGGCCAGGTGTGGTGGCTCACGCCTGTAATCCCAGCACTTTGGGAGGCTGAGGCGGGTGGATCACCTGAGGTCGGGAGTTCAAGACCCACCTGGCCAACATGGCGAAACCCCATCTCTACTAAAAATACAAAAATTAGTTGGGCGTGGTGGCAGGCACCTGTAATCGCAGCTACTCAGGAGGTTGAGGCATGAGAATCGCTTGAACCCTGGAGGTGGAGGTTGCAGTGAGCCGAGAGTGCACCACTGCACTCCAGCCTGGGTAACAAAGTGAGACTCTGTCTCAAAAAAAAAAAAATTTCTTTGTATTCATGAATCAATTTATCTTCATCCCTGCTTCCCTACCCTTCCTAGCCTCTGGTAGTCACCATTCTACTGTCTTTCCTCATGAGATCCACCTTTTTATCTCTCACATATGAGTGAGAATGTGCAATATTTGCCTTTCTATGCCTGGCTTATTTCACTCAACATACTGGCCTCCAGTTCCATCCATGTTGCTGCAGATGACAGAATCTCATATTTTTACGGCTGAATAATATTCCATTGTGTATATACACCATGTTTGCTTTCCCCGTTGATAGGCACTTAGGTTGATTCTGTATCTTGGCTATTGTGACTAGTTCTGCAATAAATATGAGGGTGCAGTTATCTCCCTATTATACAACTTTCCTTTCTTTTGGATATATACTCAGTAGCAGGCTTGCTGGGTCATATGGTAGTTTTGTTTTGAGTTTTTGGTGGAACCCCCATACTGGTTTTTTTGTTTTTTTTTTTACAATGGTTGTACTAATTTACATTCTCCACAATATGCTTTGAATACAAAATACAGAAACGAATCCCAGGGCTTGGAAGGCTGTCAGCCAAGTTCATCACTTGGGACCACTATTTGGAAGGAATTTACTTAACTGCATCTTTCCCAGTGTTTGGCCAATTCAATGTCTGGAAAGACCCCATTAGGCCAAGTTGGAAATTCCCTCTTTCATTGTCTCAAATCTGGGACAGTTTGGTTTGATAACAGGAAACTGTGAAATGAAAAACTTCAGAAAGAAGAAGTTGGGCACTGACCTTAGACATCCATGACTTGAAGTGAAACTTCTCTGGAAAAAGAAAAAAAAAAAAATTAGGTCTGGGCACATCACACTAATGTTGAGTCTATAGTAAAGTAGGGCACTTTAGAACTGATTTGCATTTTAGAAAACTGGGCTAAATTTAAAACATCAAAAATGGTGTGATATAATACAGAATGCTAAAAGAAACTCTGACTTTTCCTGGTTTTGTACCCCAAATTAACATGAAAAAGTATGTACTGTTAATCAGTGGTGTTAAAAGTCGGGATAGTGGTTATGCCTACTGGGTGGGGGCACAGAAAGCACTTCTGGGGTGCTGCTCATGTCTTGTTTCTTCATCTGAGCACTGGTCACCCGAGTGTGTATAGATGGCGAAAATGCGTGGAAATGCATACTTAGTGAATTGTGCCCCTTTCTGTATGATGTTATATTTCAGTAAGAAGTTAATTTAAAAATCTATCTACTCCAGCTGGGTGCGGTGGCTCATGCCTGGAATCCCAACACTTTGGGAGGCCAAGGTGGGTGGATTGCTTGAGTTCAGGAGTTCAAGACCAGCTTGGTCAACGTGGTGAAACTCCGTCTCCACAAAAATACAAAAATTAGCTGGGTATGGTGGTGTGTGCCTGTAATTCCAGCTACTCAAGAGGCTGAGGCAGGGGAATCGCTTGAACCTGGGAGGCGGAGCTTGCAGTGATCTGTGATCGTGCTGTTGCACTCCAGCCTGGGTGACAGAGCAAGACTCCATCTCAAAAAAAAAAAATTATTCTGAATTGAGTAATCATAATTATTTTTAGTGTCCCAAATGATTAAAACATTTCAAATGTATTATGCATTATGAAAAGTAATTGTTAAACATCAAAAGTAAAATTGTATCAGAAATGCATCTCTTAATGAAATAAACAGGACTCTACTACCCATCCCCCACAATGGATTTATATTTTCATGAGTGAATATTGTTTAATTGAGAAAAGGTTCAGCATTAATTCTGGTCTTATTTTTGTTTCTTATAGGTCAAAGGGCTGGGAAACCCTGCTCAAATAAGCAGCTGGGAATGCAGGCAGTTTTTAAGAGCAATGCCATTTAATTCTTTGCACTCCTTTCTGTGCATCCAATCCCATGGTACTCTATCACTCAACTAACTTTCTTTCTTTCTTTTTCTTTCTTTCTTTCTCTTTCTCTCTCTTTCTTTCCTTCCTTCCTTCCCTTTCTTTTTCTTCTTTCCTTTCTTTCCTTCCTTCTTTTTCTTTTCTCCTTTTCTTTTCCTCCCTCCCTCCCTCCCTCACCTTCCTTCCTTCTTTCCTTCCTTTCTTTCCTTTCCTTCCTTCCTTCCCTTTCCTTCTTCCTTCCTTCCTCTTCCTTCCTTCCTTCCTTCCTTCCTTCCTTCCTTCCTTCCTTCTCTTTTCTTTTTTTTTTGAGATGGAGTCTGGCTCTGTTGCCCAGGCTGGAGGGCAGTGGCATGATACCCGCTCACTGCAACCTCCACCTCCCCAGTTCAAGCAATTCTCCTATCTCAGCCTCCCAAGTAGCTGGGTTTACAGGTGCCCACCACCACTCCCAGCTAATTTTTATATTGTTAGTAGAGATGGGGTTTCACCATGTTAGCCAATCTGGTCTGAAACTTTTGACCTCAGGTGATCCACCCACCTTGGCCTCCCAAAGTGTTGGGATTACAGGCATGAGTCCCCACGCCTGGCCTCACTCAACATTATCTTTAAGACCCCATCAGTTGATACCCCCATGAGGTCCTCTCCTCTTCAATTCAGTTTCCTTGAGGAATTGAGAATGCCAGATATGAAGGATTTATTACTGTTTTGTCTTTTGTTTGCCGTCCCTGTTGTTTTATACCCATGGGTTCAGGTTCAGACTGAATGAGAGGAAAGAGGTACCCCCTTGCCTTCAGGAGCTCTCTCCCAGTTTTAGCAAAGAGGACATTTGGAAATAAAAGGTCTATAAATGGATTTCCAGAACACTCTCTGCCGGCATCACTTGGAATATCTTTGTATTCCCCCAAGGATTCATACCTCCAGTGTGAAGATCACTACCACACAGCATTCAGATCTCTGTTTTGGGGTCTCGAACCTGTTCCAGAGACCAATCTATGGCCATTTTCCCTGGGGGAAAATGCACATTTCCCCAACATGGGTCCCTTTAGGGTTTCAGGGGATTCCAAATCTTGATTAAGTGCCCTGCTGCAGCTGAGGGCTTTAGAGGAAGACAGACCTCAACTCAGGACAAAAGTTGGAGGCAGGGTTTGAGTTTAGGACAACTGACTACCAGTTTGCCTCTGGGGAGATTATTCTGGGGCCAGAATAATCTGCTGGTGAACCATACTCTACCCTCAAATAGATCCATTCCAATCTAGTCAGGACTTTTAAAAGTGCCATAATGTGTGCTGCTTTGCCTGGATTTAGAGCAGGTTTCAGGAAACTACAGTATTCCCCTGTTTGTTTGTTTGTCTGTTTTAGATGGAGTCTTACTGTCACCCAGGCTGGAGTAATCGTCACCTCTTGGTTTCAAGTGAGTCTCGTGCCCCAGCCTCCTGAGTAGCCGGGATTACAGGCGCCTGGCTACCACACCCAGCTAATTTTCGTATTTTCAGTAGAGACAGGATTTCACCATACTGGCCAGGCTGGTCTCAAACTTCTGACCTAAAGTGATCCGACTGCCCTGGTCTCCCAAAGTGCTGAGATTACAGGTGTGAGCCACCGCACCCGGTCCTTGGCCCCTGTTTTTGTACAGCTCCTGAGCTACAAACAGTTTCTTACACTTTTGAATGGTTAGAAGAAATATAATATTTTATAGCATCCGAAAGTCATTTGAAACTGAAATTTCAGTGGCCATAAAAATCCTATATTAGAACCCAGTCACACTCACTCACTTACATACAATCTATGGTTGCTATCACACTACCATGGCAGAGTTAGTAGCTGCTACAGAGACCACCATAAAGCCTACGTTATTTACCATCTGGTCTTTTACAGAAAAAGTTTGCCAAGCCCTGCTCTGGAATTCAGACAGTCTCTCAGTGCCAGCCTCCTCCAAGCAGCCCTCACTTGGGGCAGCTGGGTTTTCCTTAGGCGGGAACTGACCTGGAGCTGGCCACCCACTGAGGTCTGCAAGACTGGGGGGCTTTTTTAATAAATAGGTGGGAAGGAATGAGGCAACCCTCCGGCCCAGATTCAGCCTCGGTGATCTTTGTCCCATCCCCTGAGCCTCTAGCTGGGGGAAAGCCCTGTCCCGTTCCTCCAGAGCTCAGAGCACCCCCTCCCTAGGTTCCTGGCTCCTCGGATTGTTTCTTGGCTACTTTTCTCTGTGAAGGGGGCAGGTGGTCTTTAAGTTCAGAGCCTGTGGGCTGAGGCTGGGACCAGGGGCAGTAGGAAAGGAGAGAGGCAGTAAGGAAGAGCAGACTCCCTGCCTTCAGCCAGGGCAGTGCCTGAGCCCGGGCAGTAGACAGGGTGCAAGGGCAGCACGAAGCTGGACCAGTCACAGCCTGGCGAACAAGAGGAGTCCTGGGGCTCCACCTGACACCATGGGCCCTGGGGTGCGGTTAAAAGCGCTGCTGGACTGAGTGCTTTCCCTGCTGCCGTTGCACACTCTTTCAAACAGCCCGTCCAACCTACTCTACAGATGGGACTCCCAGGACACTATGGAGATCCCTTGTGTGCCAAGTCCCGGGGGAAGCTGCTATAGAAGGCTGGAAAGTCCTTGCTCGACTCTGGCAGGGACAGATCAGAGTCCTCTGTGTGACACTCTGTGACCCCAGTTGGGGAAGGCGGAAGGAGCTGCGGGCTCCTTTGGTATTCTAGGCTGGAGAGCCGCCTGGCTAAGCGGGACCCTGGACACTCAGCCCATCTGCTCTTCTGGTCCTACAAGCCGCCTACCCTCCGAGACGTCCCCCCACCCCATAATGCAGTTCACCCCTCCCCGTGCCAGCACGCAGAGTCCCTGGCCTCTCACCGGGGAAAGCTCTGCCTCGTTCCTCCGGAGCCCAGTGCGTCCCCGGCCAAGTTCTCCCGGCGTCCACTGTAGGACCTGCCAGCAACCCCTCGGGCGGCGCCCCCTCTGCGTACCTAAGGAGTTCACGGACAGTTTCGCGGCGCTGCACACTGGGGCTCCCAGGAGCCAGGCTCCGGCGCAGAGCAGGGGCAGCGTGACCCACATCGCGGCCGTGGCGGCTGGGCTCTGGCGCTCAGGGTCCACGGAGGTGGCAGCCCACAACTGCGACTGCGAGTGCGGCGGGGCTGCACAACCGCGGAGGGGCGGTGCGAGCGCAGGGCGGTGCGAACGCAGGGCGGAGCGAGCGCAGGGCGGGGTGGGCGGGACTCCCCTGGGGCCAGGCTTGCGGGAGGGGGCGGCGCCGACTAACCCTCCAGCTGTAGTTCACATAGCACCCGGCCGCCTCGCTCCCTTATCTCCTCTGGGAGGAAGGGCTTGTCTGGCTATCAGGCCTGGCTGAGTCCTCGATCTGCCTGGACTGGCTGGCACAGCGCGGGAGGTCTCAGCCTGGCCTCTCCCTCTCCCAGCGTGTCGCCATCCCCACGTCCCCCATCTCCCTGCGTATCCCCACCTCGCACCCCCATCTCCCTGCTTATCCCCAACTCGCACCCCCCATGTCCCTGCCTGTCCCCACCTTACACCCTCCATGTCCCTTCCTGTCTTCACCTTGAACCCTCCATCTCCCTGCCTGTCCCCACCTCGCACCCCCATGTCCCTGCCTGTCCCCACCTCGCAACTCCCATCTCCCTGCCTGTCCCCACCTCGCACCTCCCGTGTCCCTGCCTGTCACCACCTCACACCCCTCCATGTCCCTGCCTGTCCCCACCTCACACCCCCATCTCCCTGCCTGACCCCACCTCACACCCTCCATGTCTCTGCCTGACCCCACCTCGCACCCCCATCTTCCTGCCATCTTCCTGCCTGTCCCCACCTCGCACCCCCCCAATCTCTCTGCATTTCCCCACCTCACACCACTATGTCCCTTCCTGTCCCAGCCTTGCACCTCCCATCTTCGTGCCTGTCCCCACCTCGCACCCCCTCATTTCCCTGCGTGTCTCCACCTTGCACCCCCATCTCCCTGCCTGTCCCCACCTCACACCCCCCCCCCATGTCCCTGTGTGTCTCCACCTCGGACTTTCCCCCACCCTCCCCATGTCTCCCTGCCCTGGTTAACAACATTCCCCTGGCTTCCCTTTTGCTTGGAGTGGACTTATAACTGGAGAAGCTAGACACCCTCCTTGTGAATTGCTTTGCCCCTTAATAAACATTTTAGTCTTTCTGCTGAGGAAGTTACATTAAGAACTGTAGGGCCATTCTCTGAAGCTCGCAAAGCTGAAGAAGATGGTATGTAAGGGTATGGGTGTGAGACAGACAGAAGAACGTGCATTCCAGGCCGAGAAGGCTGGTGCTGTCACTGCTTTGGGTGAGGAAAGGGTGATTTAGAACCGCCTGTGCTGTAGCCTCGAGTGCCCAGTGGCACCCTGTTCTTCACTTACATCATCACCTTGCAAAGTGGCATGTTGTTGACCCCCCCATTTTACAGAAGAGGAAACTGAGGCCCCAAGAGTAGATTGTAACTTTCCCAGTCCGCATGCAGAGTGTCTGAACCCAGCCTTGACCTACTGCAGTGTTCTCTGCTCTGGGCTTTCTCTTCCTCTGTCTCTTCATTTTTAAATTTTTATTTATTTATTTTGAGACAGGGCCTGGCTTTCTTGCCACCCAGGTTGGAGTGCAGTGGCATCATCACAGCTCACTGCAGCCTTGGCCTCCCAGGCTCAGGAGATCCTCCCACTTCAGCCTTTTGAGTAGCTAGGACCACAGGCTCAAGCCCAGCTAATTTTTTTGTATTTTTAGTAGAGATGGGGTCTCAAACTCCTGGGCTCAAGTGATCCTCCTGCCTCAGCCTCCCAGAGTGCTGGGATTAAAGGTGTGAGCCTCTATGCCCTGCCCTCTCTTTTTAAAAATGTGTCTTTCCAACCTGTGAGTGGAGCCAGATCTGAGTTCTCTCACGGCTTCCCTCCTACTGGTGTTTTATCCCCTGATGTTCTAGCCAGACTCTGCTTCTCAGGCACCTGGGGAAGCAGATTCCTGGACTTCTTTCCTGGGATTTGACCTACTGGGTCTCGGTAGGGCTCAGAAATCTGCATTTAAAGAGCCTCCCCCACAGTCTCTCTCCTCTCCTGCGGCCAGTGTGGCACATGGACATGGAATCTCCATGGGACCAGGGGTCAGCTCCAGCAGGCACTTTTTTTCAGATAAAGCAGATCTTCGTTAGGTTGTGACTCCATCCCTGTCTGGATGCCCCTATGGGTGACAAACGTCTCAGAAAAGACCCTGCTGGGTTACTCTTTGGAACGTGAGTCGCTGGCCTTGGGATAAAGGTGTCCTCCCTAGGCAGATGTCCTGCCCTTCAGGTGTGCCTGGAATGCTTCACCCCTCTGCTCATCCCAGCCACTTGGAGAAAGTCAGAATTAAAAGCTCTGCATACTAGACCTCAGACCCCAGAGCTGCCCACTGCGCTAGGTCCCTGGTGACCCTCCTTTGTGGATAGTTCCAGCAAGCCAGGGCCGCTGGGTGCTGAGATGTGGAGGGCACTGACCTGGTTAATTGGAAACCGATGTTTGGTTTTAGCCATACTACAGATTCACTGTGTGACCTAAGCAAGTGGTTCCCCCCTCCCCCTGGGCCTCAGTTTCCTCATCTGTAAAATGGAGCAAGTGTCCCTGCTTTCCAGGGTAGTTAGATACAGTCATGCAGTTTAAATATAGTTATAGGTAAAATGCCTGGCCCTGAGCATGGCACCAGAATAGTGACTCCCTGCCATGCATGGGCTTTTCTGATGCTCTGTTGTGTGCTTTTTGTCCTTTGCTACCTGCACACACTTTCATAGTGAGTTTGTCTGACTCTCTGTCTCCAACTGGCTGTCACCTCTGAGAGGGCTTCTCCTGGTTCCAGTTCTCTGCACCTCTACAGAAATGAGGCTGAGGACTGGAGCTTCTGGCACCGTCTTGGCTGGACAGGGCTGGTAGGCAGAACTCGAAAGCTTCCTGTTCCCTGGTTATTCACTCAAGCACAATCTAGTGACTGCCATGAAGGACTTTGCAGATGGAATTAACATTTGAATCAGCTGACTTTAAATATGATTATCCTGGGTTATCCGAGGTGCCCTATGGAATCATGTGGGCCTTTAGAAGCAGAAGAGCATAGGAGAAGAGTCAGAGAGATGGGACAGAAGGAGAGGTCGGAGAAGTTAGAGGAGGGATGAGGCAGGTGGGGTCAGAGAGCTCTGAATCATGAGAAGGACTCTCTATGCCACTGCTGGCTTTGAAGGGGGCCAAAAACCAAGGTACACAGGCAACCTCTAGAAGCTGGAAATAACCCTAGTGACAGCCAGCAAGGAAACCAGGACCTCAGCCCTTCACCAGCATGGAGCTGCGCTGCCAGCACTCTGAATGAGCTTGGAAGCAGATTCTCCCCGAGACCCTCCAGGCAACCAACCAAGTTCACATGGACTTCTGACTTAAAGAACTTCCATAGAATACATTTGTGCTGTTGTAAGCCTCTAAGTTTGTGGTAATTAGCACACAACAGTAGGAGGAAACCAATATACCAGATGAAATGCCCAAGCTGGCAGGTGCCTCATTGGTCTGAAGGTCTGGTGCTTATGGAAGCTGGGAGGCCAAGGGCAGAGAGCAGGCCTATCCATGGTCAGAGTCACGACCTCTTGTGGGGATGTGTTGGACCCTGCTCCAAGTGCTTCACACAAATAAACTTTGTGAATCAGCTGGGCGCGGTAACTCATGCCTATAATCCCAGCACTTTGGGAGGCCGAGGTGGGCGGATCACCAGGTCAGGAGATCAAGACCATCCTGGCTAACACAGTGAAACCCTGTCTCTACTAAAAAATGCAAAAAATTAGCCGGGCGTAGTGGCTGGCACCTGTAGTCCCAGCTACTTGGGAGGCTGAGGCAGGAGAATGGCGTGAACCCGGGAGGCGGAGCTTGCAGTGAGCCGAGATTATGCCACTGCACTGCAGCCTGGGCGACAGAGTAAGACTCCATCTCAAAAAAGGAAAAACAGCAACAACAACAACTTTGTGAATCTTCACTTTTATCTTATTTTATTTATTTAGTTTTTTGGAGATAGCGTCTCGCTCTGTCACCCAGGCTGGAGTGCAATGGCACGATCTCGGCTCACTGCAACGTCCTCCTCCCCAGTTCAAGCAATTCTCCTGCTTCAGCCTCCTGAGTAGCTGGGATTACAGGTGCCTGCCACCACGCCCAGCTAATTTTTTGTATTTTAGTAGAAACAGGGTTTCTCCATGTTGCCCAGGCAGGTCTTGAACTCCTGAGCTCAGGCAACCCACCTGTCAAGGCCTCCCAAAGTGCTAGGATTTCAGGCCTGAGCCACCACAACCTCACCCAGCAGAATCTTCACTTTTTAAATCCCCATTGTATGGATAAGGTAATTGAGGCACTTACGTACATTGTCTAAGGCCATACAAGTAAGTAAGAGTGGGATTTGAATTCCTGGGTACCTGAGTCCAGAGTTCTACTCCACTAAAGTATTTGCCCCATGGGAACAAGTGATGACAGTGAGTCCTGAGGCTTGCCTACCTTCCTGAACTTCCAGGTCTAGAATTCCCAGAAACATCAGTAGGAGTCCACTAACCACAGGTCCTGGAATCTGCAATCAATGCCTGCATGCAGAATGCCTCCTGCATGAATGTTCTAGTCATTGTTACCTGCCCCGCAGCCATTTATTCTTTTTCTTAAGCCGAATCTGGGGATAACAAAAAGGATAAATCAACTTTATCACTCCCCTCCCCCACCACCGCAACTGTTAACTACAGGTTTGACTGGTTTTCCGGATTATCTGTTAGAGCCAACGTCGTAGCAGACAAGTTGGGCCTTTAGCCATGTTCATTTTTGTACAATAGCAATATAATAGCCACCATTCACATGGGTTTTGTTATTTACTGTTCATATCAACCCTGTGAAGGCCCTTATGAGCATACACATACTCAATTTTCAGATGAAGAGATTGAGACTTGGAGAAGTTAAGTAGGCCTGCTGGTAACAGGTGGGACTCCTTTCACATCCACAGGCTGATTTTATATGGTAGGTGGGTGGAGCATTGGCTCAGTGGTTGGGTGCCTGGCTGTGTGTTTGGATGCATGTATGGATGAATGGATAGAAGAAGGGATGGCTGGATAGACAGCTCTGTCCATGACAAGATGGACAAACAGTTTTATTGTTGGATGGATGGGTGGAAGGAGGGATGGATGGATGCAGGGTTGAGTGACCAAAGTTTGTAGAGTGGAAAAGGTAACGAATACAGTAGGGGTATAAGTCTGCATCAAGGAGGTTCAGTCACCAAAGCAGCTTCAGTTGGGTTGTAATGTGAATTTGAACTTCTTGTTAGTTCTGTTGGCCAGGAGACATCCTGCCTAACCACCTTGGTTACTTCCCTTGGCTGTGGGTCAGAGAAGTCCAGCCTGAAAAATGTCCATTGACTGAATGAGAAGGCGCTATTTGTCCCCTGGAAAGTCAGAGAACATGGAGAACACCACCTCTTTGGCCAAACGCTGGAGATGCTGCACCCACAGCCAAGAAAAGTGTGAAGACCTGCAGAAAAGTCCAGAAGCTGGTGTTTCATCACAGCCAGGATCAGGGTGAAGCAGCGAGGTTATGCTGTGCAAGTGCAAAGGTCGATCATTTATTTATTTATTTATTTTTGAGATGGAGTTTCACTCTTGTTGCCCAGGCTGTAGTACAATGGCATGATCTCGGCTCACTGCAACCTCTGCCTCCCAGTTCAAGTAATTCTCCCGCCTCAGCCTCCTGATTAGCTGGGATTACAGGCACACGCCACCACGCCTGGCTAATTTTTGCATTTTTAGTAGAGATGGGGTTTCACCATGTTGGCCAGGCTGGTCATGAACTCCTGACCTCAGGTGATCTGCCCACCTCGGCCCCCAAAGTGCTGGTATTATAGGCATGAGCGACTGTGCCCGGCCTGATCCCATATTTATTTTAAAATGTGACATTTTGCTCACCATGTGTTTTTTTTTGCATTAACTTTTCATTTTTAAACATATTGCATTCAAGCATTATTTATCTTGATTACTGCATTTTTGGGCACCCCCTTACATTTTGCACCTCAATAATATGCCTCGCTGCTCTCACCCTAGTCCTGGCCCTGTGATAAGAGTACTCGTTTCTGGACTCTTCTGCAAGCTGCAAACTCCTGTGCAGTGTGAGCTTATCCCAGCTTAGTTGGCATAACTCCTGCCTCTGGGGGAGGTAGGAGTTCAGAGGCAGGAGTTCTGAATCACACAGTTATAGCCTCCATTTGTTTCTTCTCCAGGGACTCCTTCAGTCTCTCTTTGTTCACAAATTTTCACAGCCTATACTCCTTTGCTTTGCACTTAACACCCTCTGTGATATATCCTTATCCTGTTTGTAATGCCCACCACCTCTGCACTCAGTATCAGTTCACAGATCTGCTTCCTGTCCTGGACACAGACCCATCTCAATCCTTCTCCCCACCTCTCCTCCTTCTCAGCCACACCCTTGTCAGGCCTCTGAACCCAGCTAAGCAGTCATACCCGCTGTGATCTGCATGTATACATCCAGATGGCCTGAAGCAACTGAAGATCCACAAAAGAAGTGAAAGTTGCCTTGACTGATGATATTCCACCATTGTGATTTGTTCCCACTCGTGTAACTGATACGATATATTCTCCCCCGCCCTTAAGAATGTACTTCGCACACTTATCCCAAACCTTTAAGAACTAATGATAATCCCACCACCCTTTGCTGACTCTCTTTTCGGACTCAGCCTGCCTGCACCCAGGTGAAATAAACAGCCTTGTTGCTCACACAAAGCCTGTTTGGCAGTCTCTTCACATGGACACATGTGACAACCCTCCTCAACCTATTCTAAATTTCACCCCAGATGAATTGCCCCTTTATGGAAACTTCCTCTTCCTGAGCTCCTGAATTAATGATCTGCACCACACACTCATGTTTAATCCTTCATGGCTTTTCAGGGTGTCCTGCAGCTGACTGATCTGTAGCCAGTGTGCACCTGTTTGGCCGTTAGTCTGAGTGGTTCAGTACCCACGCCACACTGGTGGTTACATATTTTGAAAATCACTCCCCTGGTTTCCTGTGTCTTCAGTGAAATGGAACACACTCATGCGTTAGTGCTCAAACACAGAGCCAGGCTCTCTGCAGACACAACACAAACGGTAGCAGTAGCAGTAACAGTAGTTTTTATTGTTTATTCTGAGTTCAGATGGTAAAAGGCTTGTGGCATTGAAGGTGATGTTTGAAGGGCTTAGGGTCCTGGAATAGAGACATTTGGAGGTGCTGTACTCACCTCCTGAATAGGCTTGTGAGTGCCTTGATAAGTCTCTCCTGAGAAGCAAAAACGGGTGGATGGTGTTTGCAGGTGGGTGCAAGATTTAGAGGGAACAAAGAAATACGAAGACACAGTTGGGACCATGGAGAGACCCAGAAGAGGCAGTGACCAGAGAGGATTGCAAGTTTGCCTGGACCTGCCCGACATGAGCAGAACATTCCTAACTCCCCTTCCTGGCCATGACAAGGGCCTTGGCTATTTCTGGGTCATGAGTCACTTGCTCTGATTTGGATAATAATTGCATAGTAAACAAGCAAACAAGGGCTGATAAGGTCTTGACTGAATGAAAATGGAATCAGGCCAGGGAAGAAGAGAGCCTACAAGATTTCACCACCAAGCCCCATTGTGGTGCCTCTCCACACTTCTGGGACCAGCCACCCACCCAGCCCCATACCCAGGCCCAACCACCCGCCACTTGCCTCTACCCCCCCACCGGCTACAGGGGCCCCACTCTCCCTGGACTCCTCACCCTATTGCAACTCAACCCATCACTTAGAGTCTACCTTATCTGGGTCGCCCCAGCCCCTCTTCTCTCCAGAAACCCTGGGTTTCTTCTATTCCTTCAAGAACAAGTTTAAGACCCTTCCTCTGAGAAGCTCTCCCTTGCCAATCCCTTTTTCTTTCTTTTTTTTTTAAACTTAAAAAAAGTGAAATTCATATAGCATATACTCAACCATTTTAAGGTATGTAATTCAGTTATCCCATCAATCTAAATAATCTGATCACATCTGAAGTGCTTTGTGAATGAGCAGTTACAGCCAGTTTTCCTCTTGTTTTGTTGAGGCAGAATTCACACAACATGAAATTGGCCATTTTAAAGTGTATAACTCAGTGGTGTTTAGTGCATTTATAATGTTGTGCAACTATCACCTCTCTCTAGTTTCCGAACTTTTTCGTCACCTGCAAAGAACACCCCATACCCATGAACTAATTATTTCTCATTCCCCTCTCCCCACCGCAGTCCCCTGGCACCCACTAATCTGCTTTCTGTCTCTATGGATTCGCCTATTCTGGACACTTCACCTAAGAGGAATCACATGATGAGAGACCTTTTATGTCTCTCTTCTTTCACTTAGCGTAATGATTTCTAGGTTCTTCCAAGTTATAGCATGCATTAGTACCTATTTCTTTTTTCTTTCTTTCTTTTTTTTTTTTCTGATACGGAATCTTGCTCTGTCGCCCAGGTTGGAGTGCAGTGGCCGGATCTCGGCTCACTGCAAGCTCCGCCTCCCGGGTTTACGCCATTCTCCTGCCTCAGCCTCCCGAGTAGCCGGGACTACAGGCGCTCGCCATCTCGCCGGGCTAGTTTTTTGTATTTTTTTTTTTTTTTGGTAGAGATGGGGTTTCACCGTGTTAGCCAGTATGGTCTCGATCTCCTGACCTCGTGATCCGCCCATCTTTGCCTCCCAAAGTACTGGGATTACAGGCTTGAGCCACCGCGCCCAGCCAGTACTTATTTCTTTTTAAAGCTGGGTAATATTTTGTTGTATGGCTACACTACATTTTGTGTGTGTGTGTGTGTGTGTGTGTGTGTGTTTTGAGACAGAATCTTGCTCTGTCACCCAGGCTGGAGTGCAGTGGTGCAATCTCAGTTCACTGCAACCTCTGCCTCTGGGTTCAAGTGATTCTCCTGCCTCAGCCACCCCGAGTAGCTGGGATTACAGGTGCATGCCCCCATGTCCAGCTAATTTTTGTATTTTAGTAGAGACGGGGCCTGTTTTTGTATTTGAGACAGGGTTTTGAGACAGGGTCTCCCTCTGTTGCTCAGGCTGGAGTGCAGTGGTGTGATGATAGCTCACTGAATCATCTATCTCCCAGGCTCAGGCCATCCTCCCACCTCAGTTTCCTGAGTAGCTGGGACCACAGGCACTCCCCACCATGCCCAGCTAAGTTTTGTATTTTTTTTTTTTTTTTTTTTTTTTTTTTTTTTGGTAAAGAAAATATTTCACTATGTTGCCCAGGCTGGTCTGGAAGTCTGAGCTCAAGCAATTCGTCCTCAACCTCAGCCTCCCAAAGTGCTAGGATTGCAGGTGTGAACTACCCACACCTGGCCTATACTACGTTTTTTTAAATCCACTCATCTGTTGGTGGACATTTGGCCTGTTTTCACCTTTTGGCTATTATGAATAACGCTGCTATGAACATTTGGGTACAAGCTTCTGTGTAGACACATTTTCATTTCTCTTGGATATAAACCTAGGAGTGGAATTGCTGGGTCATGTGGTGACTCTGTTTATTTTTTGAGCGACTGTCAGACTATTTTTTCACAGCAGCCAAACCATTTAACATTTCCACCAGCAATGTATGAGGGTTCTTATTTTTCCATTTTCTCACACTTATTATTTTCCTTTTTTTTTTTTTCAGATCATAACTCTTCTAGTGGGCATGAAGTGGTATCTCATTGTGGTTTTGATGTGTATTTCCCTAATGACCAGTGGTATTGAACATCTTTTCATGTGCTTGTTGGCCATTTGTGCATTTTCTCTGGAGAAATACCTATTCAAATCTTTTGTCTATTTTTTTTTTAGATGAAGTTTTTGCTCTATTGCCCAGGCCGGAGTGCGATGGCCCGATATTGGCTCACTGAATCCTCCACCCCTTGGGTTCAAGCGATTCTCCTGCCTCAGCTTCCCGAGTATCTGGGATTACAGGTGCCCTCCACCATGCCTGGCTAATTGATTTTTAATTGGGTTGTCTGGTTTTTGTTGTTGAGTTATAGGGGTTTTCTGTGTATTCTGAATACTAAACCATTGTGAGATATTTGATTTGCAAATATTTTCTGCCACTCTATAGGTTGTCCTTTCATTTTCTTAATGATGTCCTTTGATGCACAGAAGTTATAATTTTGATGAAGTCCACTTTATCTCCTTTTTCATGGAAACCCGCTTTGAATCAGACCTGATTCCTGAGCATCTCCCATGGGTCAGACATGGATCAGGGAGCTGCATGAGACACCAGCTAAGTCAGACTTCCCTGGCCCATGTGGAATCTCATGTGAGGGAAGTGACATGGGTCTGTGCCATCAGGTAGAGCCTATTGACCTGAGATGGGTATAGATGAAGCCCTTGCCTGGGAGAAAATCAGGAAAGGCTTCCTGGAGGAAAGGACATTTGAAGAAGGATAGGATTGGAAAGGCAGAAAAGACAGAGCAAAAACGGTGCTCAGGGTGGAGGGAACAGCTTTGACGAAGGCAGGGAAGTGGGAAGGGACAGGAGATCCTTGCTCTGACTTTTATTATTAACTTTGGGCTGGACACTTGCTGTGCAACAGTCTCGGTTTCCTCATCTGCAAAATGGGGATGATGGTGCCCACCATGCTGAGAGAGATATAAACAGTCAGGTGTGGTAGATGCTTTTGTTAGTGGCAACCTGGGTATTATAATCTCTCAGGATAGAAATCAAGAGAGATCACCAGACACGATAGCAAAGAAAGTTTATTTTAGCTTGTGAACAAGGGAACCAGAACCAAGAAAGGAAAAGGAATAGCTGCTCCTCAAGGGTAGTGTGTGGGTTAGTTTTATAGGGTCTTTCTATAGGGAAGGGTTATGTTGGGCCATGTGTAGGAGGGTTTTCCTTTTTCTTTTTTCTGAGACAGAGTATCGCTGTTTTACAATATTATACTAGTGCTTCTAAAATGGTCAAGTGTATACAAATCACCTGGGGATGTTGTTAAAATGCAGATTCTGGGCCGGTCACAGTGGCTCACGCCTGTAATCCCAGTACTTTGGGATACCGAGGTGAGCAGATTGCCTGAGGTCAGGAGTTCGTGACCAGTCTGGCCAACATGGTGCATGCACCCCGTCTCTAATAAAAATACGAAAAAATTAGCTGGGCATGGTGGCAATGGCATGCACCTGTAATCCCAGCTACTCAGGAGGCTGAGGCAGGGGAATTGCTTGAACCAGGGAGGTGGAGGTTGCAGTGAGCTGAGATCACGCCACTGCACTCCAGCCTGAGCGACAAAGTGAGACTCTGTCTCAAAAAAAAAGAAAAAAAGAAAAAAGAAAAAAATGCAGATTCTGATTCAGGAAGTCTAGTTGTGACTTGAGATTCTGCATTTCTAATAAATTCCTAGGCTGTCCAGATGTTGCTGGTTTAGGAGTCACATTTTGAATAGAAAAGACCTGGTTCATTTGGTCAATAAACCTTCGCCGTAGAATTTCACAATATACCAGGCAGTGATGAATAAAGCAGCCATGTTTTTGCTCTTGTGGAGTTTATGCTTTAGTGAGGAACATAGGAATTAAGTAACAAATTATGTAAGGAAAATAAATAGGAGGCATGAGAATGTATGACAAAGGTATGGTGTCTTGAAAGACCATCTGATAAATATTGAGGAAAAGCGGGAATAGGATGTGCAAAGGCCTGGAGTTGGAAAGAAGCTTGGTTGGAAACACAGAGTGAAGGCTTGTGTGGCCGGAGCCCAGGAAGCAAGGAGAGAGGAGGTAGACAAGGAAACCACAGGTCTCCTTGTTGGAGACCACATTAAGGATTTTGAACTTTATCCTGAGAGGAATGGGATGGCCTTAGAGAATTTAGAGGACAAGAGTAATATGATCAGATTGGTGTTTGGAAAGATCACTTCGACTGTAGCTGAAAAAAAGATTGGAAGGAAGATTAATGCCCAAGAAAGGACACAGAAAGCCTAGGAGTTTGAGAGGGCAAGATTATACAGGTCTAGTGGGCATGGTGGCTCCCATCTGTAATCCCAGCACTTTGGGAGGCCAAGGTGGGTGGATCACCTGAGGTCCGGAGTTTGAGACCAGCCTAGCCAACGTGGTGAAACCTGGTCTCTACTAAAAATAAAAATAAAAAAATAGCTGGACACGGTGGCGTGCGCCTGTACTCTCAGCTACTTGGGAAGCTGAGGCAGGAGAACGGGAAGCTGAGGCAGGAGAATCGCTTCAGCCCAGAAGGCGGAGGTTGCAGTGAGCTGAGATGGCGCCACTGCACTCTAGCCTGGGGGATAGAGTGAGACTCTGTCTCCAAAAAAAAAAAAAAAGAAAAAAAAGTCCAGTCAAGGCTTGGTGCAGAGTGGTGGCTTTCAAAAGGTGTTTGTGAGGTAGAGACAATTTCTACACCAATATTAAGATATTATCCTTTTCCTTCTTATTCTCTCATGAGCATACAGTAGTTTTCCAAAGTCTACGTGGCCTGTGATATCATAGTTGATTGAATTCAGAAGCAGCTGCTTCTGTTAAGCCACATATTAAAGAGATTTGCAAAAATGTAAAATGATGCCGGTCTTCTCACTAAACTATTCGTTTTGGAAAATGGTTATTTTTTATTTTGAAAAGTTAATGCATAATGCATTATGCATTATGGGTTTGTTGTTATTTAAAATTTTTTATTGTGGCAAAATACATATAACATAAAATATACCATCTTACCCTTATTTTTTCTGAGACAGAGTCTTGCTCTGTTGCCCAGGCTGGAATGCACTGGCATGATATCCATTCACTGCAACCTCCGCCTCCTGGGTTCAAGCAATTCTCCTGCCTCAAATCTCTTGAGTAGCTGGGGCTACAGGTGCATGCCACCACGCTTGGCTAATTTTTGTATTTTTAGTAGAGATGCGGTTTCACCATGTTAGCCAGGCTGGTCTTGAACTCCTGACCTCATGATCCGCCTGCCTCAGCCTCTCAAAGTGCTGGGATTATAGGCGTGAGCCACTGTGCCTAACCAATTTTTGTATTTTTAGTAGAAATGGGGTTTCACCATGATGGCCAGGTTGGTTTCGAACTCCTGACCTCAAGTGATCGGCCCACCTTGGCCTCCCAAAGTGCTGGCATTACTGGCATAAGCCACTGTGCTGGGCCTTAACCACTTTTAAATGTATGTTTCAGTAGCATTAGGGAATTTTACATTATTGTGCAGCTGCCACTACTGTCCATCTCCAGAATTCTTTTCACCTTGCAAAACTGAAACTCTATATTTATAAAACAATAACTTCCTTCTGCCCCTGCCAGCCAGGATTTTACTTTCTGTCTCTATGAATTTGACTACTTTAGGTACTTCATATGAGTGGGTGTCATATGAATTTGTTCTTTTGTGACTGGCTTATTTCACTTAGCATAATGGCTCCATGCAGGCCCCATGGGCAGATCAGGCATGGGTGAACAAGCGTGAGATCTGGTTGGCTGCTTTGAGCACTAGCAGGAGCAGGCTCTGTGCAGGCGCTGCAGCGGCACCCAGGTGGGGGTGCTTGTGACCCCTGAAACCACACAGGGCGTGTTACAATGCTCTCTTAGCTCCACTGTCCGTGGACAGTGGTGTGTTATCAGCTCAGTGAGTCCCTTGCCTCATCGTGTGGGGGTTTGCCCTCCACCAGCGAGGGCAAAGGGCCAGTGTGATAGCCTTTTTTGGGTACCCACACTTGGTGGGTCCCAAGCCCTTGTCCAGTGTCCAAGAAGAATGAGGTCGCACAGACACTTGAAGAATGGTGGAGGCAGATAATTTTATTTAGTGGTGGAAATGGCTCTCAGCAGAGAGGGGAGCTGGAGAGGGGGTGGGATGGGCAGGTAATCTTCCCTGAAGTCCAGCTGTCCCCAGCCAGCTCTTCTCTGAAGTTAAGTGGTCTGTCCTTTGAAGTCCAGTCATTCCTCTGAAGTCATGTTGCCTCTCTCCAGTTAAGCCGCTTCTTCCCCTCTACCAACTGAATCTGGGGTCTTTATAGGCACAGGATACGGGGTGGGGCGGGCCATAGGTAGTTTTGGAAAAGGCAACATTTGATTGGTAAAAAAAAAAAAAAAAAAAAAAAATTCAGAAAGAACCAACTGGGAGAGGGCAAACAGGGATATAAGTTCTCACTTTGGACTGTGGGTTACAGGGTTTTCAGCTGGAAGGTGGGGTTTTGCTGGGGACCTGCCCTTGTCTGCCTAGAATTTCTCTGCCTCCCGTCTCTATTAGAAAGATAATTAGGAGGTTAATATTGACTGGATGTGGTGACCCTTTGTGGGAAGGAAGAGAAAGATGAGGGGTTAGGGGTGACTTCTGGGTTTCTGGCTTGCACAACTGAGTGGGGAGTTGAGGGAGCTGAGATGTGATGGAGAAGATGAGCTCAGTTTGGTCCAGGTGAGTTGGAGGTGGAAACAGGGCCCTCAAATTGAGACAGCTTCTAGGTGGTTGGCTATAAGGATCTGGAGTCTGGAGCGATGTGTGGGCTGGGAGCTAAACACATGTTATTTGACCTGTGGTTTTCCACTCTCCAGCTGGGTCATGGGCTTGGGGAGGTCAGGAGCTGGTTACATGCTTGTTACCTAGGTATGCACACACAGGCACTTCATGAATGCTTAAAGGGTGGGTGGTTCTGGGTGGCACCTTCATACTCCCCTGACAATAACAACCTGCCTCTTCAGCTTGTTATTGGCCTGGCAGCCAGGGAGGCCTCCACAGGGCCACTGTTTGGAAAGAGACTATAATCTTTAAACACCAGGCAAGAGCATGAAGCCTGCTGAGGGGCAGTCATACATCAACAGGTGACACCATCTGCCATTGTGAAACCCACTTACACCAAAAAATGCTAATAGGCCAGGTGCAAACTTTCGTCTGTGCTGACCTTAAAAAACTCCTTCATAGAGTTGGGAGGGAAGATCCTGAAAAACCAACCAACCACATACATCCACCAGTAAACAGAGAAGCTAACCAAACCCACTGCCTCTCTCCCCAGGAACTAGCCTAGAGCCTAGAGTGCTATTTCCTTCTGTGAACTAGAAGTATTTTATGATTCATTGACCAAGGGCCAAGAAGCCCAGTGTCTAACATTTTGAAGCCTGAGGCAAAAGAAGAACACCAGAAATATTGATCCTGTCTTTGATTATTTTGGTGTCTTGGTCATTGTGGATTTTATTGTAAATTTTGACTTTTTAAAATATTGCCATAAAATGTTATTCATTTCAATAATAATACCTTTTTTTTTTTTTTTTTTTTTTTGGCAGCCCCTTAAACGTTATACCTGAGTGGGTACTTCTCTTGCCTCATCCTAGTGTAGGTCCTGAAAAAGTCCCTGAGAATCGCCCAGTGCCTCCCGCCAGATCAGAACACTGACCATCTGCAGCAGGTTGTTACCAAACAGAACTTGGGTCTGCCCACCTGGTACAGCAAAGCCGAACACTGGCATTGGGATTGCAGTGAGAGAAAGGGAGGCAATGATTGCAGGGCACCCAGCAAGGAGAATAGGGCAGCTCATGCTTAAGACCTGAATTCCCTCATGGCTTACAGCAAGGGCTTTTAAAGGTGGAGAGGCAGAGGTTACAGGCAATGTCATAAATCAATACATGGAGGCAGGATGGGCAAGGTGGCACACACCTGTGGGCCCAGCTATTCGGGAGGCGGAGGTGAGAGGATCACCTGAGCCTAGCAGGTTGAGGCTGCAATGAGCTATTATCATGCCACTGCACTCCAGCCTGGGCAACAGAGTGAGACCTGTCTCAAATAAACACCACTACCACCACAAACAACAGCAACAAACCCCCAAAATGTGGAGGCTATGTATTGATTGGACCTAAAAATTCTGGACATCTTGGGGAGGGGGGCATGGGTCATAGGTGGATTTGAAGATTTTCTGATTTGTAATTGTTAAGGAAGAGAAGCTCTGTCTAAACATTTGGGATCAGCAGAGAAAAATGTTAGCTCTGGCTCGTGGGCATGACCTCCTCCAGGTCCCTCAGGAAGAGCAAAGAGTGATGGACAGAGGTTAGTCCTGGTTCCCCCTTACCTGCTATGTGCCAGGGTCATCTGGGTTCCTAAAAAATAATATATATTAAGAGGTTATCTTTGGTTTTCATAGGGAACATCCCATCACTCTAACTTCCTTGGCTATTGTTTCAGGCTACTGTTACCTTCCTGCTTATCAAGTTTCTCATTTGCTTCTCAGGGAGAGGAGGTGCCTGGAATTTCCCTTGAAGGAACTCAAGATTTTCCTTTATTTCCATCCCTGGGGGGTGCCCAGCAGGCCTATAAGAGGAGTCCCGGGCTCACTCTCAAGGTGAGTGAGTGAGTGATGACCTCACAGCTTCCTTAACGATAGGTATCTGGCTTTGCATTATCCAAGTTTCAGGCTAGACATCCCAGCCTCAGTGTTCCCCTGTTGATTGTCCTTGTGGTCTTTATCACCCTACCTTGGGTAATTCATTTTATTTATTTATTTAATTTTTTTGAGACGGAGTTTTGCCCTTGTTGCCCAGGCTGGAGTGCAATGGTGTGATCTCAGCTCACCACAACCTCCACCTCCTGGGTTCAAGCAATTCTCCTGCCTCAGCCTCCCAAGTAGCTGGGATTACAGGCACACGCCACCATGCCCAGCTAATTTTGTATTTTTAGTAGAGACGGGGTTTCGCCGTATCGATCAGGCTGGTCTCGAACTCCTGACCTCAGGTGATCCACCCACCTCTGGCCTCCCAAAGTGCTGGGATTACCAGCGTGAGCCACCGTGCCCAGCCTCCTTTGGGTATTTTTTAAAATTGCTCACTCCCCACCGCCCACTAGAACATAGGCCTTGTGTGGGCAGGGATCTTGTTTGCTTTGTTCACTAGGTCAGCAATGCCTGGAATAGGGCCTGATACAAAGTAAGTGCTCTGGAAATATTTCATGAATGAACAACAGCTGATGGTTCTCAAGCACTTGCCACGTGCTGATCACCTCACCTGTAGCAGCTCATTTAATACTCACAACAACCTGGCAAGGCAGGTACTATTCTTGTCTCCATTGTACAGGTGGGAAAACTGAGGCATAGAGTGGTCTCGTAACTTGCCTAAGGTCATATGGTTAGTAAGCAGTGAAGCCGAGATTTGAACCTGAGCAGTCTGGCTCTAGAGCAGGGATTCTCAAACTCAGCATGATTGACATTTTGGGCTGCATACTTCTTTGTGGTAGGGGCTGTCCTGTGCATTGTAGGCTATTTAGCAGCATCTCTGGTCTCTACCTAGTAGAGGTATCACCTGGCCCCCCCAACTGTGACCACCAAAAATGTCTTCAGACTCTGAGGTGAGGAGTAAAATCGCCCCGCTGGTAACTGCTGCTCTAGAGCTCGTTTTTGTTTTAAGACAGTCTTGCTCTATTGCCCAGGCTGGAGTGCAGTGGTGTGATCCTGGCTCACTGAAACCTCCACCTCTGGGGTTCAAGCGATTCTCCTGCGTCAGCCTCCGGAGCAGCTGGGATTACAAGCACCTCACAACGCCCAGCTAATTGTATTTTTAGTAGAGACAGGGTTTCACCATGTTGGCCAGGCTGGTCTTGAACTCCTGACCTCAAGTGGTCCTCCCACCTCAGCTGGGATCACAGGCGTGAGCCACCACACTTGGCCTGCTCTAGAATTTGTAATCACTCCACCACACTGCCTTCCTATTTTGAATACATGAAGAAATGCTTGAGTCCCAATCTGATGCATCCATTGCCCCAGTGTCTGCTTGTGGGGATGGAGGCGGAAGCCTCCCTCCTGAGGCTGGAAGGCCAAACTGCCCAACTGTGCTTTTCACCTTCAGTGAAGAGGAAGGGACCCCACCGAATGGACCCACTGGCACATAGAACTGAACTCTGACTGCAGTTTTGTTCTAAATTTCTTCCTGAGGGGCCTGGAGGAGGTCATGTCCACAAGCCAGAGCTAACATTTTTTTTCTGCTGATCCCAAATTTTTAGACAAAGCTTCTCTTCCTTAATCAATTACAGATCAGAAAATCTTTAAAAAATTTATTATTATTATTTATTTATTTATTTATTTTGAGGCAGAGTCTTGCACTGTCGCCCAGGCTGGAAGACAGTTGTGCTATCTCGGCTCACTGCGACCTCTGCCTCCTGGGTTCAAGCAATTCTTTTGCCTCAGCCTCCTGAGTGGCTGGAATTACAGGTGTGCACCACCACTCCCAGATAATTTTTTTTTTTTTTTTTTTGAAATGGAGTCTCACTCTGTCACCAGGCTGGAGTGTAGTGTTGCGATCTTGGCTCACTGCAGTCTCCGCCTTCTGGGTTCAAGCGATTCTCCTGCCTCAGCCTCCTGAGTAGCTGGGATTGCAGGTGTGGATTACAGGCACGCACCACCACATCCAACTAATTTTTTGTATTTTGATTAGAGACAGGGTTTCACCATGTTGGCCAGGATGATTTCCATCTCCTGACCTTGTGATCTGCCTGCCTCGGCCTCTCAAAGTGCTGGGATTACAGGCGTGAGCCACTGAACCTGGCCAATTTTTTGTATTTTCAGTAGAGACAGGGTTTCATTATGTTTCCCAGGCTGGTCTTGAACTCCTGAGCTCAGGCAATCCTCCCACCTCAGCCTCCCAAAGTGCTGGCATTATAGGTGTGAGCCACTGCGTCTGGCCCAGAAAATTTTTGACTCTACCTATGACCGGTGCACAGCACTCGCCTCAAGATGCAACCGCCTTTATATGTTAATCAAAGTATAGCCTCCGTGTGTGGATTTATGACCTTGCCTGTAACCCCTGCCATCCCAACTTTAAAAACTCTTACCTGTAAGCCATCAGGTAGGGTAAAGACTTAAGTTCAGGTGTTAAGCATGAGTGGCGTGATTCATCTTGCTTGGTGCCCTTGCAATAAACGCCTCACTTTCTCTCGCTGCAATCCCAGTGTCAGTGCTTGTCTTTGCTGTGCCAAGCAGGTGGATCCAAGTTTGTTTTGGTATCAAAGCCATTGACCCATGGAACCCCAGGATGGCTTTTGGTGTCAGGAGTAACAGCTGATGTCTTGCTTAACAAAGCAGCTTGTATTATAGTACTTCATTGGCACCTCAAAACACACTCTTCCTTCTCTACCACTAACTGTTTAATGGTAGTTAATACCATTAATTATAATAATTCATTTAATTCTACTCTGTCATGAGATATCATTTTCCTCCCCATTTTTCAGATGAGAACACTGAAGCTCTGAGAGGTTAAGTGACTTGGCTGAGCTCATGAAGCAGGTAATGCTGGCAGTCAAAACCAGGTGGCAGTCAAAAGAAGGATCTAGAACCTTCTCCCTCTAGATCCCCTCTTTCTCCACTTGCTATCCCCCTCAGATCCGAGCACAAAGTAGGGGATGGAAATGCCTGGAGGAAACGGAAAAGCGGTTATGGAGCCAGGTGGCTGCAGGTCCCAGGGGAGGCGGCCTTGGGAGCTCTGGAAGGGGTTGTGCCTTACAGTGGGCCCCATGCCTGTGACTGAGGGTGGTGTTCCGGGGCTTCCCTTCCTGGGTGACAGTGAGGACACAGCTGGGCAGGATGTCATCTGGGCAGCCTTGCAGCTTCTGCCTGAGGCTGCTGCAACAGTCACTCTTGGAACCCAGGTGCCAGACTGTGAGGAGCCCAAGCCACATAGAGAGGCCATGTGTGGATGCTCCCATGAACAGCCCCAGTGCAGCCCAGCAGACATCAACACCCAGTCATGTGACAGCACCATCTTGGTGCACCAACTAGAGCACCGCCCGGTCCAGTTGAGCCTTTGGATGACTCCAGCCCCAGTTGCTGTGTGACTGAAACTTCATGAGAGACTCCAAATAAGAACCGACAGCCGGACCCAGTCAACCCACAGAACTGTGAAAGGTAACAAAAAATGGTTTTAAGCCATTATGTTTTGGAGTGGCTTGTTCTTGGTGCAGTAGGCAACTGAAACAGTCTTCCCCATCAAACTGTTGGTGCCTAAAAAGCAGTGTCCTTGACACTCTGGATCTCTGGTCCCAGCCTGGGCTGGGTAAGGAGCAAGTGCTCATCAAATATTCTTTGACTGAACAAATGAAACCCATCAAAACTCGCTGTTCACCCTGAGATAGAATAGATTTATTAGCAAGAGGTAATCAGGAAACATATATTTTTACAAAAATGGAAATTGTTTTCCAAACCAGCTGTAAGTTGAAATATTTTAGGACTTGAAATAGAATTCTCATACCACTAGGTATTGCTTACAGCAAAAGTTGTCTGTCTGTTGTAGTGGAGCATGCCTGCCACTTCGGAGTTAACCTGTGTTTTCTATACTGTACAATGTAAAAAATACATGGTAATATTCACAGAATAAGCACTACATTACTATATTCCTGCTAGAAGGCATTTAGACAGGACTACAGTATATGCAATAAAAACACTTGGTTATTGATTTCCTAATTCTACAGTGTGGTACTAATTATCACAAGGTATACAGACTTAGAGCATCTCAATGTAAGCTTGTAGTAACCGTTAGGCGGCTTAAAGAGGAAAAGTGATATTTTTGTGTTCCCGACTTTCAGTGAATGCTGGGCCGGCGGTCGGCAAGAGTCGACGTGGCTTGGTGTTTGTGACTCCGTATCCTCGGGAAGTCTAGGGCCTCATCCAGTTGTAGTGAGACTGCTATTCATGCTATCTGGTGTTAATCCTAGAGCAAGGAGCAACATGGGGCCTGAACGAGATGGCAGCATTTGTACGAGGGGTGTGGTTCTGAGCAGAAAGGACTCCCTTCCGTCCAGGGTACTGGGAGACAGATGGGGAGTTTTGAGACCTGCGATTTTGGCTGGAGAAGCTGCTTTGGAAATTGACATCACCATCAGCGGGAAGATTTGTCAATGACGGGACTTCAGGGTATGGTTCCCCCTCCCGCCGCCCCCCACCCCC
>NW_016808547.1:3448741-3477563 GCF_001698545.2 Rhinopithecus bieti | reverse complement strand
CCCCCACCCCCCACCCCCCACCCAGTTATAACAACTACATGGAACATGCTGGGAGGATGCCTGGGTGGCCACCTCAACCCAGGAGCCTGGGCTGGGGAGGGACGGAAGCAGGACTGGAGTCTGAGATTCTTGTATGCAAGGGTGCTGTTTCCCCTCTGAGAAAAGTGAGGAGTCTAGGGAAGAGGGACCAAGAGTACAGCTGTTTAAAAGAAACAGGCACTGCAGGGGACGAGGGGAGGGACAGGTGGGCAAAGTCTGAAACGGTGCAGAAACTCATATTCCGGTTCTACAAGAATCTAAGAACAAGGACAATTTGTATTCTTGGAGAAGCACATACTGAAGAAGAAAATCCAGTGAAACCAAACGAATATGTACAGTATTATCTAGCACGTGTCCCCGGGAACAGCTGGGTCTGGGCTGGGCACAGCTTCAGGTGGGGAGTTTTGGTTCTATTCGGAGAGAAGATTCGTAGAGGCTTTCTTCATCCATTACAAAAGATTGGTCCAGTAAATATTGCGTTACCTGAGAAAAGAAAAGAGAAAAGGGAATGGGAGGGTTGTGGGACCTCCATAGTACTGATTGTGGATGCCCTTTATCTCCTAGGGCCCAAGTCTCTTCCTGGGGAGAGTCAGGTTGGCACATGAGGCAAAAATGCATTCAGTAGCGTTCCATCTTGACATAAGTTTTAAGTAGTTGATGTAAGTATTGCCTTAGGATTATTATTTAATATTGTCATAATATTAAGGTTGGTACAAAAGTAAAAAAAAGTCAATTGTAGAAATTAGGTGGCAGATATATGTGTTCACAATTCTGTCAGTGTTTATGTTTGATCTGTCTGTCACAATTCTGTCAGTGTTTCCGTATGTTTGAAAAGTTTCATAAGGCTGGGCATGGTGGCTCATGCCTCTAATCCCAGCACTTTGGGAGGCTGAGGCAGGAGGATCACTTGAACCCAGGAGTTTGAAACCAGCTTGGGCAACAAAGTGAGACCCTGTTTCTATAAAAAATCAAAAAAGTAGCTGGGTATTGTGGTGTGCATCTGTGGTTCCAGTTACATGGGAGGCTGAGGCAGCAGGATCACTTGAGCCCACGAGGTCAAGGCAGCAGTGAGCTGTGTTCACACCACTGTACCCCAGCTTGGGTACAGACCTTGTCTTAAAATAAAATAAAAATAAAACGTTTTATAATAAAATGTTGGGATAAAATATATTTAAACACTAGGATTACATGGTACTGTGAGAGATTCACTCCAAGAGAGGCAAGTAGAAATGGAGGCTGTGTGAGAGAAGAGCCTCCCTTTTTCTTACCCTGGGGAGAAATCTTAACAGTGGAAAATCAGAAAGATGCATCATATGAGTTAGGTTATCCTGTCTTCTCCTCTCTCCCCACCCCACTCCTGCTCTGAAGCATTTTGCTGAATGCCTGTGCATTAAATGTGCAATGAGAGATCTGAGCTCTAACCTCACAGGCAGCCCCCTGCTCCAAAAAGTGTCTTTCCAAGACTTATTTATTTGTCAGTTGTTTGGAACTAAAGGCACATTTCTCCCCCCTACATAAATCCAGAGCAGAAAGAAAAAAAATTTTTTTGAGACAGCATCTTGCTCTGTCACCTAGTCTGGAGTGCAGTGGTACAGTCTGGGCTCATGGCAACCTCTGCCTCCCGGTTTCAAGCGATTCTCCCGTCTCAGTCTCCTGGGTAGCTGGGATCCCAGGCATGCACCACCATGCCTGGCTAATTTTTGTATTTTTAGTTGAGACAGGGTTTTGCCATGTTGGCCAGGCTGGTCTTGAATTCCTGACCTCAAGTGATTCACCTGCCTCGGCCTCCTGAAGTGCTGGGATTACAGGTGCGAGCCACTGTGCCTAGCCAAATTTTCTTATTATATGTTTGGGAATCTTTTGATAGCTGCTTGAGAAAAATAAAGTCTGCTGCTTTTGTCTTGGCTAATTGACTCTGCTACTATAAAGGATGGAACCAGCTGTCTGCTACGCTGATAGCAGATAAAGTGATTACTATGTCCGATTAGCAGCTCATACCCAGCACTTCTAGGAAGATGACTTTAGATATCACAGTCTGGTTTAACCTACACCCACTGATAAAGACATGGTGATTTTATGACTGTGTGAAATAGTCTTTTATGTCTAGATAGTAGCGTCATGTGAACAGTCCTTTCTAGAACGCATGAATCTCTACCTCCCAAGCTCCCTGGGGATCAGCAAACTGATTAGTTTCCTCCATAGTGAGCATGTGCAGGATCAATTTTAGTAGAGACAGGGTTTTGTCATGTTGGCCAGGCTGGTGTCGAACTCTTGACCTGACTTGGCTAAGTCAGGCTAATTTTCCTAAGACATTGTACTTTCGAGGGAGACTGGCAGCATATACCACCATTGCAAAGCTGTTAATGAAAGAAGACTGAAGAGCAGTAATATTTATTTATTTATTTTTTGAGGGGGAGTTTCACTCTTGTCACCCAGGCTGGAGTACAGTGGTGCGATGTGATGTTGGCTCATTGCAACCTCAGCCTCCAGAGTTCAAGCGATTTTTCTGCCTCAGCCTCCCGAGTAGCTGGGATTACAGGCACATGTCACCATGCCTGGCTAATTTTTGTATTATTAGTAGAGACAGGGTTCCACCATGTTGGCAAGGCTGGTCTCGAACTCCTGACCTCAGGAGTTTGCCTTGGCCTCCCAAAGTGCTGGGATTACAGGTGTGAGCCACTGGCCCTGGTCAGTAATATTTATTTGTATTGCACATCAGAGCTTGAGGGAAAGTTTAAGGAGACAAAAAAGCAGGAGATGGAAGAAAACCCTGGAATTTTCTTGGTAACTTCTGAGACTTTTCCAGGGCCCACTGTGACCATGGTGCCTTCTGGATGAGCCCTGTGTGATCCACATGGCAACTCTGTGGTTCCCAGGCTGGATGAACACACAAACACAGACCCTCAAATCCTGCTGAGTTATGTTGATACTTTTGTCTTAATATTTTTTATTGTAGAAGAAAGGATGTAACAATATAAAATACATTTTTGGAGAAAAACAGAAGCCCGTAATCTCACCACTCTAAAATAACTGTTTTCATTTTTTTGTGTGTGTGATCGTCTAGTTCTTAAAATACAAAAGTACTTTTCCATAGTTGTACCTACGGAATGGCTAGCACTTGGTATGCTTTCACTTATACTATTAGGAAAAATGTCCATGTTTCCATAACAAAATCTCCAAAGTTACACTTTTTAGTGGCTGTAAGACTGCATCATCTTGCACTATATTTACTAACCTCTTTCTCTATTATTGGGTATGTAAGATATGTTGGATATGTTGGATATGTTTTCAGGTTTTTTTTTTTTTTTTTTTTTTTTTTTTGAGATGAGGTCTCGCTCTATCACCTAAGCTGTGGGCAGTGGTGTGACCTCGGCTCACTGCAACCTCTGCGTCTTGGGTTCATGCAATTCTCCCACCTCAGCCTCCCGAGTAACTGGGATTACAGGTGTGCACCACCACGCCTGGCATTTTTAGTAGAGACGGGTTTCACCATGTTGGCCAGGCTGGTCGAGAACTCCTGACCAGTTGTTTTCAGGTTTTTTTGCTATTTTATATATAAAATAAATGTTGCGATGAAGATCTTCTAGAATATAGCCTTTTGCCTCAACTAAGTTTTTAAAGTGTAAATCCCTAGGAGAAGGATCATGGGTTCCTTACTGCATTTTTCATATTTCTTTCAAGACAGTGTTTATCAATGGCCAACACTGTCAGCAGAGTAGGCTTGTCAAGCATTGAATATTGTTTCACTTTAAAAAAGGTACATACAGTACAACTCACTCTTTTTGGTGGGCGTGATTCGGATGCACATGGACACTGGAGACTCACTGCCTTTAAACACCTCTGCTCTTTCCCTGAAGTTCTTGCCTCCAAAGCAGGGGCTCTAGCCATGCAGTTGCCAACAACCTCCCTCTTTAGCCACATTAGACCCCCTCACCAGGCCCTCAAAATCCCGCCCCCATCCACGGAGACCAGAAACCAACTGTTACTCATGTATGCACGAGTTCTTGCATCAGACAGCAATGCTTTTTATAAAGTCCTTTCACAAAGGTTGTCATATTTAATCATCAAAAACAACCCATCCCAGGCTGGTATAAGAATCTCACGTTACCAGGTGTAGTGGCTCTATAATCCCAGCACTTTGGGAGGCCAAAGCAGATGGATCACTTGAGGTCAGGAGTTTGAGACCAGCCTGGCCAATGTGGTGAAACCCCGTCGCTACTAAAAATACAAAAATTAGTCAGGCATGGTGACGGGCACCTGTAATCACAGCTAGTTTGGGAGGCTGAGGCAGGAGAATCACTTGAACCCGGGAGGCAGAAGTTGCAGTGAGCCGAGATCGTGTATTTTTCTTCATTCTCCAACCCTGATATCTGAAGTCCTTGGCCTGACTTTAATAAAAACCTCGTTAGGCCAGTTCAGCAAGAATTCCCCTACTCTTGATATCTCCTCTTAGTAATTTTCCATCCACTGACCCCCTTCCTCGACCCATTGACGACAAATCCCCACTTGTCCCTGTTGTATTTGCAGCTGAGTTCAATCTCTCTCCCCCAAGAAACAGTCTTGGCCTCTATTGCATTAGGTTTGAAAAAACCTACTATTTTAAACAAGTGTTCCAATTTTACCATTTTTAACAGTATTCCAATCGTTTTTCTCTTCAACAGCAAATGCTACACATCAGGACTCAATCCCCCACCCCCAAAACCAGTTTAACATTTACTAGCATACCACTGAGTTACAGACCAGTTGTCTCACAGAACGTCCCATATTCTGAAATTGTCTGTTGGTTCCTCCTGATTAGATTCAAGCACTTTGATGCATAACATAGGTGATGTTGTGGCTTATGATGCCCTTTATTTCTGTTTTGTCCAACACTGAAAATCCTAGGTCACACCTGTAATCCCAGCACTTTGGGAGGCTGAGGCAGGTGGATCACGAGGTCAGGAGTTCGAGACCAGCCTGACCAACATGGTGAAAGCCTGTCTCTACTAAAAGTACAAAAAGTAGCTGGGATCACGCCACGGCACTCCAGCCTGGGTGACAGAGGAAGACCTCCGTCGAAAGAAAGAAAGAAAGAGAGAGAGAGAGAGAGAGAGAAGGAAGGAAGGAAGGAAGGAAGGAAGGAAGGAAGGAAGGAAGGAAGGAAGGAAAGAGAGAGAGAAAGAAAGAAAAGAAAAGAAAATTCTAGGACCCCATGGCCCCCTATTCCTTTCCCAACCTCCCATTCCTCTCCCTTGCTTCATTTCTTCCATGGTTGTAATCATCATCTGTCATATTATATTTTTTGCCTCTTAGTCTATCTCCCTCTAGAAGGCAAGCTCGTGACGGCCAAGAGTTTATCTATTTTGTTCACTGCTGAGCCAAGAGCCTACTAGAGTGCTTGGCATGTAGGACTTGCTCAGTGAATATTTGTAGAGTGAGAGAATTAATGGAAAGCAAAGCAAAAGTGGCCAGTTTAACTAATTGTAGTTGCTCCACTGATTTTTCTCCTTCGATATGGCTATCGGTTATAAAGCAGATCATGAGTTCTCAGAACGTGGCAAAAAATAGACACATTCTCAAACAATACATCGATCACAAAGGACATTAGAAGGGAAAAACAATAAAAGCTTGATTTTCTGGTGTGCTTGAGGGTGTGTCTGGAGTTGGATGTTTTTGCGAACTGCACACTAGGAGGTTAAGATGCTGTATCTCTGGGCAGAGAAGAAAGGTCATAGGATTGGAGGCTGGGTGCGGTGGCTCATGCCTGTAATCCCAACACTTTGGGAGGCTGAGGTGAGTGAATCACCTGAGGTCAGGAGTTTGAGACCAGCCTGATCAATATGGTGAAACTCCGTCTCTACTAAAAACACAAAAATTACTAGGGCATAGTGGCGTGCCAGACCAGTCATTCTCTTACATGGCCTTGCAATCTTTCAAAAATGCAAACTAATCCAATTATACAACCTCCTTTCAGGGCTTCCCGTGGTCCTAAGGACAAAGTCCCAGATCCCAGCTACTTGGGAGACTGAGACAGAAGAACTGCTTGAACCCGGGAGGTGGAGGTTGCAGTGAGCCAAGATTGTACCACTGCACTCCAGCCTGGCAAGAGAGTGAGACTCCGTCTCAAAACAAACAAACAAACAAACAAACAAACAAACAAACAAACAATAATAATAATAAAAGAAAAGAAAAGTCATAGTATTGGGAGCCCAAGAGTCTGGGTTAGCAAATCTCAGTTATTTTATCTGTAAAATGGGGCTAACAGCACAGGCTTTGAATAATAAAATGAGACTAAAATGACAACCATTCTTTTTTATTAAACAATTTTTTTTTCTTTTGGCGAGCTGAGACTTTTTTTTTTTTTTTTTTTTTTTCAGACCAACCATTCTCTTACATGGCCTTGCAATCTTTTAAAAATGCAAACTAGTCCAATTATATAACCTCCTTTCAGGGCTTCCTATGGTCCTAAGGACAAAGTCCCAGGTCTGATGCTGCTCTCTGCAGCCAGCCATTTGGTGGTGGTGGTGGGTCACTGTACTTAGCCTTATACAAGCTTGTCTCTCTGCAAGAAAGACATGTCCACCCCAACCAGGAAAACTCTTCCAAGATTCTCCTCCTCCACTGAGGCTCTCTAGGCCCTCAGAGCAGCACAGACCCTGGGATCCATACCCTATGGCCCTCCCTGCCTGTTTCTGGATGTACAAAGTATTTCTTTGTGCCTTGTCTGTAGCAGCAAAATATCAAAACAACCTAAATGACCATCAATACAGAGGACTGGCTAAATAAATAAATTCCTCTGCAGCTGTAAGCAAGAATGAGGATGCTTCTGTTTTAATAGAGAATGATCACCAAGATATATTATGAAGGAGAAAAAAGAATGATACTGAGCAGTATATAGTATGCTGGAGAAGAGTATGCAAAGTCTGCTTGTGCTTATGGACTGCCTGTGGACCTAGACACAAGAAATGGGTGGAAATGCTGCCTTTGGAAGGGGAACTAGGTGGCTGGGGAACATTTCACTGTGCACTCCTTGTATCTGCGGATTTTGTAACTTGTGAGCATAGTACCTTTCAGAAACAGATGTTATCAACTCTGCCTCTCTTGCCCTGGGGGAGATTAGACATGAAAATAAACCATCCTACGGTAGGTAAAACCAGACAAGAGTCACAAGATGAACACAGACCCAATTTGAAGAAATAGGGACTTGGGAAGGCTTGCTTACAGGGATAGTGTTTGAGCTGGGCCCAGGAGAATTCTGGAAGGGAAAGTGGATGGGTATGGAGGGAATAGGGTGGAAGGTGGCCTAGACAGAGCCACTGTGAAAGCATGCAAGTGACCAGGAAAAGGCACCAGCTTACCTTTGCTTGGTGCTCTATTTTGTAGGCAGTTTGTTGAAACTGGCGAATCTCTCGGATAATATGGGATATCTGTGGGAAGGAAGAAGAGTTTCAGAACACAGTTTGCTCTCCTAGTTCTACCCCCCATGTTGCAGAACTGAAGGGGCATCAACAGCAAAATCTGAAGTCAGCCTCTTAATTCCATACGTGTTGCCTCCTGGAAGGTCCCACAGAGGCATCATGTGTGTTTGTTTTTAGTTTTATTTTTTGAGATGGAGTCTTGCTCTGTCACCCAGGCTGGAGTGCAGTGGCATGATCTCGCCTCAGTGCAACCTCTGTCTCCTGGGTTCAAGCGATCCTCCTGCCTCACCCTCCTGAGTAGCTGGGATTACAGGTGCATGCCACCACACCCAGCTAATTTTTGTATTTTTAGTAGAGATGGGGTTTCACCATATTGGCCAGGCTGGTCTCGAACTCCTGACCTCAAGTGATCCACCCGCCTCAGCTCCCAAAGTGCTGGGATTATAGGTGTGAGTGACCACACCCGGCCTCATGTTTTTTTCTTTTTTCTTAAATCAGAAATCTGCTTCCAAGACTTGTCAAGATTCTGTAGGTAAATTACACTATGTGACTGAGAGAAGAAAAAAATCTCCTTTAATTAGTGGCATAAGCTACCTAACATCACTAAAACAAAACCCTACGACTCCAGCAAAAGTTAAAGGTATCTGCCACTTCCTTAGTGCCTGCTGTGCACAAGACATGACAAAAAGGGGCTTTCGCTCTTCAGGATGGTGCCTGAAGAAACCCTTTCCATCCAACAAAAATCAAATGTAGAGGCCCATTATACAAAACTGGTTCAAGTAGAGGCTTTCCAGTTGAAGTGAGAGGGGAGAAGGGGACGGTTAGAATCCTGTTTCTGATGGGAGAAGTCTCCTCATCCCTTATCTCAGGTTCTTGATTTTTCTGGGAAAATTGGAAACTTATTTTTTTAGGAGGTGCTGTGTAAGTGGTTTTACTTAGTCCACAGCAAGCATCAATATGAACAATACAGATGGATGTGAATAACAGTGTGGGGCTCTGGAGTCACCTGGACCTGGGCTCCAGACCTAGCTCTGCCTTTTGCTTGTGGGGTGACCTTGGGCTGCTCACTTGACCTCACCCAGGCTCAGTCTGCTCATCTGAAAGGTGCAGAATAAGAGCAGCTACCTCTCAGACTGTCAGGACTAGAGGAGGAAATGCCTGTGAAAGTATGGCTCAGGGCTTGCCAGATTCTAAATGCTCATCAATGATAGTGATGGCTCGCATTGGGAAGCTGGACCCAGGCTCCCAAATGGGGGCACCCTATGCAGCAGGTTGAGCCTTGGGGGGCAGAGTGTGGGTGGGTCCCAGGTCGAGTCATCTGGGCTTCGACACCCCCCTTCCCCTGCCTGGCTGGGGGGAACGCACCATCCTCATCTTGGAGAAGTTGACCAGGCCGTCTTCCGTGTAATTGGGCGTCCCCTCCTCAATGAAGGCCAGGTCGGTGAGGTACATCCCCAGGTAAGGGACACAGGGTGGGTCACAACTTGGAAGCAAACGGAATTAACAAACATTTTTCATTTAAAAAAAGGCAACGTCTACCAAGAACAGAACATCCCACATGCACCTTTTGCTTTGCTAGAGGCAAAGGGACGTGCAGTCACCAAGAATCACACTATACTCTAGGACTGACTATTCTACAAGCCTAGGACTGTCAGCTGGGTCTCAGGGCCAGTCCTCTGGGGTGGTGAGGGCGACATGGTACTGACTGGGGCCTCTTATACCCACTGGGGCATCTCAAATTGTCTCTTTCCTTCCCGAGCCAGAAGGTCCTCCCCTACCTCCCTGCCTTCTGTCCCAGTCAGTCCTTGGGCTCTGTCACCAGCCCCTCTAGACTCACCTTTCCTATCTCTCCTTGAGCCTCTTCCATCAAGATCTGCCCCCTGAATCACCTCCCGGAGGGCTCTGCAGCCCCAGCCACCCCACTCCTGCCAGTACCCTATCTGACTCCCTTGTCTCTGCTCCCTGAGACCTCTGTCTCCACTGGCATCTCCCACCCACCTAAGCACTGGGCTTGGGTGCCAGGGCAGGGAACCCTTGCTCTCTGAGATCACTTTCCTGAAAGTGATCTTAGCTTTGGGGCAGGAGGTTGGGTGATAGTTTCCATAGTTGGTGACTCTTGGGGGACTGCATCTTTGGGAGCGGGGCCCCTGGAGTGATAGGCCATGCCTCTCTGATTTTTGGTCCAAAGCAGGGGCTCCTGTTACTGCTCCTTCCCAGCATGTTCTGGTGCCCCTGGCTGGATGCTGGGTAAGGGTTGATGGAGGCTGTGATGGAGCCTGGCAGCTGTTATGTGCCGGCAGGGCTCCCTTTAGCTCCTTCTGGGGCCTCCTCCTCAGTGCTCTACCACCTCCTCTCAGCTCAGCACACAGATACGGTGGCATCATCGAGCACAGTGCAGTGACCCTCATTCCCAGTCCATCTCACCTTTGTCTCCTTATGGCCGCCTGGTAACCCTGCTAACCTGGAGGAAGGGGAGGCCAGGAGGATGATAGAGCAAGAGCAGAAACCTGGGCCTTGTCCCTCACCTGCCTACTGTGTGACCCCGTGCCAGGCCTTTCCCTCTCTGGTCCTCAGGCTCCTCATGTATAAAGCAATGATGCCAGCTAAGACAATTTTAGGTGGTCTGATAGCTGATTTTAGGTGACTTACAGGCACAATATTAAATAACACGAATTCACGTGGTAAGAAACATTGGATTTTTACTTTTCCCCCTTCTGCTCAGGGAGAGTGCCTCATTTGGTGATAGTGTGACTTTGACACTTTTGATACTTGCCATTCTCCTTCCACATTTTATCTTTTTAAACAAATAGCGACAGGTGTCAGAATCAGAGTGTTGGCAAGCACCAGTATTTGGTCAGAATTCAATAACGTTATTTTGTTTTTACCATATATTTTTTAATGGCATTCTTGTATTTACAGCAAGTATGCTGGTTTTCCATTTGTCATGATATAGAAATTTCCTTCTTATATATTTTTGGGAAAAAGTGAATTAATTTAAAGAGGCTGTTAGGTAAATACAAGTACAGTTGGCACAGTATGGCAAAGTCGTGTAGGAGGCAGATGCCTGGCGTTAGGGACACAGCAGGCAGAAGTGTTTTTCCAAATGTAGGGCTGACCCTGTCATGGGTGTTGAAATCAATTTAGAGGGTATAGACCAGAATTTTTAAAAAGTGAAAAGGGCCGGGTATGGTGGCTCACTCCTGTAATCCCAGGGAGTGGGATTTGAGAGGTTGAGGTGGGAGGATCACTTGCGTCCAAGAGTTCAAGACCAGCCTGAGCAATATAGTGAGACCCCATCTCTATTTAATTGAAAACAAATAAAATAACAAGTGAAAAGAAAATATCTGACTTCATCAAATGGAATAAAGGTATATATTGTTTTGTGGAATTTTTGCTCCTGTAATGTATATATGCATTTGTATACAGACTTGTAATTTCAAATATATATATTTACTGTGGTTTGTGATAAAAAAAGAGTAAGGATCATCCAGCCACTGGAGGGGCTGCTCTGCGTCCTTCCATTCCTTCTAGTCCATGATTATTACGTGCTCAGGTCTTCATTTCCTTTCTTTTTTCTTTTTTTGGCAGGGTCTCACTGTTACCTAGACCGGAGTGCAGTGGCACAATCACAGCTCACTGCTGCCTTGACTTCTTGGGCTCCAATGGTCCTCCTGCCTCAGCCTCCTAAGTAGCTGGACTACATGCATGCACCACCATACCCAGCTAATTTTTGTATTTTTGGTAGGGATAGGGTTTTGCCATGTTGCCAGGCTGGTCTAGAACTCCTGAGCTCAAGTGATCTGCCTGCCTCAGCCTCCCAAAGTGCTCAGATTACAGATGTGAGCCACTGTGACCAGCCAGCTCTTCATTTCCTTTCCATCATTCTCCAAGTCTGAAGCCCAGGATTATGAGTCTGATGGAGAAATAATCCAAAGATCTAAGAAGTAACTCTGGGGTTGTAAGGCTGTGGCAGTGCGGACTAGTGGGTTCTGAGAGGTGCTCTCCCCCTTCACCCTGCCACCTGCACATGTGACAGTAGCCAGGTAGCCGTGGAGTGCTCTAAGGATGGAAGGGAGAATGGGAGGCCTGGTGACTGCGAGCTGACTGCAAATGGTCAAAGGACTCAGAGTGTTTCTCAAGGCTTTTGGGGGTTTCTGAACACCCAGACTAGTGAAAAGGATCCGAGGTCCTCTGATCACTGAGGGTCGACTTCCCCTGGTATTTATGGGGAGTCATAGTCCAGTTGTGGGAAGGTGGTGGATTTGCAATTGAATCACTTGCAAGTAGCATGCCCAGCCCCAGTACTAAACTCTGTCCCTATTTACTACCTCTATGGCAGGGGTGTCCAATCTTTTCGCTTCCCTGGGCCACACTGGAAGAATTGCCTTGGGCCACATATAAAATACACTAACACACTAACGATAGCTAATGAGCTGGAAAAAAAAGAGTCACAAAAAAATCTCTTAATGTTTTAAGAAAGTTTACCAATTTGTGTTGGGCTGCATTCAAAACCATCCTGGGCCACATGCGGCCCTTCGGCCACAGGTTGGACAAGCTTGCTCTGTAGTGAGGGGTCATGAAAGAGGGGATGAGAGCACACTGAATCAAACACACACACACACCCGCATCCGAAATCCACAGCCATGTGGGCAAATGTATGGAGTTGCCATAGTAGGACAGAGGACTGCTGGAGGGCCCCACAGGGACACATGGCATGGGGACTGAGCCACACCGAGCCTCTGAATGAACAGGGAAGCATGTTGGGACTTCCTGTAGGCAAGATACCCAACAACAGGCCAGTCCTGAACCTTCCATATGGGCCTTTTGGCCTCTCTCGGGTGAGGTCCAGCTCTTGCTTATTGAGCAGAGCTGATACAGGGGTGGCTTCCTCTTCTGGCAGAGCCCTCACAGGTCTGCAGCTAGCATTTTAGGGAGCAGAGAGGAAAGTGTCCCACCCCTGGCCTGAAAGCTGTTTCTGGTTTCTGGGCAAGGCCTTGTTGTGGCACTCCCATGCCTGGTGACACCTGACCTTGCCTGTGGTTGTTTGGAGCCCCCAAACTGGATGTTTCTTTCCACCAAGATGCTCCTGATGATGTTAAATGGAATAAGGGAGATTATGGGGTACAAGCTACTGCTGGCAAGAGGCAGCTGCTCTACACCAAACTCCAGGAAACCGACCCATGACAAGCACTGAGTCCATCTCTCCTTCCTCCTTCTCTCCAACTTTTCTCTTCCCTGTACTGCCCTGGCTGTGGGACGGGCCACTCTCTCTTACAAGTTTCTGCCGACTGTAGTTGGGGATCTCTTCTCTTCTATCTTAAGGTCTGGGATGGGCATTCAGGGAGGGCATGAGGGCCCTTGAGGCTGGGCTGTGTGGGCTGAATCCCCTGGGGCCAGGGTCCAAGGTTCTGGCACAAGGTACAGGGTGATTAGGTAGGTAGTCTTTGAAAAAAAAGAAGTGCGATGGGGTGGGGATGGAAAGTCCCATTTTATCACTGGGTTGCTACTCTGCTCTGTGGCCACAGGCAGAGAATAAAGATAGAGATAGATATTTGGCTTTGCTGGAACCCCTGAAATTCTAGAGCTCAGCCTTTGGGCTCATCATATCCATATAGATAAATTGATTCTCACCCTGATTAAAGGGCATAGGGGATGACCTGGCAGTCAGCTAGCTGACACACTCCTCCACGGCTGTTCCCATCCTTAATTCAGGGAAACAAAGGGGAAAAACTTTCACTGCAGCAGCCTACAATAACAGTCTGTCCCACATGTTCCTCTAAATCAAGGACTTCCTCCTATTCAAATTAAACACAAAATGTGCAGATATGCAAGGGTGTGCTCAGTTGAGATTAGACAGGGTAGTCAAAACTGGAATTGGCCCCAAAAGAGCTGGTGACCACATTTTACTGCTAAATTCAGTTCTCAACCAAATTCTTGTTGCCTGGAGCTGTGGAAAGGTTCTGATTGCTGGGAGGTTGGGAGGAGGGAACAGTAATGGGACTTCACCAGGATGTAGGCTCGGGGAATGAAAAGGGGAGATGAGGCCACTCTCAGGGCACCCGGCAGGGACTGAAGGGGCACACACAGGGTTGTTGTAGGTGCGGCAAGGGACATTTAAGAGAATGGCTGGCAGGGTGTTGATTTAGGGTTTGGTGGTGAAGTCTTGCCTGGGAAAGGCAATAAGGCCATTTTCCAGCCTGGATGCTGGTAGAAATTGGATATTTTTTCTTTTTTCCTTTTTCTTTTTCTTTTTTTTTTGAGACAGAGTCTTGCTGTGTCACCCAGGCTGGAGCGCAGTAGCGCGATCTTGGCTCACTGCAACTTATGCCTCCCAGGCTCAAGCGATTCTCTGTCTCAGCCTCCCAAGTAGCTGGGATTATAGGCATGCGCCACCACGCCTGGCTAATTTTTGTATTTTTAGTAGAGACAGTGTTTTGCCATGTTGGCCAGGTTGGTTTCTAGCTCCTGACCTTAAGTGATCTGCCCGCCTCGGCCTCCTAAAGTGCTGGGATTATAGGCATGAGCCACTGTGCCTAGCCTGATATTGGATATTTTAATGAAAAGCTGAAAAAGATGCCTGGGACATATGAATGGGTTGCAGACCAACTTGGTGAGGCCTATAGCATGGCTGCTTGTCTGGGGAGGTCATTGGCTATGCCCATGGACTACCACCTTGCTACTCTTGCCCCCGTCCCCTGCCTGGTGAAACAGACGCTCAATATTCATGCAACATTGCTCTTTGTGAAAACCTTACAGCCTCAGGAGAGGGGGTGCGGGAAGCATTTTCCCCAGGTTTCCCCAGTCCCTCCCTCCTCTGCGTGCCTTGCCTACGTCTCTGTAAGTCCAGAACCTGGTTTGCATAAAGCTCTTAGCTCCCAGAGGCCCGCAGGCCACCTCTGCCCTGTGCTGCAGGGACTAGGAGAATGTGGGAGAGACACTTACACGGGCCCGCAGGCCACCTGAAAGAGGGAAGACGGTCAGGATGGGGACTCAGACAGAATGGGGGGCCCCAGAGGCAGTGGAGGCAGCAGTGGTGGCGGCGGCAGACGAGGAAGCCAGCCATGTGAGGAGGTGGATGGAGTGGTGCCCCGGGGGCGGACGGACAAGTTGGTGAATGCACGGAGGGGCAGCTCCCCACAAGCACAGTCCACAGGGGCTCTGGGGAGCCCAGGCAGAAGAGAGACGGCCGGACAGCACAGATGGGTGCAACATCTGTCTGAGAACACAAATAAAGTGGAGATGGTCAAGGCGATGGCACACAGAGCTGGCGAAGGACAGACCAAGTACGGCAGGAAGAAAACGAGGAGGCAGACGAGGCTGGCAGAGGGGGTGAGCAGTCCGTCAAAGCCACTGTCAAGGGCTGGAGGTTTTGGCTGGCCCCATCCTCAGGGTCTGGGGGTAGTAAACTCTGGTGGTCCCTGCATCAGCCATGATCATGGGAACACCAGGAAGGGAGGAGAGGCTTCCGAAGCTGTACAGGGAACCAGGACCTCAGGGGTCTCCCCGGGTCTCTCCAAAGTGTGGCAAGTAGCCAGTCAGGCAAGGAGAGGAACGGACACTCACTCAATGAAAGGAGGGTTGAGACTAGTGCAGAAGCCTGAGTAAGCACCTAATGAGAGTGACAGAAGCAAACCCCCCATTTCGTGTGAGTGTGCGGCCACAGTGTGTGCAGATGGGCTGAATCAGCGCTTCCCTGGGAGAGCTTGTCTGGAGCCCGGGGCAAACTTTGCCAAGCTCTGGAGGCCAGCCTGGGCCAGTCCTGGTGCTACGCCATGGCCACATGGCCTTGGACCAGTCACTAGCTCTTCAGTTTCTTTGTCTGCAAGAACAGGATGTGGGAAGCAGCCTTATCCTGGTGGTTCTCAAGGGGGGAGGATTTTGCCCCCTAGTGGACATTTGGTATTGTCTGGAGACAGTTTTGGTCGTCACAACTGAAGGGGGTGCCATTAGCATCTCACAGGTAGAGGCCAGAGATGCTGCTAAAGATTCCACAGTGCACAAGACAGTCCCCCGCAACAAAGGATCATCGCAGTCAAAATAGCAAGGGTGCTGAGGCTGAGGACCCCGCCTTATGGACAATGTTGATAGCGTTAAACACACAATGTCTAGGCAAGTCCTTTACAAACTTTAAGTATGATTATTGTAAAACAGTATTTTTTTGATTCCAAGATGCCACTTTCTATAAAATGAAAGCATATTTTGATAAGGAATTCTCAAGTGAAAAAGGAAACACAATCATGTTAAATAAACAACACTGACTTTAAGACATCTCCTGATGTCAGAATTATTAAAATGTAAAAAGAAAACGTGCATTTTAGAATCGAGACATCTGGCACCACTATTATTATCATCACAGCTACTATGCTTTCAGGGATCCCAGCGTGATTCCTGTGCTTCTCCCAGGAAATGCTAGCAAACTCTGGAGTTTCTCTGGCAGACCATGGAGGACTCCACCATTGGGGTCCAGGAAATCTAGGGGTCTTGCGGGTAGACAGATGAACAGACAGACAGACAGACCTCCTGCTCTGGCTGGGGGTGGCACGTGAATGCCTCTGCAATGCGGGTCTATTATTTTAAAAATAACCGTGACAAAACGACAGACACTTACTTTTTCAGAGCTTCTCTGAGATTCTTAAATCTGCCCTCAGATGACACAAGCTTTTGGAGCTTATCAATCAAAGCTTTAGTCTAGAAGGAATCAGAAGCATTTACTAACACACAGCACACACCAAGGCCCGGGACCTCAGGCCCACACTCCAGCATGCTGCCCGCCAGGGTTCCAGAATTGCATTCCCTTGGGATCTGGGGGCCTCCTGTGTTTGGGCGCCTTGCCCCTGAACTCCTCAGGAGTTGGGCATGGGTCCTTGTTGAGTGTGCCTGTGCTCACACATCTCTCAGAAGCAAGGAAGTGGATGTGAGGGACCTGAGTGTGGATTTGGCCCTGGGAAATGTTGCAGGAGCCTGAGACCTGGGCAGTTTAGGATTTGGTGGCTGACTCTCAGGAGCCTACGCTGAGAGCAGGAAATGGCAGATTTTTGATTTTCCTCATCTTTCTCATGAACTACACCCAAAGGATGTGACCCTCATCTCACACGTTCCCTTTTTCACACCAGAAACATCACCCAGATTTAAGGATCAAGAAAAAAGATGGGAGACGAACTGATCATCAGAAAAGAAAAGGCCTGGCTGGAGAGAGGAAGCCCCAGAGCAAAGGGCTTTGCCAGGCGATCCCGCCAGGCCCAGCACACACATCAGGCTGGAGACGAGTTTCAGTGGCTGGAGTCTGTCTGACCCACGGAGCGCCCTGGGTCAAGCCTGGCTTTGTGCGCTGTGGAGCCTGAGGGAAGGTCCTTTCCCTCAGGGGGTCCTCAGCTCCCTCATTGATAAAATGGGGAGATAGATTAGAGACTTCCGTTGCAGCTGTGTTCCTCAAGATTCAGAATGTGGCTGAGAAACCACTGGAGCACAGCGGTACGTCGCACCACCAGAGCCCTAGTCAGCCTGAAGGGGACACAGGCCCTGGAGGCCAAGCACACGCCCAATCTTGGGGTCAGATTTCTGCTGAGAAACTTGTCTACTGAAAAGGACAATCTAAGTCTCCATTCTGACAGGAGGAGATCTGTGTATGCTCTTCAAGGGGAAAGAAGGGCTGAGCGTACCATTCAGTTCTGTGCCTTATCAACGAGCAGAAAAAGCCTAGCCACCTGGTGTGGACTAATCCTGTTCAGAGCACAACTGTGTTCTGGATCTGACACGCAACAGAATAGCACACAGCACACAGAGTCAAGGCAGATGATTCTGCTTTCACTTGAGATGTCTGCTCTCCAATGACTGGCGAAGGCTGGATGCCCCGGCCCATCTCTGTTCTAGATCTCAGCTTCCCTCCTGCACTTGCCCCTTTCCAGAACTGCACCCTCCTTCCTCTTCCTCTCCATCCACCTGCAGAGGAATGACCTGATATGGCTTGAGGTCAGAGGCAGGGGCTGAGTCAGGAAACCTAGGGCCTCCCCAGCCTCTGTCACCTACCCTTGGCATGCCGACTGGCAAATCACCACTCCTCTTGCCTGTTTGGCCCTCAGGGTCCCATATGGAAAATGGGAGGGTAAATCCAGGTATTCCCTAGGGCAATACTAGCTCCAATATTCTAGAATTGTGGGAGACACAGAAGCTTGATCAGGAGGTCCCGGTGGCCAGGTAGTTCTAGATGAAGTGTCACCGTGCTCTGAGGCCGTGAAAATGTGCAGAAGATATTCCGGGACCAATGTGTGGCTCTGAACTGGGCACATTTTTAACTTCCTCCACATCCCCATGCTTGCTGTGTATGGCTGCTCCTCTTTGGGTTGTCATGCTCTCTCCAGGAAGGAGCTCTATGGCCTGGGAAGCCACAGAATTTTCTCAGCTGCTGCTTAAAAAGTATGTTCCAAGTTGAAGCAGTTCAAGTATCTATCTTCTAGCTGGGCCAGGAGCTTCTCTCCTTTGATGCTCCATGGGATACCAAGCCTCTGGGATCTTGGGTGTCTCTGTTAGAGTGTGGACACCAGCAGGCAGAAATGAGGGGCCCTTGGAATATGTGATTGAGAGCAGGGACCAAGCAAGGAGCCTTGGAGTCAATGTCAGGAAGAAAGATGATTTTGTGGTCTCCAAAATTCCATCACTTCCTGTTCACCAAGCGGAGGACTTCTGGCTGGCCAAGAATGTTCCCTCCCAGACAGGCCGAAATCTATTGTTAGCCAAGGCGAGGCTTTTGTCTCCAGGAGAGGCGACACACAAATCCATGTTAGTCATTGTACTGTCCTATGGAAGAACATCATCATCAGATCCTCTCTTGAGGTTTGTTTTTTTGTTTTGTTTTGTTTTTTCAAAGAGGATGGGGAGAGGGGTTAAAAGAAGAAAGGGGAAATGAAAAGTCCCAAATGAAACCCAGCTGCCTGACTCTTGCCAGGGGCTGAACCAGACTTGGACATAATGCTTTTCTGCTATGGTGAACACATTTAAGCGAGCAATAAGAACTGGCTGCTGAGGTTACAGTTCAGGCCATCTAAGAAACGTGGCCATTTCAGAGGGTCTCCAATGTCCATGGGACACCTGTTAAGAGATAATGAACTGCCCCTGGCAGATGCTGAGCAGGCCATGACCAGGAACTCCCAGAAGCTCCTGGGGGCAGGTGCTGTGCAGACACACAACTCTTACACGGCTGGGGGCTGCAGAAGACAGCTGGGTCCAGACTGCCATAGAGGGTGGAGACCTCATGTGGTGCCAAAGGCATTTTTGATTTTTGAACCAGGCCAGCTGACCCTAAGTCCAGAAGGACATCCTAGAACACAGGCTGAATCACATGCCCTGACCACCGAGCGTCCTTGATTTGCACTCACTGCAGAGAACAGAAGATTTCAGGATGGCCAAGCTCATTCCCTCCCAAATCCATGAGGAGGGTGATGCTGGAGATCGAGACCAAGAAACGCAAGGAGTGTGGGTTCCAGGAAGCATAAGTGGGGTGGGAAACTGAAGTCTGGTCTGCAAGGCCTCTGGAAAAGATGATGTCATTCCCATAGTACAGGGGAGAAGGAGAGAGAGATTTACCTGGAATGGGCCCCCAGACTGTGGCAAGGGCCATGCCTGAACCTTGACAAGCCAAACGAGGTTGGGTGACTTGGAGGTTCTGCAGAGCCTTGCTCAACACCTGCCTCTAGGAGTTCATGACAGTATGTACCATGTTTGGCTGGATGTGCCTGCAGCTCTGAGCTCCTGTGCTCCTGAGCTCTGCTCTTTCCTGGAGCCCGCAAACAAGAGTAGCATCTTTCACGGTCCTTGACCCCAAGCCTGGCATCTCTGTGTGCCAAGAAGCAAAAGGCCCAATCCCACTGGGCTGTAATGGGGGTGCCCCTGCATGTTCTGTAGTCCTGCTGTCATCAGGGGCTGGAGTGACCAGAAGGTGGGGGAAGGGTAGCAGAGATGTCCCAGGACTTTCCTGAGTTTGGCTGCTAAGTAGGGAGGATTATGGACATGCCGCCTGCTTGGTGGGTGGAATCAAGACTTGCCATTGACATGAGGAGGGTAGCGAGGAGCAGGTGATAAAGAGAACAATGAGGGCGACACAGTATGCAAGTCCAGAGTGGCCCAGATGAGACAGGGCCCTTGGAGCCAGGGGATCCTGCACAGCCCACCCAGCGGTAGGATGACAGACACTGCTGCCAAGGGATTGTGCTTGGGGGCTTGCCCTGTCTACTGGGGGTGCTTGTCCGGCCTCCTGCACACATGCAGGCTGGGGTGGGGGCATCCACCAAGTGCACTAAGGAAGTGGTCCAAGTGCCTCATTGTGCTCTCCTACAAGGAGCACTGGTCCCTCCTGACCCCAATGCCTGCAACTTTATTCCTGAGGAAGAATCTATCTTATGGTTTTATGTTCATGTTTTATGTTTATGTCTTTTCAGATTCATGTTCTGAGTGAAGAGGGATCGAGCCCACATTTAAGGCGATCAACTAGCCGACAGGTTCCAGGGAGCAGCTAATTCTCTGTGGCCAGAAGGGCAGGTGAAATCAGAATCCTGGGAAGGGCTTGCAGGATCATCTGACGGAAGGGTCCTCTGATGGAAGGCTCACCTGACCACGGTCTCAGCTGCCCTGCAGATCCCCATAAAGCCACCACTCTCGCCCCAACTCCAGAAGAAAAGTGTTGGGACCAATAATCACCAACATATTCTTTCCACTTTGAGGTTTTAATTACTCAACTGGGAATTACAGTCCCACAGTCTCACTGCCACATCTGTGGGCCTGCTATCTGGTCCCAGGTGATATACGGGAAGTGATTCTCTGTTTTACCTGGGAGTGTTAGACCTCAGCCCAGTCCTTTGCCCACTTGTAGATGCCCAGTGGCCAGCCCACTGGTCTTCCTGCCCCATCCCCAATCCAGCCCCAGGGAGGCAGTGGTGCCAGCCTCCTGCCCGCACCTGCTTAGAGACTTTGAGCCACGTCTTTTTGAGCCGGAAGATTGCACTGCGGTTCATGGATGAGGTGATCTCCAGCACAGCATTGTAGTTGTGGAGGCAGCGGCAGATGTCAGCCACGGCCACCCACTTCTCGATGGCGCTCACCCTGGCATTGATGTCCTCATTGCGGATGATTTCTGAAGCAATCAAGTTACTGATCTTTAAGCCAATGCAATAAGACAGGGAAAAAGAGGAATAAGTATTGCAAAGATGATAAATAATCACTATTTGCAGATATAATTGCCTGTTTGAAAATACAAGAAGGAATTGGAAAACTGTGAGAACAATTAACAGAGCTTGCTAGGGTTGCTGGCTAAAGGTTCAATATAGAAAAATGAAAAGTTTATATATACATTAGCAATAATCAGTTAGAAAATACAACAAAAATGCAACCTTCCAAATAACAATGGGAATTTGTAAATACCTAGGAACTTAATGAGAACTATGTAGGATGGAAAAAACAGGTCACCAAAGGATATAAAAGGCTTGAATAACAGAGAAAGAGATCAGATTCCCAAATGGGAATGTAAATATGTCATTTTTCTGAAAACAGATACATGTGTTTAATGTAATCCAATAAAACACTCAGGCCTGGTGCAGTGGCTCACACCTGTAATCCCAGCACTTTGGGAGGCCGAGGTGGGCGAATCATTTGAGGTTAGGAGATCGAGACCAGCCTGACCAACATGGTGAGACCCTGTCTCTACAAAAAATACACACACACACACACAAATTAGATGGGTGTGATGGTGCATGTCTATAATCCCAGATACTCAAAAAGCTGGGGCAAGAGAATTACTTGAACCCAGGAGGTGGATGTTTCAGTGAGCTGAGATCGCGCCGCTGCACTCCAGCCTGGGCGACAGAGTGAGACTCCATCTCAAAAAGAAACAAAAAACAAAAAACAAAACAAAACAAAAACCCTGAAAACAAACAAAAAACCAAATACCAACGAGAGCTTTCTCTAGAAAAGTAATTATAGAGAAAGTAATTCTAAAGTTCATCTGGAAGAACAAATAGTTAAAAGGGGCCAAATTCTGAGGGAATCCCCCATCATACAACTAGAGCTTGGACAGGACACACTTTGAAGCACTGCTGGTCTCACATATACAGTAGAAGATATCTTTTAGGACTCCATCTCCAAACATGACATGCACATGAACAAATCAAGGGCAGGTTGGACCTGGAGCAGCTGGGGGCGGGGGTGGGAAGCTGGCGCTAGAACATCAGGGAATTAGAACTGCAAGAAGCTGGAACAGCAGGAAGCAGTGGGCTTTCTGATACATTCTTTTGCCACTTTCTAAGACTTTTTTGGTTTTATTTAGTTTTTTGAGACAGAGTCTTGTTCTGTCGCCCAGGTTGAGTGCAGTGGTGTCATCTCGGCTCACTTCAACCTCCGCTTCCTGGGTTCAAGTGACTCTCCTACCACAACCTCCCAAGTAGCTGGGATTACAGGCACACACCACCATGCCTGACTAATTTTTGTATTTTTAGTAGAGATGGGGTTTTATTATGTTGGCCAGTCTGGTCTCGAACTCCTGACCTCAAGTGATCTGCCCACCTCGGCCTCCCAAAGTGTTGGGATTACTGGTGTGAGCCACTGCACCTGGCCTTTGTGACTGTTTAATTATTTTAAAATTAAAAATTAAAAAAAAGACTACTACTTTAAAAAAGGCAATAAAAGGACATTTACAGATGAATTAAATATTATAGGGCTTTATTGCTAAGAAACCTCAAAAATAATTTCTAAAGGATGCTCATCAAGAAGAATGAATTGTAAAACTACTTAAGAATGGAAATACTACTTAAGAACTACTACTTATTATCTGGAAGGATAATAACGCACAGTAGTACATGTATTATATCGCTTAATTCAATTGAAGTTGTAGTTAAATTTTTTTCCATCAAGAGAACATGGAACTTAAAAACAGTTTTATTTAAGAGTTATACTAATTTTTGAAATAAATAGATCAGTCAAATCTTCCAGAGAAGAAGGATAAAAGGAATATCTGCCAGTTCATTCTATGAAGCCAGTATTACCTTGATACTGAGACCAGAAATGGATAACAAAAGAAAGGAAAGCTACACACCCTTTTGTTTAATATACCATGACCACATTGGGTTTATCCCTGGAATGCAAGGATGATTGAATATTAGAAAAAAAGTATAACTGTCATTTACTAGATCAACAGATTAAGGGAGAAAAACCATATGACCATCTCCACGGATGCAGAAAGAAATATTTGATAAAATTCTGTATTTGTTCATGGTTAAATCCATTAGCACCCAAGGAACAAAAGATAATTTTAAAAAAACCTGGTAAAGGAACAAACATCACTCCACATGGGGGAAATACGGGAAGCATCTCCTTTAAAACCAAGAAGGTGGCCAAGTGCAGTGGCTCACATCTGCAATCCCAGCACTTTGGGAGGCCGAGGCGGGTGGATTACCTGAGGTCAGGAGTTCAAGACCAGCCTGTGCAACATGGTGAAACCCTGTCTCTACTAAAAATACAGAGATTACCTGGGTGCAGTGGCGTGCACCTGTAATCCCAGCTACTTGGGAGGCTAAGGCATGATAATTGCTTGAACCTGGGAGGTGGAAGTTGCAGTGAGCCGAGATTATACCACTGCACTCCAGCCTGGGCAGCAGAGTGAGACTCTGTCAAAAAACCCCCCTCCAAAAAAAAACCCCCCCCAAAAAAACCCAAAAAACCCCACAAAAAACCCAAGAAGGAGACACATGATCACCATGTCCATTCCACGCTGTCCTGGAGAGAGATGGGACTAGGGTGAGGCAGGCGAGGTATGGGGTACAAGTGCAGAAGGGCAAGTAGCTGCTTAGATTTTGCTCTCTGGGGACCTGGCTTGTCTTATCCCAGTACCCCAGCGTGGCCATGGTCCTGAAGATCCTGGCCAGCTAAGAGGACAAAGACATTAAAGGCAAAAGGACCAGAAAACAGCAAACAGAACTGTGCCAGGGAGAGACGAGGTAAATCGCTATTGTGCCAGCACATGTTCTGTGTATCAGAACCAAATGGTGGATTTGAACAGAGATGGCCAAATGCCAGGTCGTTACAAGGGCAGCTTCTCAGGTAGACCGTGTGCGTTCAAAATTGTACTCTGCTGTGTAATGTTGGGGATGAAATTTCCCCTCCTCGAGCCTCAGTTTCTTCATCCACAAAGTGGGAATGGCAGGATTAAATGAGATGATGCTTTTGAAGCACAGCGTCTAGCATGCGGTGAACACTCAACGAATGCTCATTTCATATTCTTGTCTTTCACTTGCTCAACTCCTGGGCACACAGTAGGACAGGGGAAGGGAGGGGAAGGTGATTTGTTGCCTGGTGCTGTAACGTGTGGTCAGATCAGGCCTCTGTCAGGATGTTTCCTGAGGCTTGGTCTCTGTCCCTCTTTCTCTCCTGAGAGGCACACGAGTCTCCTTTCTGCTGCTGGGCTTACTGCAGGAGCCACTGGGTGCCCGGGCCTAGGGAGGCCCCAAAGGGCTCCTCCCCTGAGCTGCAATCCCTGGGTCTTTCTTGTTTCTTCCAGGCTGCTAAGGATCCTCCCAGGATATGTGCGCTGGGGGCTGGGGCTGGTGGGACATGGCCCTGGCCAAGGTGGTCAGGGCAAGTGGAATCATGTGCTCCCACCACCGGCCCTCAAAGGCTCTTTCCTCATGTTGATGATTAAACTCAGAAGAATGAGGATGCTGAGTGCAACTGTTCTCAGGGCTGTTACGAGGCTGGGAGTGACCCATCTCTGTGGTTCAGGGGCTGGAACTTGCGCAAATGTGGGGAAGTTGCTGGGAGGGATTTTTTTCTTTCTTTTTTTTTCTCACAGCCGATTTGCACTGTGCAGCAATGAAAGTCATGAGCTACCACACACCGGTTAGGAGACCTCAGCATTTGCCCCTCCAGAGCCTTGGTTTCTTTGTATCTAAAAATGTGAGGACAGTCCCCATCTTTTAGTTGATGTGAGCGTTCAATGAGATTACTACGCACAAAAAGCTCAGTGCTAGGCACAAGGTAGGCACCCGGTTAGGGGGCAGTGGATATTCTTATTAAAGAACATTGCAAATGCTCCCTGTGGACATGAATTGAGCCTCAGAAGGCTCTGGGACCTGTCTGGCCCCCAGTTCTCTGCTGCTCCCATGTTTCTCTGAGAAGGGATTCTGGGAGCTGGGGGTGTGTGATGCACCCATCTGAACTTAGTGTGCTAATCAGTCAGTCCAGATGCTTTGAGCCGCTTATGCCAGGCCAGTTTGCAGGCCCAGTGGTTGGTCCCATCTCAACAGTTCTTCCCCAGGAAAGCTGGGGCTGGGAGGTCTAGAGGAGGGGGCTGGAGGAGCTGGATATTGGACCATCTTGATCCTAGCTGGGGACATTCAGGAGCCTTAGTCTCGCTCAGCACTGTGGCCTCCTAACATTAAAAAGAATTAAACATTCTCTTTAATGTTATCCCAAAAGACTATCTTACCACAAGAAAGGCAAGAAGAAGGGCAGCGAGTGGGACATCACTTTCAGGGTAGCCGAAACAGCCAAAACATTAGGAGATTCTGAGGGTTCTGGATAATGTATGAATTAGAGGGAAGCTGTCTGCCATTTGATGAGGTTAAAAAATAGGAAGCATAGCAAGATCTTCATTCCTTTCCTTCTAATCCTTCATTCCTTTCTGTTCTCTTTGCCGCAGACTCCCCAAACGCCCTGCTCCGAGGAGTGGCCCCTCTTAGGAATCACAAGTCCTGAGTGAGGGCTCGTGGCAAGCCAGTGCTGGGCTGAATGTCTTTAGATGACTGCCCAGTTAATCATCCTATGACCATTCTATGGTCAGCCCCACTTAATTGGAAAAGAGACCGAGACCGAGGTGAGGCAACCAGCCCAAGGCCACATGGCAAGGCGTGGCAGGGCTGGAGAGGACCCAGCAGTCTGGTTCCAGCCAGGCGTATAGCCCGTTCTCTACCCAGCCTCTTGAGCCTCTTGCCAAAGGAAAACCTCAGCGAGAGAAGCGCTCCCATCCATACTCACATCATTGAAGTGCTTGGTGGTTTTCATGATATAAGGGGTCCTTTCATTCTTTTCCAGTTTCATCCATCCTTGTCCGAAGAACTCCCTGTGGGAAGTAAGGGGAGACCCAGGTGGAGGAAGTGAGGTTTGCCTTGCTGATTTCATTGCTCCATGCTTTTTATTTTATTTTATTTTTTGGCTTTTTGAGGCTGTCATTTTGGGGGAACGACTTTCTGCAGAACCCTGGAAGGAAGGAACCCTGGGCTGAAGTCCAGCTCTGCCTTGTTGCAGCTGTGTGGCCTCAGACAAACCCTTCACAGAGCAGGGCTTCAGTTTCCTCCTCTGTAAAATGGGAATAAAGACGATCCTTTCCTCACAGGATTACTGGGAGGCTGAAAGAAGGTGTGGGAAGGCACACACCTTATTGTGAGGTACAGTGGAAATAATTTGTTATGAATCTTGTTTTCTGACAGGGAGAATTCACATTTTAGTCATTGCAGCAGCTGGTCTGTAGGATGAGGGAATAGAAGACCCTAAAAGGGGGCAGATAAAAGGCTTAAAATGCCTGCAAGCCAACTCATAGGCTCCTGACATCATGAAGTGACAGGGAGAGGGGACCTTGGCAGAGTCCTGTGGGCAGAAGGGGCCAGGGGAGGCGATCTGTGTTTGAAAACATAACCCGCTTCTCCTCCTACAGGGACATATCAGGAATATCAGCTGCTTCTATGTCCAGGAGATGTGACAGGTTTCCAAAGTGCCGACGCTCTCTATTTACACGAGGCAGCACCCACGCTGGGGAGGGCTGCGAGAGTGCCAGGTGGAGCTGAGGCCAAAAGCCCCTCAATCATTCAAATCCGGTGAGCTCAATTTTGGGAAACCATTCTGGGACCATTGTTAGGAATTGAGACATATTTGTTACAAGGATGTTTACTGCAGCGATAAATATAAAAGTGGAGACTGAAAACACCCTCGTGGCTTAGTAACACACTGTTAGAGAATGCTGTGCACTCATTAAAAATAATGTTTACAAATGCCATTTTGGCATAGCGTCAGATGAAGGAAGAAGGATACAAAATTATATAAGTAGAATAACTGCAATGAATACCAGGGATGACTGAGGCCACAGCAGGTAACAGCAGGCCTTGGGGCTTCTTCAAAGTCCACACCTGTGCCCTAAATCAGCTCCTGGAGATCACTGGACCCACACATGCGCCCACGCTCATACCTGTGTTCACAGTTTCTCACAGGTACATGTGCACACACACATGAACACATGCTCTTTTCTAGATACTGTCTTTCTAGGAGCTCTGAGTTAGAGATGATTCCAGAAAGGTGTGTATGTGCAGCTGATAGGTAAGGAGAGAACTTGGTGGGCAGGAACGGAAACAGGCTTCTCCCTCATTCTGCGGATCCAGGCACTATTGTTTTAAGCTGTGGAGGGTCCGCACAGCTCTGGAAGTTCACTGCATATGCTTCTGGGGTGCTGTCCAAGACAGTGCCTGAGGAAGCAGGGGGAGGCAGGTGCTGCCTGCAACACTTACTCATAAGGAATCTTCTTGAAGACGAGGTGGTCTAGCAGGGTTAGCTGCTCCGCAATCTCTAGGGCCGAGTGGTTTTCAAAGGGCTCAGCCTTCACGCCTTCAGCCTGGTTTTGAGTTAGGGGAGCAAGGTTTTGAGTTAGACCCACGACGAACACCTCCTGGATTCTCAGCTGCCTCTCTGGGGGTTTCTCCCCCTCGAATTTGGTGGGCAGGTGGATGGGGTATGATGCCACCTCGAATCTGGTGGGCAGGTGGATGGGGTATGACTCCGCCTGGAATCTGGTGGGCGGGTGAATGGGGTATGACTCCACTTCGAATCTGGTGGGCGGGTGGATGGGATGTGACTCCGCCTCGAATCTGGTGGGCGGGTGGATGGGATGTGACTCTGCCTCGAATCTGGTGGGCGGGTGGATGGGTTTTGATGCCACCTTGAATCTGGTGGGCGGGTGGATGGGATATGACTCCACCTCGAATCTGGTGGGCGGGTGGATGGGGTATGACTCCGCCTTGAATCAGGTGGTCGGGTGGATGGAGTATGATGAGGGAAGGTGGAGGGAAGGGAATGGAGGGAGATGGGCCCCGCCCTGTTGTGCTGGTGTGTGCAGCCCAGTGCTCGGACTGCCCTCACCCACCCTGCCAGGGAGCTCCCAGCACATGCATGAGACAACCGAGGTTTCCAGACGTGAGCCACTGGCCCAAGTTGCTAAGCTGGAAGTGCGCTGACTAGGACTGGAGCCCAGGTCGTCTGACTCCAGGCTGTGCCTGGCCACTCCCTTCAGGGTCCGCCTGAGCCAACAACTGGCTCTATACAATTTCCTTTTGAAACTAGCAGGTGTGGACTCCCAGGCGTGATTAGCTCCTGGGATGGTCCTGTGCTTAGAAGACAGCTGACCCACCTTAGTCCTGGGCCTTAGTCAATGTCTCTGGTCCCCAGGGGCCACCCTTGGATACCGTCATTAAGGGTGTCCACTACTTGGGCCCTATGACCAGAGAAAATCTTCAGGGAAACATTAGCCAGGGGACAGTGGTGCCCACGGCAGGAGATGGATGAGAGGTGGACATGGGGAGGCCAGTGTATTGGGCACAAAGGCCTCGTGGAAGGTCTGCTGGATCTGCGTGAGGAGTGCTGGAAGGCGGTGGGTAAAGGGACAACTATGTTGGTCTTGGGAGGAGCCTGTTAGGAACAAGAATCCTCCCCCATCACCACCTCAGGACCAGCTGGGCCACACAGGAGGAGAGGAGAGGGGTCAACTCCTCGGGCAACAGGTGCTCCAACAGATGACTGTCTTGTGGGCCTCATGCTTTCGCTTTCTCATGCTCACTTCACTCTGTCCAGAAGTCCTAGTGGGCTGGGCTGAGCACCCACAACCAGCCCATCTGCTGGGTCCCAAAGGAAGTGGGGCCATCTCTCCTAAACTAAGTGTCTCCCTTCCTCCCATTTCCTCCTCACATGAGCACTGAGGTCTGCACCAAGGTGCTTGCCACATGCCGAGACAGAAAGGCAGGAAACACTGGCCCTGACCTCAGGGAGCTCCAGCCTAAGTGGTTCCAAGTCATGTGAACGGAGCGAGGACCGTGGAGAAAAACAGCCTCTGTGTGTGTGCCATGTGGGTGCTGTGTGTGTGGTGTGTATGGGGTGTTTGTGGTGTGGGGTATGTGTATGTGTATGTGTGTGTGTGTGTGTGTGTGTGGTGTGCCTGTGGGTGATGTGTGTATGTGGTGTGTGTGGTGTGGTGTGTATGTGGTATGTGTTTGTGTATGTGGTGTGTGTGGTGTGGTGTGTATGTGGTATGTGTTTGTGTATGTGGTGTATGTGGTGTGGTGTGTATGTGGTATGTGTTTGTGTGTGTGTGG
>NW_016808547.1:3425790-3447844 GCF_001698545.2 Rhinopithecus bieti | reverse complement strand
TCTGTGTGTTTGCTGAGTGTGTGTGGGTGTAGAGTGTGTGTGGTGGGTTTGGTGTGTGTGGGGCGTGTTTGGGGGGTGTCGGGTATGTGTGGTGTGTGTAGTGTATGTGTGTGGTGTGTGTTTGGTGTGTGTAGTGTATGTGTGGTGTGTGTGGTATGTGTGTTTGCTGGGTGTGTGTGTGTGTAGTGTGTGTGTGGTGTGTGTTTGGTGTGTGTGGTGTGTGTGTTTGCTGGGTGTGTGTGTGTGTAGTGTGTGTGTGGTGTGTGTTTGGTGTGTGTGGTGTGTGTGTGTGGTGGCTGTCGGTGAGTTTTTCCTGGCAGGGCTGCCCTGGGCAGGGAGGGGTGTGTACAGAAACCAAGGTGCAGGAGTATGGATGTTGGAGGACATGAAGTCTTTGGGGACGTGGAGAGGAGAGTGGCAGGGCCACTGGGATGCCAGGTTGTAGTGAGAGGACCCAGGCAGGGGATCCCCTGTGTGCTCACAGGGAGGGGACCCTCAGCTTCTGAAGCAGCTGAGTGAATAAATACAGGTGGGCAGCCCAGCCACCTTCCCATCTGAGGGTACTGTCTGGTGCCCTGGGGTTGGGCTGAACTGATAGGGCCAAGGGTAAGCTCAAGGAGCTGGGTGGCTTATGGTCCAGAGGCCCAGGCACTGTGGGGCCCAGAGGCCTGCACCAGTACCAGTGGCCAGAAGAGGCGTTCTGGCCAAGGTGGGTTAGTTGGCTCCTTCTGCTCCCTTCTGGGGTGGCCTGGGAAACAGGGTGACCCTGGAAGTGGACGTCAAAACTGACAACTTCCTCCACCTTTTACAGGCTTTTGAAAATCCTTGCTGTCTCTAGTGAGGCCGCGGGGTCCTCTCAACCCAGATCTGCCCCACACGGGCTCTGGTGACAAGAACGGGCAGCTTAGCGGCTGTTAGTTCTGGAAGAACCTCAGGCTGTTCACGAAGGAACAAGGGGCCCTCATGCTCTTGAGAGGTAAACATTCCAGGTGGGCCCCTTTTGGGAAACAGGAGCAGAGTACAGTCAGCTTCCCTTCAGCTGCCAAGAGGAGCACTTCTGTCCTGGGGTTTACCCAGCATTCTGGCCCCAAAGGGTCAGTCTGGAGGAAGTAGGGTCTGGGCACCGTCAACCTCCCTGCCTGAGGAGCACGTGTGGGTTCCTGGGGGCCCAGCCCTGCAGCGCTGCTCTGGGGGCGGAGTGTGGGCAGAGTGCTTACAGCTTCATAGGTGCCCGCACCACTTCCAGGAACCAGGAAGGCAACATGGGAGGGGTGGGGGCAGCAGGGGCCCAGAGCCTAGAGTCCCAAGTCCTCACGCTGGCTACTTCCAACAGACTGAAGGTCACTCAGCCAGCAAGGGGCTGAGCCAGCATGGCGCAATCTCTGCCTCTGGTGGGGGTGGTGTGGTCAAAGTGAGTCTGTCTTGAGCATCCCTGGCTGCTGTGATGCAGGGGCCAAGGGCTCTGGGGTGGCTTGTGATGGTATTCTGGGGTGCATAGCATTGACTTGGAAAAAAGTGGGCTGTAGCAGGACACTGGAAGTGCACAAGACCATCATTCCCTTACTCCTTGTGGAATGCCACTATGAGCTTGGATTTGTTTGTGGTAAGCACAGCTCTCTCTCTGGGGTCCCATCATTTCTGGGCAGGTGGTGAGCTGCAGCCTGACTTCTGGGGATGAGGCAGTGTGGTAGACGGAATGAGGAAGAGTTGTCACTCTGGAGTCAGCCAGACCTGGGTGTGAAGACCAGCTCTTACACTGCCACTAGGGCCTCCCCTAGAGCCTTCGGAGGGAGCACGACTCTTCCAACATCTTTTTTTTTTTTTTTTTTTTTAGATGGGGGTCTCACTCTGTCACCCAGGCTGGAGTGCAGTGGCTCGATCTCAATTCACTGCAACCTCTGCCTCCTACGCTCAAGCAGTCTTCCCACTTCAACCTCCCAAGTAGCTGGGATCACAGTTATGCGCCACCATGCCTGGGTAATTTTTTGTATTTTTGGTAGAGATGGGGTTTCACCATGTTGCCCAGGCTGATCTTGAACTCCTGACCTTAAGTGATCTGCCCACCTCGGCCTCCCAAAGTGCTAGGATTACAGGTATGAGCCACCGTGCCTGGCCTCCCTCTCACATCTTAATTTCAGACCAGAACTATGAGAGAATAATTTTTTTTTTTTTTTTTTTAAATGAGACGGAGTCTCCCTCTGTTCCCTAGGCTGGAGTGTGCAGTGGGTGATCTCGGCTCACTGCAACCTCCGCCTCCCGGGTTTAAGCGATTCTCCCACCTCAGTCTCCTGGGTAGCTGGGGTTACAGGAACCTGCCACCACATCTGGCTAATTTTTGTATTTTTAGTATTAATGGGGTTTCACCATGCTGGCCAGGCTGGTCTCCACCTCCTGACCTCAGGTGATCTGCCCACCTCGGCCTCCCAAAGTGCTGGGATTACAGGTGTGAGCCACCGTGCTCAGCCCATTCCTGTTTATTTAAGCCACCCAGTTTGTGGTATTTTTTCACAACAGCCACAGAAAATGAATACAGGTGATGCCTGTGCTGGGTCAGGGGTCCTGGGCAGGAGGACGGGGAGGAAAGTCTTGGAAAGCAAGAGGGTGGGCCCGGCTCACCATCTGCGTGATCTCCTCCAGCGTGATCTGGTTGTCACCTGGGTCCTCCTGGGTCAGAGTCCTAGGCAGGAATGAGAAGGCATGGTGAGCCCCACTTCACTCCTCTGCAGCCCCTCCCCAGCTCAGGCAGCCCCACATGGCCTCTGCTCTTACGCCCCTGTCCTCGTCATCCCCATTGCCAGGAGCACCCTTTCCTCTTCGTTCTTCACTCTCTTCTTCCTGATGGTCCTGACCCTCCTGGCTGTGGGAGGTCCCCTTCTGGGGCCCTCTCAGTCCCTGGGCTTTCTGCATCTGATTGGGTGGGAATGGCCTTTCTGCCACCTCAGACAGGGAGCCCTTGAGGGAGGGACTGTATCTGATTCAGCCCCATAGCTCTGGTGCCAGCATAGGACTGGACATTCAGCAGGCACTCCTGCGAGCACATGGATGACGGGATGCATGAGAGGAAGGAAGCACAGGGAGTGGGGAGGCAGCAGTATGGCAGCCACAGGCCCAAAGGAAGGACTGCAAGGATGGATTTGGGATTGCAGAGGAGAGTGATACCCATGGTGGGGAATAAGGGTGGAGTCTCAAAGTCAGGCCAAAGTGCCTCACGCTCACAGTGATGGCCTCAGAGTCACAGCTGGTGAGTGCCAACGGAGGCTGCGGACGCTGGAGAACCAGGCCTGTGCTGCATGGGGACAGTCGGGTCTGCAGGCCTGCTGGAGCTGCAGGGAGTGGCTCTCTGGATCAGCCTGGCAGAAGGCATTGTCGTGTATATCTTACAGCTGAGGAAATGGCCCCTCAGGGAACTGCCTCACCTGGGGTCCTGCAGCTGGAGCATGGTGGGCCTATGCTCCAAACCAGGGCAGCCAACTCCAGAGCTTGCTCTTTCATCGCACCCAGGGAACAGGCTCCCCTCCGAGGGTGGCTTTGATCAATATGCTCGGTGGGGGGCTCCACATACTCCTAAGGCCTCCTGGGAGGATGTGAGCAGTGGTTGTGTGCATGTGCATGCGCGCGTGCGTGTGTGTGTGCGCGCACACACTCTGGCCTCTGTACTGAAGATGGGGAGGTCTGAAAGAGATTTTAGGACTGTGAGCCTGAGGGAAGAATGGGCCCCAGCATGGGGCCTCGACGGCCTGGCTGGGGAGGAAGACTGGGCACTCTGGTCACAGGCAGGACTTGGTGGAAAGTCTGGGGAGGCTGAGGCCAGGCAAGAGGTGAGGAGGAAAGGCCAGGGCCCAAGCCCTCACACCTGGGCTGGGCTGGGAGCAGACAGGCTGAGTCGGTAGGTGCCCGCCACCCACTGAACAGCTTGTAGAAGTGACACCTGTGATCTCACCCCAGCCTTGAAGTGGGTGTTATTCACCCATTTTATGGATGAGGCTCAGAGAGGGGCCTTGCCCAGTTCACATGAGTCACTGGCTGAGCCAGCTCAGACATGGGGCTGCCTGACCCTGACCTCCGCCAGGAAAGGACAAGCATGGGTTTGAGGATAAACAACTGAACTGAATTCAATTCAACAGGCACTCCCTGAGCACCTACAAATCAGGCCTTGCCAGCACTGTTTAATAGATCTCTGCAGTGATGGCAGCGTCCTACACCCTGTACTGTCCAATGTAGGGGCTGCTAGCCACATGTCAGGGGTGAAGCTGAGGCTGCTGGGCTCATGTCATTGAGGAGCTGAACTTTAAATTTTATTTAACTTTCATTAAGATTTAAATAGCCAAGGCTGGGCACGGTGGCTCATGCCTGTAATCCCAGCACTTTGGGGGGCCGAGGCGGGCGGATTGCCTGAGGTCGGGAGATCGAGACCAGCCTGGCCAACATGGTAAAACCCTGTCTCTACTAAAAATAATAATAATAAAAAAGTTAGCTGGGCGTGATGACAGGCGCCTATAATCCCAGCTACTGGGGAGGCTGAGGCAGGAGAATTGCTTGAACCTGGGAGGTGGAGGTTGCAATGAGCCAAGATCGTGCCACTACATTCCAGCCTGGGCGACAAGAGCACACACACACACACACACACAAAAGATTTAAATAGCCTTGTGTAGCTAGCGCCTACCATATTGGATGGCACAGGCTAGACAGGGGTTAGCAGCTGTGGACACACATGCAGAAGTGTGCTGGGTTCTTGCTTCGAAGAGATCAAGGTCTGGCACAGGGTGGGGAGAGAGGAAAGAAGGACAAATGGACTACCCAGGCTTGAGCCTGTCCCCAAGAGCTCACCTCTACCCCAGCACTCCTACTTGGGGCTGTCCTTGACAAGGGCGCTCTTCACCTCCCTGGCCTCTGACCAGCCCACATGGAGGCAGAAGGCAGGGCTCCTGTCCCAGCAGGCAGTCCTGAGCCAGGAACCAGGTACTGCCTTTACCTGATGATGTTGGCTGCAGCCTTCCGCTCCTGGGTCAGGAGCTCCGGGTCGTGCATGACTTCTTCCAGGAAGCCGATCACCTTGCATTTGAGCTCATCGTTGGTTTCAAAGTCCTGCCGGGAAGGCATGATGGGTGGCTCTGGTTACTGTTTTTGAGCTGCCCTGAAGTGGTCTGGGCCCAGGCCAGAGGAGGGAGCTCCAGTTTCTATTCTGCCCAGGGCAGGCTGACCTGCCTCATTTCCTTTCTGCTGGCTTCCTGGCAGGGCATGAGAGGCTCTCCAGGCCTAGAAAATCTTAGATAAAGGCACTGGGGCCAGACCAAAGCCCATCCTTCAGCTGGCTGCACCCCGGGCCAGCGAGGCACAAACCTACCTGTACCCCTGCTACAGGCAGGGTGGATAGACAGAGGCTCATTGTCCCTTCCTTGTCCTTGGTTCCCTCCTAGGGAATCTGAGCAGTCCTCTGGGAACATCAGGGTGGCACACTTGATCTCCCTCCCTCCTGCTGCCCCACTGCCAGCCATCAGCTCACTCTGCCCGCAGCTGCTTTTGGAAGGCAGCTGGTTCCTGGGGCCATTGCCTGGTGGTCCCCAGCAGCCTGCCCAGGGAGGGCTCCCACCCACCTGAGAGTGCTTGGACACCCAGTGGCGGAGCACATTCAAGACACGATTGGTGGCTGCTCTGCGGATCACAAACTCCTTGTCTCCATTCCTTTGGTCTGGGGGAAACCCTGGCAGCATGCGTGGCAGAGGGGAGAGAGGACAGGTGAGGACAAGAAACAGAGCTTGACACTAGTCTGGATTTGCCTCTTGGATCTGGCTGAGCTGGCCTGAGAGGGTCATGGGCAGAGGGATAATAACATATTTAACAACCAGTGTCTGACCAATAGCACAGATGTCATGGCTTCTCAGTGGACATGGTCCATGCATGCCCAGCCTCTTCTAGACCTCTCCATCTTTCAAGAGCTGCTGGAAGGTTCAGGCAGCCTCCCAAGACAGAGCCATGCAGGCCCTCCCCAGGGACCAGAGCTCATGGGGGCCCCTATTCCAGTCTCTGCTGCAGGACCAAGGCTGCAGAAGTGGGAGGTGGGAGCATGGGGGAACAGAGGTTCCCACGGGCAATGGGCTTTACGTTGAGTAGAAGTTGGCCAAGTAGCAAAGGGCGATGGGTGGGAAGAAAGGGGCCTCCAGGCAGGAGGGTCAGCACTAGCAAATGCCTGCAGGGTGGAAGTTTGGGGGTGGGATGGATGGTATTCAGTTGGGAGCTGGAAGAGGAGGGTGCAGGGCAGGCTGTGCCCTAGATGTGCAGTGGCCCTGGCTCTAGGTGTGGGGTTCAGGCCCTGGGTGTGTGCAGAGCCCCAACCAGTGCAGAGAGGTGGGGATTGTGACCCCACACCTCCATAAGTGGAAGGCGGTGCCCAAGTCAAAATAATGATTCAGGAAGCTTCGTGTCCAGTGAGTGAATGTAATCAATTGAAGCAATTTAACAGGACCCACCTGTGCCTTCAGCAGCACACCTTAAACACCCACAGCAGAACAAGTCCCTGGGACCATGCTGGTTATCACCTGCCATTGGGGTTGACCATGGGGAGGACCCTGTGAGCGGAGACCACCCCACATACCTGCACTGGCTAAGGACATCCTCCGGTACTTCTCCTTGTTTGGGGTGCCCTCGTTGGCCCCCGCGGTTGCTATGGCAAAGGCGGAGGCAGCCGACAAGGCACTGCGGTTATTGTCCAGTTCGCGACAGGAGGTCATGACGACTCCATTGTTATAGGAAAAGAGCGGGAACTCTGCAGAGAGGAGGGAACGAACCCTCAGCTGTCTCCAGTCCCAACTCCTCAGGCTGTTAGAAAACCAGGGGTCCTGAGGCTAGACCAGCGTCAAGAGCCAGCAGGCTGTGTCTTCAGGGTACGAGGGCATGTTGGGTGGTGCTGGTTTGTGTGTGTGGGTCTCTCTGTGTTAGAATCTCTGGGGAGAGTCACACCACAACACCCTTAGGGCTGCCCCAGGATGGGGAGCACCCTCCTGCTTCTGAAGAAGGTCTCCAGTCACCCCTTCCATCTTTCTGCAGCTCTCAACCCCTTCACATCTCAGGTCCAGCTGGGCACGGGCCTGCCTGAGGGCAGCATCATGAGTTTTCTTACTCTCTCAGTCTACTTGGGATTAACACATAACCTGTTCAATGTCTGACATCCGTAACAATTCATACTGATGGGCTCATGGGCACAGTGGGATGGAGAGAAGATGGCTCTTGGAGTCCAGTCACCTAAGTTGAAATTCTCCCTTATCCCCTACTAGCTGTGTGACCTTGGCTAAGTTATTTAGCCTCTCTGGGTTTCAGCAATCTCCTTTGAATAACAGGGATAAAGCTTCAAAAGGTGGATATAAAGATTAAAGGCGATAATATAGATGAAAATACTTTGTATTAGGTGAAAAGCTATATAAATGCTATGGAATATCATTGCTATTAGTAATAAGAATAATAATAATTTTTAGTAGTAATGACAGGAGAAGCCTACTCCTGAAACCTTTGGTTTCATCTTGTCTCTGGAAAGCAATCCAGACTAAGACAAAATAGCAGATTTATGCTGTGAGGCACAGATGATTTATTTTAAGGACTCAAAGCTTATTTCTGAAATTTGGCTCTCCATAGGCTCTGTTTCTGTGTGTCTGAGCAGCTGTGGCAGGGCTACAGTGCGTTTGGGCAGTTTCTCTCTAAAGTTCGATGACCCCGTTACCTATCGGGTTTCTTTTGAAGGCCTGGATAGTGGGGAGCTCAGGCTGCAGGCTGCCCTTTGCACGTGAGAGCAGGGGCATTGGAGAAAGCTGTGTGAGGAGGGGCTGCCTGGGAGGTGGGTCCCCTTGGAGCTCTCTCTCACCATTGGGTATCTCACAACCCCCTTGTATAGGGGAAAGGGCTTTATGAAAACCAGAGACCAAGACTGCTTCTCAAGGGCCCTTCAGGATCAGGAGTCTGAGACTGCAGGTGAGCAATGCCACCACCTCTTGGAGTCTTTCTCCTGATTTGAAAAACCTGGCCTTTCTGCAAGGTTGTCAAGATGATGAAAGGCGCCTGCGCAGAGCCTGACACGCAGTTCAGGAAGCACCTTCTGAATCAGGATCTTCCATGAATGAGCCCTAGATGCTGAGCTTCCCTGCCCACCTGTGCTGGGTGGGCTCAAGGCAATCTTGTTTGAAGTTGGGAGAGTGACTTGGTTGAGTTGAAGAGCAGGATCTACCCAGCCAATGTTCTAATGCCCACAGCCCCTTCCCCCGGGGTGGGGCGGGTGGGTCATGAAACATCAGAAAAGTTACTGCTCCTAGGAGCCACTCATAAAGCATAAGGGATGACACCCACTTGCCTGGACTCGACTTGACCTGCTGCCCTCTCCCAAACTGGAAATCTATTTGTGGTTTTGAACTGGTGCATTGTACCTGAAGAATTTTTGCTTTTGACTGATTTGGGTGTTGTTGGAGATTTAGTTGGTGATGTTTCAGTATCACCATCATCACTCTGGTTTTGATCAATATCTGACTCCTCTCTCATGGACACTTCTGAGCCTGGGAGAAAAGAAATAAATAATTTTACTTTTCTCAATTTTAATTTTAAAATTTAAATATGTTTTTAAAATTATGTCTATAATTTACTGAAGCAAAACAGAGTAAGCTTGCGATACAGCTGCTGGAGACAGTTTAACAGCTTTGTTTCCCACAGGACTTATCAGAACCTTTCTCTTGCTAACGAGCACCGTCAATCTCCAAGATGGCTTTTGCTCTGCCAGGGCTTCTCAAACCTTACCAGACACACCCGGGGATCTTGTCAGAATGCAAATTCTGACAAGATCAGGGGTCTCAGGTGGGGCCTGAGAGTCTGCATTTCTAACAAGTTCCAGGTGAGGGCCTCTCTTTTTTTTGGCGAAGCTTCTTAGTTAAGGTGACCATCTGCTCCAGTTTTCCTCTGCTTTTTACCTATTGCCCCATGCCCCTGGTCACTCTTAAAAAATGTCCTGTCTCGGACAATTAATTATAGAGGCTTCCTAATCTTGGGAGACTCATGGTCCACACACCCTGGGGAAGCTGATGAATTATATTAAAAGCCTAGGTCTGGCACAGTGACGTCTTGGTCAGAAACTCTTAACTGCTCTGGGCCTCAGTTTTCCCACATAGAAAGTGGATGTAGTTGCATCTGACCTTGAGAACCCAAAAAAGCCACAGGTCTTCTCTTTAGACAATAATGTCCACACGCACACACATGCACACACGTATTTATACATACATAAATACACATACACATACACACACACACACACACACTGTTTGGCACACAATTAGGTTCATGGGCTCCTGGATCATCAACCAAGAAGCCTGGTACAAGATAATTTCTCAGGACTGCCTTGCGTTACATTTCAGAATGTGAAATTATAAAATTTCTGGTAGGCCATTTCCTTGGTTACTGACTTTCAGTTGCACACACCACCCATTAACTGCATGTGCCACAGTGAGTGTTACTTGGTAAGGAGCCTGGTGGAGGCTTTATCTCACCCCAGCTGTGCCCTCTGCTGGGGTGCCCTCTGCCTTCCCTCTTGACAGCTTAGAGGAGAGAAATCCTTCCCTCTTCAAAGGCCTTCTCCTCAAAGCCTGGGGCATCTGACCAGCCCTGGTTTGCACGTGGGTGTGTGCACATGCTCTCATGTGCTAACCAAGACAACGCTGGTGGCACCCAAGATGTGGCCTGATCAGATCTAAAACAGAACCAGGCCTAACACTTTTAGAACGGTCAGGAAAAACCGTGAGAGTAGGGAGGCTCCAACCTGTCCTGGAATTATCTCCAGCCTGTCCTGGAATTATCTCCAGCCTCTGTCTCACACCCAGCATTTCAGGTCTGCCTGGCATCCAGCTGTCCCCGAAACACACAAGGCCTTTCTTTTTTTGCTCCTCAGTCATTCCCATCCTGTTCCCATGGTCTAGAATGTTCTTTCCTCTTGGTAAAAATCAAGATCGAACAGTTCTTCCAGGAATCCTTCTATGACACCCCCAATGGTGTTCTCACCCCAACCTCTGTGTCCCTCGAGCATCCCCCTAACACACGCCATTCATATCAGGTGTCCACATTTCAGTGTCTGGTCTGAGTCCTCAGCCAGACTGAATCCCAGGGGGCAGGAGCTGCTGACGACCTCTTCTCTCCTGGGCCCTGAATGGTCCTGGCCCAGGCCCCGTCCTCTGCAGACATGGACAAACACAGGGATGCCGCAGGATGCTGTGGTCAGGGCAGAGGGATGCCTAAATTGCTCATGATGGGAACTGACACTCATCTAAAGTGTGGTGATGCCCTGGGAATTTCTGCCTGCCTCCCCCCGCAGCCTAGGCTCCCTCATAGGGCTACCTCTCTGCACCGCGCAGACTCTGTGCTGCCTCCACGATCTGCCTGGTGGGACCCCCAGCCTCTCCGTTCCTTCCCCATGGGAGCAGGAAGAGCAGCCCTGAGGCCTTGTTGGGCCAGGCTGAGCCTCAGTGGGGCTGGGAGGCTGGGGGGCAGCTCCGACGGCAATGGCCACTCACTCTGCTTGCTGAGCACCGAAGGGTCTTCGGGCTTCTCAGGGGTCGTATCGCCCTCATCTGGAATCTTGTTGGTGAAGCTGCTGGACACATAGAGCTTGCTGGTGTCCAGTGTGGCCTTGCTGAAGGGCGACATGGCCGAGTACATGCTGGTGTAGCCATTGGAGCTGCAGCTGAGGGCGGCCAGGTCCAGGGCCTTGCCGCCGGTGATAATGGGGATGTTCAGGGAGAGCTTCCGCCGGCGGCTTGGCGATGATGTCTTGGTGATGGACAGAGGTGGTGGCGAGGAGAACTTGCGGGTGGCGCGCGGGGACTTGGGGGGGTCACCGTACAGAAGCTTGTTGTTCTGGCCACTGGCAAACAGAAGCTCCAGCGACCTGTTGGGAGGGCGGGGGTGGGGGTGAAAATGACAGCGTAGGCCTGCCTGCCCTCCTAGGCCTGGGGGCTGTCTCCAGCGGGGTTCGGAGTGGCAGCAATGGCTCCATCATTCTCATGATCCCTGAAACCGAAGCCTGAGCTGATCTGAGCAGGGACAATGTGATTAAATGGCCTGGGGCCAAGGGTCCTGCTCTGGATGGTTTGGGCAGAGGATATGGAGCTTCTATGCTCCGTCCCCCACCCACTCAGGGCAGCAGCTGCAGCATCTGACCTGAAGTGCTAAGGGTCCCCTGACCTGCAGGCTGTGCAAAACCCCCTCCATCCCACACAGGGCCTGCTCCCGCCTACATATTCTGGCCTCATCTTTAGAGAGGTCCTCAGGCGTGGTTTGTGGAATGAGGAAGCTGAGGCTCAGAGGCAGGAAATGACTCATCTGATGCCTCCTACTCTAAACCCAGGGTCCTTTCCACCTGCCATGAGGCTTGAGTGGCCCTATATGCAAACTTAGGGGGATGGGAAGCTGAAAGTGTCCCCTGCTATCCTCATGACAGGGTCCCACTTCAGGCCAGGCTGGAAACAGGTTACACATCCAGAACAATCATAGCTTGTTTCATCAAGGCTGTCTGCTCCACGTTGCGCACAGGATAGGATTTCTCTCTTAACCCTCACTGTTGCCTCAGAACGTAGGCACTCTTAGTCCTACAGGATAACTGTAGGAATGTCATAGGCAGGAAACTGAGGCTCAGAGAGGTTAAGGGACTCAGCCAAGGCCACAGGGCTGAGAGCAGTCTCTGAACCAGCCTCTTTGTTCTGCAGGGCACTGCTGCTGGGCCCCTGGGAATGATCTCGGTGACTTTTAGGGTAAATCCATCCTGGATAGGATGTTTTCTTCTGCTTTCTCAGAGCCCTGGGAAGCGGATCATTGAGGTGTCAGAAGTTCATGGCAGAGAGGCAAGATGTGCCCTGCCCCAGTGAGTCCTGAGGTGGGGGTAGGAGGAGAGAGCAAAAGAGGGAATGGGTGTATTCTGGGTCATTGCATTGCTCTGGCAGCAGAGGTGTGGGTTGGGGGAGGAATGGTGAGGTTCCTGGGGAGCCCTGGGGAGCCAGTGTGATTCAGGAGCTCTGCTCCAGGCAGCCCTAGAGCTGAGGCTCTGGCTTCATGTCTTGCCTAGGGTGTTTTGGGCTGGGGCACTCAGAGAACCTCTGAGCCTCTGAGGGCTGGGATGGGCTGTCCACAACTGGGATCTGGGCAGGTGGCCTCTCAGAAAAGATAATCACCTACCATTCCTGGATGGGCTCCTCCTGGAGCAGTGAGGCCCATCAGGGGCCTGAACCAATCCCTGAACTTGACCTACTGTTGGGCAGCCTTGACCAAGTCCTTCATTGCTCCATGTCTCTTGGGAAGCCAAGGCTAAGGTGGCCGGCATTCCTTATGTTGACTCACTCCAATTAGGCCAAAAAGGGCTCCATCGTTTCTCAGAGTAGGAGGTGGCCCAAGCAGAGCAGGAGTAAGATTCCCTTCTCTCTTCCTTTCTTCCTTCCTCCCTCTCTCCCTTTATTTTTCTTTTTCCCTCTCCCTCTCTCCTTCTGTCCTCCCTCCCCTCATTTCCTTTCTCTTTTTTCACCAAAGGAAGCACTGTCCTTTTATGAGGGTGGGACCCTGTGCTTCCAGGAGTGGGGCTAAGAGGTGAGAGCACCCTTCACACCCCAGGATCCCTGCAGGTGGAGATGGAAGAAGCTGAGACTGAGCAGTAGCACCAGACAGGTGAGCTATCCCTGCCTCTCTGCAGAGGGAAGCTTGGTTCCAGGGGAGAGGGGGCAGTGGCAGTGAGCATCACACAGCTCCCCAGCACATGTTACTGCTGCACCCCCAGGGACCTTCCAGGTCACCCCCCGACCCTGTGCAAGCCCAGTTTTCCTCCAAGACTTGGAAGCTCTGTGGGCATAGGAGGATAGGGCACCTCAGCCACCTGGCAGGGATGGCACTGATGGGCTTCTTGTAGATGGTAATGAGCTTGTCCAGGACCACGACGGCGGTGGTGAAGACCCGGTAGGAGTGCAGGAAGGTGTTGAGGAAGTCGATGCTCAGGAAGCGCAGGTCTGTCAGCCTCTCCAGCAGCCGCTCCACGCTGGCGTAGCGGATCTGAAGCACTTTGCAGGAGTTCATGGTTTTGCTGAAGCGAATGTCAACATCATCACAATATAAGGATGCGTCAGACCTGAGAGGGGAGGAAGGACGCAGGTGACATGGGTCTAAAGGCATCTGAATGGTATCCACCAGGCCTGCTCATCACTGCTTCCCCCACACACTGACAGCCCAGGACGGTCTTATTAAGAGAACAAGCTTGGGAAGGATGACATTGAAGGAGGAGTACAACTTCGTTTTCCAATATCCTAAAACCCTCCATTATAAAACCCCTAGAAGTACAGGAGGAATGTTACAAACTTAAAAACGTGTTGTTGAGTTCACAAGATACAAGGAACTCTGTTCACACAAATGTGTACGTGAATGGGGTGCAGTGGCTCACGCCTGTAATCCCAGCACTTTGGGAGGCTGAGGTGGGAGGATCACTTGAGGTCAGGAGTTCGAGACCAGCCTGGTCAACATGGCAAAACTCTGTCTCTGGTAAAAATACAAAAGTTAGCTAGGTGTGGTGGCGCATGCCTGTAATACCAGTTACTCAGGAGGCTGAGGCACAAGAATCGCTTGAACCCGGGAGATGGAGGTTGCAGTGAGCCGAGACTGTGACACTGTCCTCCAGCCTGGGTGACACAGCAAGACTGTGCCTCAAAAAAAAAAAAAAATGTGTACATGAACGTTCTTAGCAGCATTATTCATAATAGCCCGCCCCAAAGTGGAAACCACCCAGGTGTCCATCAGCTGATATGTGGAAAAACAAAATGTGGTCTATTCGATCTGCTAGCAGCTGCCAAGATGTGAGGACAAAGGGGCTGAGATGGGTGTGAACTTGCAGGGGTCTTGTTTCAGCTGCTTGTGAACTTGAGGTCAGCAGCCGCTACAGGGCGTAGTGGGAATCAGTGGCCCTGAAGGCTGCTGTACCACACAGCGCCCTCTGGTGGTTCAACCACTGGAATCGTGTTTTATTGGTCATCCAATGGGAGCTATCAGGACTCTTGAGCAACTGTGGGTTTTCATTTTTTTGGACATTGTCTTTGTCATCATGTTTTACTTTTTGTTTTGACTACCAAGAATCTTAGAATCAAATATAGTGCTCATTACTTTTTATTTACTTCTTTATTTTTTGTTTGTCCTTATTACATACTGTTGGCTGTATCTAGTTTTTGTTTTTTGTTTTTTTTTTAATGAGACAAGGTCTCATTTGCCCAGGCTGGAGTGCAGTGAGGTGGTGCAATCCCGGCTCACTGCAGCCTTGCCCTCTTGGGCTCAAGCGATCCTCCTGCCTTACCCTTCCCAGTAGCTGGGATTACAGGTGCATGCCACTATGCCTGGCTGATTTTTGTATTTTTTGGTAGAGACATGGTTTCACCATGTTGCCCAGGCTGGTCTTGAATTCCTGGGCTCAAGAGATCCTCCCACCTTGGCCTCCCAAAGTGTTGGGATGTCAGGTGTGAGCCACTGTGCCCAGACTATCTAGTTTTTTCTTTTCTTTTCTTTTCTTTTTTTTTGGACATGGAGTCTTGCCCTGTCACCCAGGCTGGAGTGCCTCTGCCTCCACGATTCAAGTGATTCTCCTGCCTCAGTCTCCCGAGTAGCTGGGATTACAGGCACACACCACCATGCCCAGCTAATTTTTGTATTCTTTGTAGAGACGGGGTTTCACCATGTTGGCCAGGCTGGTCTCAAACTCTTGACCTCTTGATCCACCTGCCTCGGCCTCCTAAAGTGCTGGGATTACAGGCGTGAGCCACTGCACCTGGCTCACCTGTTCTTTCGAGGATATCTTCTACCTAGGAGTGTAGATAGTGCTCAGAGGAAGCGAGCAAATGGACATAGCCTCCCTTTCACACTATCTTTCTTAAATGCTTTTCTTTGGAAGCATTCTTGGGATTTGAAATAAACAAACAACCTTTATTGAGCACCTTCAATAAGCAGGGTGGGGGGATTTCTTTTTAGGATGAGAACAATATGGGAAAAGCACAGGGCCTGAAAGGATACTGCAGTTCAAAAAGAGACCATTCCAAAGAAACTGAGGAAATGCTGCCTTCTAAGTTAGCTTTGCTGCAAGACACAAAACGTTTTAGAAGACTCCTGATTTGGTTTCCACCAAGATGCAGGAAAATATGCACTGCATCTATGGGACCTCGAGAAGCAACCATGAAGAGGGAGTAATCCGATGTCAGAAGGATTTCCTGGATGTGAAAAACAAGAGTGCTGAATTGAAGGCTGGGATGAATTCAGGAAATGGCAGATCGGACAATCAGAAAATCAGAGTGGTCTATTAAACACATTTGTGGAAGTGCCCTAGAAATCAGAGAAGGACAAAGAGGTTGAAATGAGAGAAAATGGAAGCAACACACAGTGGACAGAGAGAGGACCTCTCACTGCTGTGAGACAAAGTAGCAAACGAGAGAAGCCACGCCTGCTCATTTCTGCTTGATGGCATAACTCCACAAGGCCCCCGACTCTGTGATGATGTGCAGCTCTCTGGAAAGATGCTTTGAGGACAAAGGAGGCCAGAGCATATGGCCTCCCAGGTCTCTTGCCTGAGTCTCTATTCTCCCTACAAGATAAATGACCCTTGTCCTTGCCTTTCCCAAACATAAGATGACGTCTGATGGGATTAGTGAGGATGCCTCTGTCATCTCTAACCAGATGTATTCTCATGCCCAAACCTTTATGTGATTCTGCTTCAATGTCACTTCTCAGCAAGTCTGATGTGATTCTGCAGGTGCTGAACCCCCTACGTGCATGTAAGCTGGCTGAAACACTGTGCTGGGATCTGATAGGACCTCCCTGAAGGGCGGCTCCCGGGCTGCCAGCCTCCGTCTATAGTCCTCAGGAAGGCTTCTAAAGAAAAGAAACCTGAATTCTTTAAAAGCTTGATCATTTTTCCTTTAGTCAACACTAAAAGTCTCAAAAGGAAGGCGAGAAACTGTGAAGAAGCACTAATAAAAGAAATACTGGGCTGGAGGAAGTGCCTGGGACAGCAACATCGAGTAAGGGCTACGTCCAGCCCTGGAGGCTGAAGGGGCTCAGGAACTGTCTCTCAAATGAAGCCAAGTCATTCCCACTGGGCTGCATGTTTCAGAGGGAGAGGACAGCCACTCCCATATCATGGATCCCAAAGCATCCAGCCCAGGCCTGGCATCCAAATAGGGATCATCTGACCCCTCTGGCAAGGGTTTGCTTCTAGCACCTTTTCTGTGGGCTTCTGCTTACTGGAGGGGGAAGAGAAAGTGAAGAAAAGCCCCCACATTCTCTACTCCTTCCTGTCCCTTTCCTTCTCTGTTTTTTTTTTTTTTTTTTTTTAAGACGGAGTCTCGCTCTGTCACTCTGTCACTCAGGCTGGAGTGCAGTGGCGCCATCTCCGCTCACTGCAAGCTCTGCTGCCTCCCGGGTTCATGCCATTCTCCTGCCTCAGCCTCCTGAGTAGCTAGGACTACAGGTGCCCACCACCATGCCCGGCTAATTTTTTTTTTTTGTATTTTTAGTAGAGACGGGGTTTCACCATGTGTTAGCCAGGATGGTCTCCATCTCCTGACCTCGTGATCCGCCCACCTCGGCCTCCCAAAGTGCTGGGATTACAGGCGTGAGCCACTGTGCCCAGCCCCTTTTCTGTTTTAAACCTCACAATCACTGTTGGTTCCAGTGCCTCTGGTAACTCCAATACTCTTTTTTTTTTTTTTTTTTTTTTTGAACGGAGTCTTGCTCTGCCGCCCAGGCTGGAGTGCAGTGGCCGGCTCTCAGCTCACTGCAAGCTCCGCCTCTTGGGTTCAAGCCATTCTCCTGTCTCAGCCTCCCGAGTAGCTGGTTTTTTTTTTTTTTTTTTTTTTTTTTTTTTTTTTTTTTTTTTTTTTTTTTTAAAAAAAAAATTGAGATGGACCCCTGCTCCTGTCCCGCGCAAGGCTGGAGTGCAGTGGTGCAATCTTGCGTCACTGCAACCTCTGCGCCTCCTGGGTTCAAGTGATGTCTCCTGCTCAGCCCCTCCCAAGTAGCTGGGATAACAGGCGGGCCCCACGCCGCCCACCACCACACCCAGCTAATTTTTTGTATTTTAGTAGAGACGGGATTTCACTGTGTTGCCCAGGTTGGTCTGGAACTCCTGACCTTATGATCTGCCCACCTTAGCCGCCCAAAGTGCTGGGATTACAGAGTGAGCTACCGCACCTGGCCTCTTTTTTGTTTTTTTGAGACAGAGTCTCACTCACTCTGTCGCCCAGGTTGGAGGGCAGTGGTGTAATCTCGGCTCATTGCAATCTCCATCTCTGGGGCTCAAGTGACTCTCCTGCCTCAGACTCCTGAGTAGCTGGGATTACAGGCATGCACCACAATGACTGGCTAATTTTTTGTATTTTTAGTAGAGATGGGGTTTCACTATGTTGGCCAGGCTGGTCTCGACCTCCTGACCTCAATTGATCTGCTTGCCTCAGCCTCCCAAAGTGCCAGGATTACAGGCAAGAGTCACCACACCCGGCAATATCCCCAATATTCTGTAGAACTATCCTGTACTTCCGCTTCCCTGTATGCAAAATGGGAGGGTGCATTAAAGTAGGCAGACTGGTGGCAGTGGCCCAGGACTATGTTTCCAGACTCAACACAAGAGAGTGCTGTGATCCATTAGCAATGTCTGCCAGGGGCTTTGGATGGGAGATGACTGGCTTGAGTGCCAGATACTTGCTATCCCTGCTAGAAAGTGTATTCAGTGCCTTAGAATGTGAACATTTTCTCATTGGAAATTCAGATCTGCTTCTCTCTGATCTTCCAACACTTCTTGATGAATGCTCCAAGTGGTATTCCTGTCTCCCAGGCATCAATGACAGGCGTTGCCTGAAGGGAAAAGGACTTTCTCTTTCTTTTTTTCCCAGGGACAGTGCCCCCACCTTGAGTCTACCTGCTCTTGAGGTCACATGTTGGGGCAGAGCCTCAGCCCCAGGAGCTTGGCAGGTGGAAGAAGACTTTTCAGTTTTGGGTTGCTGGTGGCTGACCTGAGACCCTGACCGCTACATCCACCCACAGAGCTGCTGTGGTAAGGCCTGGATGCATCATGTTGGGGGCTAGTGGGAGTACTTGGGCCACATAGGGTGTATGCCTTTGTCTTGCAAACCCAAAATCAGGATGCTGTTGACTCACAGTCTGAGAGTAGGGAACTGTACTAGAAACTCAGCATGTTTTGGGAGACATATGGGAGGAATACCCCCAACTCCCCGCCTATCATCCCTACACCTTTCTCCAGCTAGGCTCTCCACTCCCCACTCTCCCCATCAGAGTGGCCAGCAGCAGGGAGCCTGCCACTCCCCTGGTTTGTCTCTATCACCTACAGAACAAAGCCCCACTCCTCGCCTGTCACATTACGGTGATCTGACCCTTGCCCACTGCTCCAGCCCCATCTTTCACTACGTCGTATGGATCGCTATATTATTTAAGAAAGTCAAATTGGGCCATAAAAGTAAGAGAAATAAATAAGGAAGATAGATGAAGCTAAGTACAGAAGACTTACACTAGACACAGTATACCAAGGAGAGCACCTGCATGCTGAACACAGGAAGGGACAGAGGGACCAAAGGCACTAAATAGCCACAAGGCGCCAAATATTGATGCTATGCTTAATATTCATGGGGCATATGGGACATTCAAATTTATTAGGTCTTAAGTCAGCCACCTATTGGTGATGGCTATTCTGACCCTTTGTGGCCCCTGCCCAAGAAATGCAGAGAAAGGTGTAGCTGTTCTCCAGGTGAACTGATGGCTGCAGCTGTGGCCAGGCCTTCGCCCCTACACCGGGGAGAGGGCAAGTCTGTGCCATTGGCCCAAGTGTTTTCCATCGCATGGGCTCCTTGGTTCAAACTTCACTCCATCAGCAGCTATCCCATCTCCTTTCCCTGGTGTCTTGCTATGTGTTTGTAATTGATACACCATTAGCCAGGTGTGGTGGTGCACACCTGTAGTCCTAGCTACTTGGGAGGCTGAGGTGGGAGGAACACTTGAGCCCAGGAGGTTGAGGCTGCAGTGAGCTGAGATCACACCACTGCACTCCAGCCTGGGTGACAGTGAGACCCTGTCTCAAAAAAAAAAAAATCAATACTCTAGGCCCCAAAATGAAGCATCTTAACTTAGCCTATGAATCTATTCCAAAGCCTCTAGAATAGTTTGTCTGGTAGTGTACCTGGAGACCACAATTGCCTTCATGACATGTCACTCTCCCCAACCCTGCACTCTCCCCAAACACCATGCACTTTTTTGCCTCTGAACCTATGTTCATGCTGTGCCCTCTTTCCAGAATGCCCTTCCCCCTCAGTCATTTAGCAAAGTCCAACTGATCCTTCCAGGCCAGCTCTGATGTCCCATTCCATAAGAAACCATCCTTAACTGTGCCAGGTAGATCTGTCACTCATCCTCTGGACCTCACCTGGATTACACAGATTCCATTCTGCAGCATGCGCTACACTGCTTTCTAATACTCTCTCTCTGTGTCTCTCTCTCACTAAACGATGAATTTCCCGAGGACAGAGACCCCACCTGCTCATTTCTGCTTCCCTGGTCCCCTCACTGGTCCTCCTGTGAAGGAAGCCAGGCTTTAGATTGGTAGCAGATGGGTCTTTAAAGTTGTCATTTTAATCTGGACATTCCATTCACTTTATCACCATCACAGTTCAAAATTTTGTTATTTTTTCTTTCATAGGTGATTTTAATTTTATTAAAATTAATAACATTTTAAATAAATTTTATATTATTTATATAAAATTATAATTATTATAGTATATAAACTTATATTATATTATATTATATTATATTATATATACATATATAATATATACATATATAATATACATATATATAAAACATATATACATATATACATGTGGTGAGGTCTCGACTCAATGCCACCTCTGCCTCCTAGGCTCAAGTGATTCTCCCATCTCAGCCTTCTGAGTAGCTGGGATTACAGGCATGTGCCACCAGGCCTAATTTTTGTATTTTTAGTAGAGATGGGGTTTCACCATGTTGATCAGGCTGGTCTTGGACTCCTGACCTGAAGTGGTCCACCCGCCTTGGCCTCCCAAAGTTCATCTGGTCCTTTGGCTGTCTCAATGTGCACCCTTTCCAGAGCATGAGTGGGTACTCGCTAAACATATAATGGTAATTGAGTGGATACTCACTAAACATATAATGGTAATTCCAGCTGTGAGTTTTATTGGATTATTGAAACGGATCTAGGAGGTAGGTAGGTATTGTCATGTCCCCCATTTACAACGTGAGAAACCCAAGCTCAGAAAGGTTAAGCGACTTGTCTGTAGTCACACACAAAGCTAGGGCTGGTGACCAGGGCTGTTGCTTTCGAGGCCAGACTTTCCTGCTGTACCCCACCACCTGTTCAGCGATGTAGTCATGAGGGGAATAATTCCTTATCAACTTGTGCAGAGGCTCAAAGACCTGGTGGACCTGAAACTGCCTCGGCTAGCTCCCGGCACACAGTAGGTTCATAAAGGGCTCGCTTCACATCATGCTTGACTTCAGATTGGTGGCGAGTGGAAACAAAGGATTTCACACATTAAATCATGTTCTGCATTAAATGCATTAACTCTGCGGTTCGCCAGAGCATGTATGTGAAGTAGCAAAGAGGCCTGGGCTACCCAGATGATTATTCTGGCAACAGCAACATGGCCCAGGTGGGAACACAGTCCTAGCATGCGCCAGGTGAGCAAGGCAGGCTCAGAACTCAGAGATGGGAACTGAGGTCAGAGAGCCACTGGGCTTCAGGGTTGGGGCAGAAAGAGGGTATGGTGAGGGGTTAGGCATGCAGGTGGCTGCAAGATAATTGTGCCCGATGCAGGTGAGGGAGGATGCATGACCCAGGGCTTGGAGAGCTGCATTTAGTAGGACACCTGCTAAATCCCTCTTGTCTCTGGGGATTGTTCAAACAAACACAGTGGTCCTGGAGCCTGTGTTTTGGTTTTTCTGGTTTTGAAATGTTCTATGTATTCATTTTTTAATTAGGAAAAGAAAAATAGTTGTTAAAAAAGAGTACATAAAGTTTCATTCCTAATGTTATATTTTAAACAGCCAAATACAAAAATAATCCACATGTACAAAACAGATGACCCATAACAAAACTAAGCCAAAGCCCCATAATAGAAAACTAAAAAAAAAAAAAAAAAAAAAAAAAAAAAAATAGATGTTGACGTGGGTGTGGTGAAAAGGTAACACTTCTCCACTGCTGGTGGGAATGAAAACTAGAACAGCCACAATGGAAATCAGTGTGGAGATTCTTTAAAGAACAAAAAGTGGAACCACCATTTGATCTAGCAATCCCACTACTGGGTATCTGCCCAGAGTAAAAGAAGTCATTAGGCAAAAAAGATCCTTGCTCACGCATGTTTATAACAGCACAATTCACAAAAATGTGGAACCAACCCAAATGTCCATCAATCAATGAGTGGATAAAGAAATTGTGGTATACATGTATATATATATAAGATGGAATACTACTTAGCCAAAAAAATGAAGGAATTAATGGCATTCACAGAAACCTGGATAGGACTGGAGACTATTAGTCTAAGTGAAATAACTCAGGAATGGAAAACCAAACATTATATGTTCTCACTGATAAGTGGGAGCTAAGCTATGAGGATGCAAAGACATAAGAATGACACAATGGACTTTGGGGACTCAGGGCGAAAGGGTAGGAAGAGGGTTAGGGATAAAAGACTACAAATTGGAGCCAGGGGCAATGGCTCACGCCTGTAATCCCAGCACTTTGGGAGGCTGAGGCTGGCGGATCACGAGATGGTTAGGAGATCGAGACCATCCTGGCTAACACAGTGAAACCCTGTCTCTACTAAAAATACAAAACATTAGCTGGGCATGGTGGCAGGTGCCTATAGTCCCAGCTACTCAGGAGGCTGAGGCAGAAGAATTACTTGAACCTGGGAGGCGGAGGTTGCCGTGAGCCGAGATCGTGCCACTGTACTCCAGCCTGGGTGACACAGTGAGACTCTGTCTCAAA
>NW_016808547.1:3414708-3425441 GCF_001698545.2 Rhinopithecus bieti | reverse complement strand
AAAAAAAAAAAAAAAAAAAAAAAAAAAAAAAAACCCATAAAATAAATAAATAAAAATAAAGACTACAGATTGGGTTTAGTGTATACTGCTGGGGAGATGGCTGCACCAAAATCTCACAAACCACCACTAAAGAACTTACTCATGTAACCAAATACCACCTGTTCTCCCAAAACCTATGGAAATAAAAAATTAAAACAAAGAAAAAAAAAAAAACTAAGCCAAAGCAATCATCCAAATAGCAATCACCCAACTCAAAACAAACAAACAAGAAAATATCCAAAACACCCCCAAAGACAAAGCCCAGCATCTCTGAACCCCAGTAGCTGGCTCATCCCAGTGTCCTGGCTGTCGCCTTGTGGTACTCAGTCTCTGGAATACTGCCTGGTCAAGAGGGGTTTAGGGCACTTACTTGATCATCTGTGGCACGGTGACCTTGGAATTTTCTTCAAATGCGTTCATCATGAGACCATTGCATCGGATGTTATCCACACACTGGAATCAGAGAGAGGACCCCAGCGTGAGAGCTCTCCATTGCTGGCCCCAGGCCCACCAGGAGCTCTGCCAACTGTAAAGTTCATATGCCTTGGCTTGACACAGGGTCCTCAAGCTTCAAGGGCATTGTCCTGGCAAAGGCAGGGTCAGCATGGAGCATCCTTTAGACTTTGGCCAGAAGTCAAGTCTCAGTTGAGTGACCTTGAGGAACTTACTTGATCTCAAGTCTTAGTTTCCTTATATGCAAAGTGGGGATAATGACTTCTACCTCAATGAGTTGACTGCAAACAACCACTGGGATGCAAAATGAGTGCATCTGCCACTGACCATTCTGTTGCTGACCTCTGGGGTCCAGTGTCAAGGACAAGATCAGATCCAAGATGATGTGGGATCTCTCTCCTGGGAGGCCAGCCCAGCAGGGCCTCTGCCCCCCTGCACGGGGGTGTTGAACTGTTCTCTCTGTGCTCTGACCATCACAGTGCCAACACTTGGATGCAGTGGATGGTTTTCTATATGAAGAATGCATGGGTGTGGGGTCCTGGGGAAGGCAAGGCTACTGGCAGGAGGGCTACAGATGATTGTACATTTCACTTGGCCTCCAAAAATATTCAAAATCCAAATTTTGCTTTGAATAAAAAGTACTCGCCCAAACAAAAATAAAACCTGCATCTCTTGGGGGGGCTGCCTCTTTTCCCCTGCACTGTCCCCTGCCCTGAGTCTTCACATTTCTGCCATGAGAGGGTTTCTTCTTGGCATAGCGATGGGGAAGCCTTGGTGGCACATTACAGAATCTTCTGGTTTTGAGAATGTGTGTGTTGCAGGGAGGAGGGTGTCAAAGTCATTGGGAAGTAGCAACTGAGAGCTGGCACAGTGGGTGGTGGAGCTCCCAGGCCCAGACTTCTGGGCAGGGCCAGGACCCCAATGAGGGAGGCTTCTGCCCTTTGCATTTCTCAGTCCCACTTCTCTCACCCACCTGACAATCTCTCTAGCTTTGGTTCTACTAGCAACTGCAAAACAAAGACTTGGCCAGGGGCTCAGAGTGTTATGGAGGCAGGAGGGCTTGGTGTAGGGGCCAGAGGACTCCCACCTTGACCCATTCACTGGCATCCACAACAGCTGCAAGGAGGGCAGAGGACTGGTGGGCACCCTCCGGGCAAGTAGCCCTGGGCCTTTGACGGCTGCAGCTCACTGGGGATGTGAAAGGGCCAAGCTCAGGGTCTGCAGTTTTCTCCAGGGCTTCCTGGGTGTTTTGAAGACACGTGGGAAGGCTCAGAACAGGCATGTGCTATGCAGCATCCCACCCGCCTTACTCCTCTGGGACTGTGAGATGGGCAGGTGGGCCAGAAGGAAGGCTGGGAGCGGCAGTCAGGGGAGCCTGGAAGGGGCACAAAACCAAGAAGGTGGGGCGCGAGCAAGGGCAGCCGTCCTAGGTCCCATGAAGATGCTGCCCTGCCCTTTCAGTTCCTACAGGCACAGGCCTCCTGCAACCCTCTGGACCATGGGGGGCCACCAACCTCCCTCCCCTTCTCCTGCTGTTGGCTGCTCTCCTACCACCCCACCCCACAGAGAGGATGACCAAGGCTCCCAGCTGCTGGGATGGCACATCCCTGATCCATCACAGGCCCCTGCTGGGCTCAGGGAGGGGCCTGTCCTGGCTTGAACCCCGGTGCTGCTGACAGCCTCTTTCTGGACTCAAGTCTCACCCCTGTACTTTAGGCACCCATGTGCACTCTGGGTCTGCTCACTGGTACCTGGGAAAGTCTGTGCTTCCTGGTTAATGCTCCAAATAGGGCGAATGACCTTAATGCTTGCAGCAGGCCAAAGCAAAACTAAATATTCCGTGTGCATAGTTGAGGCTGGGTTTGATCTTAGGTAGCTGCCCCGACTCACTGAAGAAGCTACCCTCGGCTTTCAGGGAGACCATTCTCTCACTGTGAACATTACATCCAATATGCTCAGACTTTTCTGTGCATATCAATTACCTGGGGCATGAACTAAAATGTGGATTTACAGGTCACATGCCAACAATTTAGATTTGTAGGTCAGCGGGGTAGTGGGGAAAGGGGAGAAGGGTCCAGGAAACTGAAGTTTTAAAAATCACCTTGCTAGGTGGTACAGATGCAAGAGGGGTTTCCAGACCACACTTTCAAGGTGACCCAGGGGACTGTAAACCGGATGGACTAGCTGAGCTCAGCTTTGGGTACGGCTGTGGACTTGGAAGATTCTTGTATCTTCCCTGTAGAACAGTGCAGCTACTCCACCGCCCCTCCCCATCCCCCCACCAGCCAAGCCCCTGACCTGGTTAGGCATGAAGGGACCGCTCGCTTTCAGGAACAGGTGACGCTACTCACCTGGCTGATGTCACTGGTCCATGCCGCCTTCTCCTGTCTGGACGAGGCCACTAGGATGACCGTAAAGGGCGGGGAATCCTTTGGCTCCACCCCAATTTTAAAATCCAAGTGATCTATGTCTTGGCTGGATCCTTTGGCTTCCAGTTGTAAAACATAAAGTTAGCAGCATGAATGTGGACACTTTTTCAGTTGGAAAATGTTTTATTGGTCCCTGTCGTACGTACCAGTGGAGGTTCTGCATTGGTAAGGCACCAGGCCAATTGCTGCTACTTTCAGAATATTATTTTCCTAAGTGGGGAATCTCCATTTCAAAGATGGAAAAACTAAGATGTAGCTTACGACCACTCAGGGGCAGTTCCAGATTCAGAGCAGGAGAGACTTTAGGAATCACAGTCTGCCCTCTGCCCTCATTACACCAATGGAGGTGAGGTCCCGGGCGAGGACTTGTCCAAGGCTCCCAGCAGGGTGGCGGCCAAGCCAGGGCAGGGCTAGAATGGGCCTCACAGCCAGGCCCTCCTGCTACCCCCAAGGTGGTTCTGGGGCCAAATGAGGAACTTCAAGATCTTAAACTTTTATGGATTGGACTGGACATTTAGTTCAGTTTAGAGCTCCCCAAAGCAAAAGTGAATCCTAGGTATTTTTATTACTGCTCTTAACCTGAAAATTCCTTGAAGTCTTGAAAGCTGTTTATTTGGAAAACTAAGACCACGGCTTCAAGATTCTTTTCAATGCACTCACATTAATTGGGGATGCACTGAATGGGTTAATGGTGTAAAGGGCCTGCTTTGGTTCTGTTTTGCTCTGAAGCTCTATGGCTGTGTGATGTTGAGGTGGTTTCCTTCCCCCTCTGGGCTTCAGATGTCCTCCTGTACAACAGGAGTGGGACTTGATTTCTGAGATTCCTGTCCCTTCCAGTTCTGACACCTGAGAATTTTAGGAGTCCTTGCTGGGCACGGGGGAGTCCATTGTCCTGGGACTGTGCTGGAGTCTCTGAGAAGTGGGTGCCTGTGTGTGAGTGTGTTTCAGGTGGGGGACGCTTGTGGCCATGCTCCCACCTCCCTGGGCCTAGGAGGGTAAAGAGCCTTGGGGTCTGATAGTGCCACTTGAGTCTAGGCTTTCCTGTGGACCTGCTGTGGCCAAGATGAAAGAAGGCTGCACTGGTAGGAAGGCTCCAGGTAAGCTGCCTCCTCGTTTATTCTTCCCTTGGGGAACCACTTGGTTTGGCCCTTATTGGAAGGGCATGAGGGGAGCAGAACCCAGTGGTAGCAGGGGCTGAACAGGGTGCATGCACGAGGGCATGTGTGTGTGTGTTTATGTTTGCCAAGTGTGTGTGTGGCAACCCCCAGGCCCATGCCCATCCCCATGCCATGCTGGGCCTGTGATGCTGAGGTGCTTCAGACACAGCCCACCCCAGGAGGCCCAGTCTGAGGAGGGAAAAGAGCACGGGTCCTGCTGGTGTCCCCATAGAGCAGGGTATCCACAGGCATCTCTGAGGGTCTTGGCTTGGGGTCAGTGAAGAAGGGAGATGAGTGCCAACTTTGGCCCAACAGTAGTGATTACTCCCCCTAATCTGAATAATGACCCCACCTCCAATTCTGATGCCTTGGGAGGTAAATCCCATCAAACATCACAGCACCAAGGGCTCTGCCCTCCGTGCACTTCCCCATTCAGCTCCATTTGAGTTGTTCAGTCCCTTCTCACTGAGGTCTTGCCTCCCCTCCTGGTCCCTGCTAGGGGATAGTTCCCTCTCTCAGGACCCTCAGCCCTGCAATCCCTCTGTCAGTGCCCGCTGCACATTCTTTCCTTTTCTACTGCAGGACAGAGATAGGGCTGGGTGTCTCCCTGGCTCCCAGCATGTGGCCCTGAGAGTCCTTGTGCATGTCACATGCAGGTGCATGAATGAGGGGTGCTCACCGAGATGCCATGACCCCAAAACCTAACAGTGCCAACTGGCCCAGCAGCCCAAGGAGCTTGGAAGGAACCAGGAAGGTGGATCAGGGTCATCACCTGCTGGGCTGGGAGCTCTTTCTTTAAAGCCTCAGGCTCTGGCCTCTCCACACCTTATTGGAAGTACGAGGGGAGCAGAGCCCAGCTGTAGCAGGGACTGAATAGGGTGCGTGCATGAGGGCATGTGTGGACCTCCCCTCTGCACTTCAGCATCCTCCCTTCCTCCCAAAGAAACCAATGCCTGGCCCAACCTTTAGGAGTGAGCATGTGTGTGTCTGTGCAAGCACACACATGCGCCCATGCAGGCTTCACACTCACGTTCCTCCTCCGTGCTTTCTGGCTCCTCCAATAAAGTGCAGTCAATGAGGGATATGACTCCGTTCTGAAAAAGAGCAGCAGGGGCTACTTTGGATGGAGGGGTAGATGTGCTGGTTTAGGAGTCCCTGGATGATAGGGCTGGAAGGGACTTTAACAAGGAGCGTCCATGTACACACACAGATGTATGGATATATTATATGCCAAGTGGATATTTTGCTTTTTCAGTGGAAGAACTTTATCCTCATATTAAGAAGCTCAGTGAAGTGGGTCAAAGGGGATTGTCTCAGAGAGGTCTTCCCCCATCCAAGCTTGAGTTCAGGTCATGGGTGGAGCGGCCAGAACCTGGCCTGCTCGACCCTTTCTTGCTTCCACAGCAGTTCGCTTCCACAGCAGTTCCAGGGCATCGCTTCACAGCCTTAAGTCTGCAGAGGTTTGAAATCCCCCATTTGGGGCCAAAGCTATCAGGTTACCCACAGGAAGACAGAGGCTGATCTTATGGGTATTGTAATTCTCATTTTACAGGTGAAGAAATGAAGACAGAGAAGTTGCATGCCTTGTTCAAGGTCCCCTGGCAAGTTAGCAGTGAGTCTGGAGAGAGCCTCAAGGGCCCGATCCCAGTCCTGGTCAGTTACTTTTTTTTAATTATTAGGAATACCTGGAAAAATGCCTCCCATCCATGAGTGTGTGAGCATCTCTCGGGTAGGAGGTCCCTTGATATTGTAGTGAGAAATAAGAGTGGCCACAGCTGTGGTGGTTGTAAGACATGTTCACAAATTCTTTCACATTTTTCTTTTCAAAAGGCAAAGCCTAATTCCCTTCCTCTTGAGTGTGGGCTGGACTTAGTGGCTTACATCTAATTAAAAGAATAAATCAGAAGTGATGGTGTGCCACTTTGGAGATCACAGCCTCCTGCTTGCTCTCTTGCTGTCTCTTGCATCACCTATTCTGGGGGACACCAACTGGCATGTTGTGGGGAGAGGTCTATGAATGAGGAACTGAGGCCTCCAGCCAATAGCCATGGAGGTGTGCCATCTTGGAAAAGGATAGGATACTCTGGCCCCAGTTAAGCCTTCAGAACACTGCAGCCCCAGCTGACATCTTGACTGCAAACCCCTGAGATGCCCTGAGCCAAGACCACCCAGATAAGTTGCTCCTGATTTCCTGACCCACAGGGAAACTATGAGGTAATAAATGTTTGTTTTAAGCTACTACATTTGGGGGTAATTTATTACATAGCAACAGATTGAAGTAAAACAACAATGAATAATAAGGAGACCTGGCCATGTGACTAATTTATATATGAAAACGCTTGCAGAGCAGGCTGCCCCTTGGGAGGCAAAGTGGACCGCCAAACCGTGGGTTTGACTTCTTGCTTTGCTCTTTGATGGCCTTGGGTTAGCCCCCAGGACTAACCCACTGGGCCTCAAGCCTGCCCAGTGACATCACTGGGCTTCATCATTTGGAAAGCCCCATCTAGCTCTGACATTGTCTTAATTCAGGGTCTCAAAAATTATTACAGTCGTTTTAAATCTTGCAGATCTGTAGTCTGCCCCCTTCAGAAAGGACTTAAGGCATTCTATTGCCACTTGTGATATTTCAAGAGAAGTGATTTGAATTTTAGCTTACGGCTATTGGAGAGTAGAGCACAGTGATTAAGAACACAGACTCTGGAGCCAGACTGGCTCGGTTCAAATCCCAGCCCTGCCATGTGCTGGCTTTGCTGGCTTCTTCTGTCTCGCTTCCCTTATCTATATAAAATGGGGAAAATGATAGTATCCGTCTCAGTGGGCTCTTCTGGGAATTAAATATACATGATGTATTTGAGCGAGTTCTTGCCCCATTGTAAGCATTATGTAAGGGCTTGATACTAGAAATACAAGTTCATTATTACATAATTAAGAGTGACAATGTCTGTTATCCAGTGAGCATGCAGTGTGTACCTGACATGAGAACTCCCTCACTTACTCCTCACGGCACTCCTATGAAGAAGATATTTCCACACCCTTTATGCAGATAAGGAAACTGAAGCCTGATGAGGCCTTGTGACTTGTCTGAGGCCACGTACTGGTGAATGGCAGTGCTGGGATTTGAGCTGATTTCTGAGTCCATGTTCTTCACCAATGTGCTAACAGACTTTTAAAACTAAAAACAGCTGGGTACGGTGGCTCATGCCTGTAATCCCAGCACTTTGGGAGGCCGAGGCTGGTGGATCACCTGAGGTCAGGAGTTTGAGACCAGCCTGGCCAATATGGTGAAACCCTGTTTCTACTAAAAATACAAAAATTAGCCAGGCATGGTAGCAGGTGCCTATAATCCCAGCTACTTGGGAGGCTGAGGCAGGAGAATCTCTTGAACCTGGGAGGCGGAGATTGCAGTGAGAAGAGATTGCACTATTGGACTCCAGCCTAGGCAACAAGAACGAAACTCCATCTCAAAAACAAACAAAAATATCCCCTAAAACCCCTACAAAAAACTAAACACAAACAAGCAAACAAACAAAAAACTCCAGATAAAATAAAACAAACATAAAAACACGCTTTTGGATTTTCAGAGCCTTCGTGTCTTCAGTTTAACCTGTCCCCACTGACCCCTGCCACCCCCAAGCCTAGACAGAGATCTTCTCAGTAGAAACTCCAGAGCTAATAAATAATGAAAGCTTTCCTTGATACATAATTTGGTTAAAACAGAAGTATTCAATATTTGTAAATTAATTTCCCCTTGTGCAGCCAGCCAGCTAATTTGTGGCTATGTGAACATAAGCAGTATATTCCCTGAAGCCATTGTTGGGTCTGTTAGCTCTGCAGGAGGTTAAGGGCCAGGCATCCAGGGTCTGGAAGAATGGCGTCTCTGATGCTGTGGCTTAATTAAGAGCACCCTCTGGCCCTTTCCAGGCCACAATGTGTTCAGGCTTCCAAGGTGATGAATGCAGGACTGCGGGGACTGTAGCTCACAGAGGCAAGTGCTTCCTAATTCACAGCAAATCCACACCCACTGTGAGCTCAGCGCTAACTTATCTGTGCAATGTCTCTGTGAGGGCCAATGTCTCTATTTGATAGAAGAAGTGTGGACAGGGGCAGGGGTCTTTTCCAGGGTCACATGTGTGTAAGGGATGGAGCTGGTACTGATGTGGAGCTCAGAGCAATGAGACAAGCAGTGGGCTGTGTCGGGGGATAGGAGATCCTGCCCAGGCCACAGGCTTTACAGCAGAGGTGGCACTTGAACAGGCCTTTAGGGATGTGAAGGTGGTCTGCCAGGGGAGAGGAGGCTGTGTGGCTGAACAGACAGCATGAGCAAAGGCCTTGGGCCTACGAGGAGGCAGGAGCAGGTCTGAGATACTCATTCCCTCCACCTTTAGGGATGAGCTGGTTAGTTGAGCATTGGGGGCCTCACACAGGGCTGCGAGGTCTAGAGGCTCCGTGTGGAGAAGCTCAGCAGCCTCCAGGGCTCCTGTGCTGGAGGAGGGAATGCTTGAGAAGGTCACTGGGATGGGCTCTGTCAGAGCTCCCTTGGGGTGGAGATGAAAGAAAGACTCTGAGTGATGCCTTGGCCCTCAGCCAGTGGAGGCCCTCCACCCTGCCCCTCACACACACCACACACAGACACACACACACACACACCACATACACAGACACAAAAACACATACCACACACACAGGCACAACACTTAGCTCACAATACACACACAGATAACACACCATACATCCACACATTCAAACACACACATATACACCATCACACACACGGTCACACATACGATACGCACGTACACAGAAACATACACACACCACACACAGACATCACACCACATATACACATTATACCACACCCGAGCGCGCCACGAACATACATACATATACAACATAACACAGATATACACATAGGCTACAACATATACCCACACACATACCCCCACCACACCTGTACACAGAAAGGACAACACATATACACACATACATATGCCATATACTGTAGACACACACACACACACACTGAACACACACAAATGCACAGAGACACAACACACATACAAACACCTACACACACTATATACAAATACACATATCATATACACAAATACAGACACACATATATACACATACATACATATACACACCACACACACAGACACAAACACATATACACATATATCCATACTGATATGGTTTGGCTGTGTCCCCACCCAAATCTCATCTTGAATTGTAGCTCCCACAATCCCCACCTGTCATGGGAGGGACCCAGTGGGAGGGGATCGAATCATGGGGGTAGGTTTTTCCCAAGCTATTCTTGTGATAGTGAATAAGTATCACAAGATCTGCTGGTTTTATAAAGGGCAGTTCCCCTGCACATGCTCTCTTGACTGCTGCCATGAAAGACGTGCCTTTGCTCCTCCTTCGCCTTCCACCATGACTGTGAGGCCTCCTCAGCCATGTGGAACTGTGAATCCATTAAACCTCTCTTTCTTTGTAAATTACCCAGTCTCAGGTATTTTTTCATAGCAGTAAGAAAATGGACTAATACACACAGAGAGATATAAACACATACAGACACACACACATGTACATACACACCATGCACACATACACACACATGCATATACACATACACACACACACCACATATACAAACACACAGACAGAAAAACACCACACATACATACACACAAACACACACAGACACACATGCACACACACATGCCTTTTAGGGGTTTGTCCAGGCCCTCTGGCTCCTCTGCCCAGGTGCCCAGCGTGGGGAATCTGAGGCCCTCGGTTCTCACCTTCCCATCTCCCAGGATTTCGCTAGTGGAAAATTGGTCAAGCTCTGCTCGCTCCAACTGGCCAAACTACAGGGTGTGTGTATATCTGTGTGTGTGTGCATGCATATGTCACCAACACCCCTGCCCACCACCTGGGCCCATAGACCCTATGGCCAGGACAGCACCTGCGTGACCTCACTGGGCAGCCCCTGAGCCCCTCTCCCGCAGCCCTTACCTTGGTCAGGTGAAGCTTCCCTCCAGAGCCTCTGGTACAGATAATCAGATGCTTAGAAAACAGGAAGCACTGTCGCTCACCCTCTTTCTTTAGGGAGAGAGACCCCAGGCGCCCTCTGGTGATCTTGCCCTTTTCAGACATGGGCACCTGGATGAGGGAACCTGTGGGTGGAGGAGAGAGACCCTGAGCCCATCTTCTGGGGTGACTTTTGCCTCTGACCCAGCTTTGAAGGTTGAGATACTGGGGCAGCAGCAGTGGGACAAGTCCATTCTGGTTCCCAGTGGCAAATGTGTTCCTGGGATGCTCCTTTAGGCCTCTCTGCAGGGTCAGATGGTTGGGAGATGAGAGGTGATCAGAGAAGCTCCATGCAGTGCCCACTGATGTGCCAGCCAGGGGCTAGGGACTCAGCAAGCAAAGGTAACCCCAAAGGGCATGGCCCATGTGGTGAGAATGAAGGGCTGGGCTGAGGTCTGGGGATGGCAGGGGGCTGAATAAGTGGGGAGCCGGCTGCAGGCCCCGAGGGGTTAACAAGATACATTGCACTCCTGCTGGGAACTGCTTAGGGCAAAACCTGCATCCCATCCTATTTGTAAAAAAGCTAGCTACTAAGATTAAAAAAAAAAAAAAAAAAAAAAAA
>NW_016808547.1:3304751-3414535 GCF_001698545.2 Rhinopithecus bieti | reverse complement strand
AAAAGCTACAAAAATTAAAAAAAAAAAAAAAAAAAAAGATACATTGCACTCCTGTTGTCCACAGCCATGGTAGACATCACCAATCAATCACTGCACCATACTGCAGAGCTCAGACAGAGCCTCTCAGTCCTCAGCACAGCACTCTAGGAAGCCATTACTGGGCAGAGTAGGTGCCTGTCATGAAAGCCATTGCTGCCCTACTCTGGTCTCCCCACCCTAATACATACCCTACAGGACCCTCCCCACTGACGTCCACAGCTCCTCACTGTCCCCAGGATTCAGGCACTCGAGGCTTCCCACTGGTCTGGCTTGGGCACACCTCCCAGCCTGCCCTCTTGGAATTGTCCCCTTCTTCTGCCTCACATGTAGTTCCGGGTCAAGTTAGCCTGAGTGTCACTCTTAGTTCTGAAAAGCCCTTCCTTCACTCTGTCTTCCCTGTGAATTCCTGCTTATCCTTGGGAAAGCCCTCGTGACTCTCTTGGTCCTGCTCCAGGCCACCGCTCTGCCTCTTGCATCAGGGAGATCCACCTGGCACACGTTCCTGCATTTGTCCCCTCATGACTCTCTCCCTCTGTACAATAGGCTTCTGGAGGGCAGGGCTGGGGCTATTCTCTGAGTGTCCCCAGAACCCGCTGTAGGTCTGGCATGAGCAGGGCAGGTATCAGTGTTGGCTGCATGACTGACAAGTGAGAAACACCTTGCAGAATCCACTCATTTTGTCTTCAGGTCCAGCCCAGCTGGAGAGGGAGAAAATGTCTTGGCTCAGGGTGATGGAGCAGATTTCTGGTCTGTGGGGATACTGGCCACTCCAGGAGGGGTCATTTCTTGGGCTACTTCCAAGCCAGGTCCACTTGGGGTTCCTTCAGAGGGGGCCTAAAATACTATGTGAGAATACTTCTGGCATAGAGAACACCCAGCACAGCCCAAGGGGAGCTGAGAAACAGGCAGAGCTGGCTCTGAGCTCAGCAGGTCACAGGGTGGGCCTGGGGAAGGACATAGGGGCCACCACACACAGGGGCTGGGACAAAACTCTGAAAAGGTGATACCCTTGTCCAAGGCAGCTGCATAGGCCAGCGGGAGGCGCTGGCAAGTATTTCATTAGGCAGAGAATCCCAGGGCGACAGAGAAGAGACTCTGGAGGTCCGTTTGAGGTGGAGGTCACTTGTGAGGCATGCCAGCAGGAGCTTAGTCTCCCACAAAACATGGAAGTTGAATGTGATGAATTTCACATGCATTGCAGTTCTGATGTCAGTCCCCTGAGCCACAGAGAGCCTTCACCCGCCCCTCTCAACTGGGCTGTGCCTCTTAATCACTGCTGTCAAGGGAAGCAAGGCTAAAGTGTGGGAAAGACCTTTTACCCATGAGAACCACTGTGAAAATGGTCTCTCTAAAGCAGCAGAGGATGATGAGGAAAGGACAGGGAAATGGACCCAACACTGACCTCCTCCCAGACACTGAAAATGCTTCTTATTCACAGAGACAATTGTTAGCTGTCCTCATCCCCCGCCCCATACTTTCTCCCCAAAAAGGACATGTCGATGTTTACTATGACACACAATAGACAAACCAAGGCCATCTGGGTAGAATTCTGTTTACATCTGGAGAGAAGAAAACTGTGAAAACCAATAATATCTGCATCTATATGTATAGATACTGACATCTACATATAGCTATTGCATTCCGCCAGCAGCCTGGGAATATTCTGCAATCACACTGGCAGGTCTTGGCATGTAGCAGCCAAACCAACTGGTGGTGTCCCCGAGTGCCGCCTCCCTCCTGCTGCTGGGGCCCACCTGGTGGGGGCAGGGGAGACAGGGTGGAGAGGCCATACCTTGTCTCACAAAGGTCTGGCTGGTGTCCAGGAGGATCTCACAGCCTTCGATGATCATGCGCTCGATGGCCAGGTTTTTCCGGATGTTCTCTGTCTCACTTACTTCATCGTGCATTATCCTGTGGGGATGGGAAGCTGCACAGTCAGAGACAGGCTGCCCCCACTTCCCAGGGAGGTGAGAATGCCAGGCTTCTGGGCAGACCTAGGAAGAAAGCCTGGTACGCAGATTCTCAGGTGGGGTCTGTGGTCATGGAGGGGATGGGGGTGTGTATTTACTGAGTGCCTGCTGCATGCCGGGCACTGCATAGACATGACCTCATTTTATCCTTCTGACAGCTCAAGGAGGCAACTGTCCTTATTTCAGAAAAAAGAAAACAGAAGTCAGCAGCTACGAAGCAGCTCTGTCAGATTTTAGAGTCCGAACTATGTAGAACAGACAGCAGGTGCAGCTCAGCACTGGGAAGGATATGGGAATAGAGGAGACATCCTATGTTCATGACCCTGACCCTCATCCTTCTACCAGCCTTATTCCCATCCCAAGAACAAAGCTCATTGCTCCCTCAGGGCCTTTGCACTTGCTGTCTCCTCTTCTTGAATGATCTTTCTCCAAATATTTGCATAGTTGTGTCCTTAATATTGCTTGGGTCCTGAACTGGCTTACCTTTTGGAGCACCTGGCAATCCCACTGGCTCAGGGGATGACTGACCTTAGCCTACTTCTGTAAGCTCTGGCTGACCTTAGCCTGAATAAAGACAACTCCCCTATTTACCGCTGTAATACCCCTCCTCTCCGAGAGGTGGCGCCATCCAATAGCTTTTAAAAAATGGCGTTGGTGGGAAAAGGTGGGTGTGAGCCGCCAATTTTGCCTTGGTGGGTTTCCAGGAGTCTTGGGAAGGTAGTAAGGAATTTGGCAGGGGCAGGGTCTGGGGAGTGGGGAAGGGGGGCTTCTGCCAAAAGTACCCCACCTACTCCAAGCAAAACCTTTCATCTGCTGCTGATGCCTGAATTTCTACAGCTAAGACCAACAAAAGGGCTGGTTAATATGTGTGGCTTACAAACTTCTCTCATAGACATTATCCAATTTAAACCCCAAATAAAGATGACACTGCCTCTTCCGGAGATGGATCTGTGCTTAACTGAATCAGCATGACATTGAGCAGATTCCTCAATCCCTCTGATCCTTAGTTTCCTCATCTACAGAATGCTGGGGTGAAGGTGAAATAAAAGGGATTTCAGGTACTCGCCCATGCCATGCCATGCCTGGCATATGACAGCTGCTTAAATAAAGGGTAGTAGTCATTGTTGATGATATTATCATTGGTTGCAAAAGAGTTGTTATTATCTTTCCTGGTTAAGGACATGCATTTTAGGCTTAAATTCACTAGACGAGCACTTTAATAAATGGACCGGGGCCCTTAGCTGGAGTCTCTTCTTTGGGAGCCTCAGTTTCCCCCTTTCTTCCCCAGCAATGCTCTTCTTGGAAGCCCAGGCCCCTGCTTGATGTTTGAGAGGGAGGCACCTCTGGGCACATGCTAGTTCCCTAGAGATGGATTCATTATGGAAGTAGCCAATGGTAATTAAAACCCTTCTCTTGATGAGGGTGGGATTTTGTGGGGGAAGCCTGTGTTTGGTAAAACACAAGGGGGGTAATTCCAAGGTAGCAAAACTAGTTTTCCTGAGCAGCTGCAGTTTACACATTCTAAGTTCCAGCCCCAAGTGGGGTTTGTGTTCGGGACCCACATGCACACATGTGGGAGCTCTAGGAAGGCGGTGGGAGTTTCCAGGCTGTGAGGCTCCTGGGAGCCCTGGAAATGATGACTTGGGTTATCAGTGAGCAGAGAATATAGGGGTCAGGATAAAAAGGTGGGATGAAGGCCCAGTCCCTGGAGGTGGGGAGTGTTTCTGAGCGCAGCCTAGGAGAAGTTTGGCTATCTAATGGCTTCCTCCCTGGGGGAACATGAGAGGAGAATGAAAGGGATACTGTCATGGTGATAGGAAAACCTTTTGTGCCACTGGAGCTGGGTTCAGGGCCAGGTACAGGTAGTTGGGTGGGAGGAAGGAAGAGTAGGCCACACACCGAGGATCCCGGGGATAAGGGATCAGGGTCTTATGTCAAATACCTCAGCACCATGTGCCACCTGCAGCTCTGTTTGCAACAGGATAGGATATCCCTCAGCAAGGAGGAGCCCTGCTGCCTTACAGGAGTCCCAAACCTTTTTCCTTGGGGAAGAGTGTGCAGGATTTGGAACCCTGGGCATGGGAGGACTGGAGTCCCTCCACCTTCCTGATCGGTGGTTTCGTTACTCTGCAACTCTGCAATCACACTCTGATGGCATCCTTGCCCTGATTCTCCACTCAGGTGTGCAACTCGGCTGGGTCGTGGAAGGATCAGGGGGCACCCTATACCTTGTGCTGGTCCAGCCTGGTCCTCTCTCCACCCAGCTGGGAGCTGTGGCTTCGTTGGCTGCCCCTTGCCGGCCTCAAGAAGACTTTTAGGGCACTGAGTGTTTGGCAGTGCCCTGGGTAGGGGCCGGGGCTGGATCCCAGACCCTGCAGACTGACCCTTCTTTGTAGCCCTTGGCAGCCCAGTTCTGACCACAAGGCCCTTCCTCATCTCTTGGTCTTCACAGGGTGGATACCCCCGAGCTCAGCCTCTGGTTCTCATCTTTTTCCTTCCCAAGCTAATTCCCTTGGCAATCTCACCAGTGCTGTCACTTTAAACACCATCTGCAAGCTGATGATTACCGGATTTCTCTCTCCCCTCCGCTCCAGACTCAAATTCCCCAGTCCCTTCTTGTCATCTCCACTTGGACATTGAATTGGCATCTCAGGTTCAACATGCTCCCAAGAAAGCTCCTGAACTCCCCTCCAGACTTGTCCCTGCTGCAGTTTTCTCCAGCTCGGTTGATGGCACCTCCACCCTCTTGTGGCTCAGCCCCACATCCTGGAATCACCCGTGACTCTACTCTTTCTCTTTCCACATCAAATCCATCAGAAAATCCCATTGCATCCAGGATCTGAATCTCTTCCTGGAACCTCTTCCTGGATGACCACAGTCATCTGCTGCCTGGGGTGCTGCAAGAGCCCCTCTGTGTTCCCCCATGTCTGCCCTTGCAGAGGAAGCGTCCCTCTGGGCTTCAGGGGCTGAAAGAGGGCCAGGTGAGGGGCCTTGACCAGAGGACTGGGGCACTAGATTGGACAAGCCATGTGCTTATCCACCCACTGCCACTACCTGCCTCTGGTTGACTAGAGACTTGGGCACATGAGGGCATGTCACCCAGGACCCCCTCTGGGCCTCCTATGGCCACAGGTTTTGACACATTGACACTGGAGAACAGAGGAAACAGGCAGAGAGTGCCTGGGAGTCCCAGACAGCTCCCTCTCCTGGGAGATGTTGAGTGCCCAGGGGCCTTCCTTGGGCCCCATCTGTGCCAGGGATAGCACAGCACCCACTATTCCTGCCCACCAGGGCTTGAGTTGTAACCCCCTTAGGACCACTCCAGGGGACTCTGCTTTGAGCTGCAGCAAGCTGTGCCCCTCCCTTACAATCCCCATCTGAACTCGAGCTTTGTCAGGGGTTCAGCGAACTCCTGGTGAGGGGCGTCCTCAGCCCTGCCCCATCTGCCGGTCTGGTGCACTGAAGAGCCAGGCCTCACCTGGACAGCTCCTCCAGTTTGGACTTGGCGTAGTCCAGGCTGTTGCGCTCAACGTGCTCATGAGGTGTGTGGGCCAGGAGCTCGTGGAGGGTCAATATGTACCTGGGGATCTGTGGGCAGGTGGCAGAGGTGAGGGTGGAGAAAGAGCCAGGGAAGCAGGGCCGGGGAGCAAGGCAGGGTCAGACAGGGAGTGAGCAAGAGAGAAAGAGAAAGAGGGAGAGGGAGAGGGAGAGAGAGAAAGAGGTGGCGAGGGCGGGGGAAAGAGGGAGAGAGCGAGCGAGCACATGGGCATAGGGTGCAGGTGCGGGGAGAGAGAGAGAGAGAGAGCATGAAGGGGGGTGGTGGGAGAGAGAGAGAATGGTTTTTAGCCCAGAGGACTTCCATGAGCAGAACTGAGGAAGGAGATAGGCTGCCCTTTGGTCACAGACTCTAACTTGGAGGCTCTTCCAGGGTCTTGTCTAGGGCTCTCCTCTGGTTGAGGGTGGTGTGGGGTGCTCAGGAGCCAGGAGAGAAAGGTGGGTGGACAGGCCCGCAGTCAGCTTGCCCTGCACCCAGCATTGTCCACTGCTGGCCCTAACCACCTCCCCCACCCCCTCTGGCAACCCAGAGCTGGGGCACGTTAAACACTGAGCCCCCTTGCCTGCCATGGTCCCTTCCCCATGCCTGCCTCCCTGACTCTCCCCCACCCAGGCAGGGCCAGATGCCACCTGGAACATGGGGTAGGTAAGGAAGGTCTCCAGCGTCCTCTCCTCGCAGTCAGGCTTGGCCTCGTAGTGCTTCAGCAGCTTGTCAAAGTCACGGTTCTGCTTGCAGTGGGCCAGGATCTGCAGGCTATACTGATGGTTGCGGACAAACTCTTGGTAGATGTTGAGCATGGGCAGCAGGATGTCAAACAGGTCAGCTGGAAGGATGAGGCAGTCAGTGGGTGGCCAGGGCAGCTTGGTGGGGACAGAATCCTTTAGGCCCTTGGCTCCCCCAGCTATACCCAGAGAGGCCGGGGGCCAGGTTCAAGTTCCTCACCCCAGAGACATCTCTGCTCTTGGGGATAACTCCAGGACCACTGCCCTGTCCAGTGCCAGTAGTGGGCCTCTGTCATTGGGACCACATTAGAATCACAGACTCTTAGAGACACTTGTGATGGGAGTGTCAGAGAGAGGAGGTAGAGTGGGCACTGTGGGGTGCCACCTGGATCCCCCCAGCTGCCAGGAGTCCTGGTGGCCAATGACTCTCAGCTGGGTCCCTCTCCAGGCATTGCTCTCAGCTGGAGGAAGCTGCCTTGCCTGGTCTGTCCTCCCGCTTCAATTCGGGACATTAGTGTGAGGTCACCCCTTCTCCATAGCTTCCTGTGGGGTTGGCTGAGGTTCTGTTGCAGCTGGAATGCTGCCCAGATCCTCCCTCTGCCTGCCCCCATGCCCTATGGTGCTATGGCCTAGGACACTCCCCAAGAGGCCTCCCTCCCTCCTGGAGCCTCTGTCCTGGGACAGAAGTAGCCTATCTGAGGTCACAGGGCAAGTCAGCAGCCAGACTGGAGCTGGGTCTCCTGACCCCGATTCCAGGGGTTTTCCTACCATATGACACATGAGTCTCTGCTCCTTCATTCATCTGTCATTGTCCCAGCAGACCTTCCAGGCTCAGCACTATCTAGTTCACCAGGTGGGGCCCTTTCTGGCTATAGTTCTGTCTCGAGCTTCCTGGACATATAACTTTCCTTTCAGTGCCCCTAAGTCCCAACCAATTTCCCCAAATCTGCCCTTCAACATTTGATAGACTGGGATGGAGTCATGTGAAACATCTTCTATTTATTTATTTATTTATTTATTTATTTATTTATTTGATGGAATCTTGCTCTGTTGCCCAGGCTGGAGTGCAGTGGTACAGTCTCGGTTCACTGTAATCTCTGCCTCCCATGTTTAGGTGATTCTCACACCTCAGCCTCCCACGTAGCTGAGACTACTGGTGTGCACCACCACGCCCAGATAATTTTTGAATTTTTGTGTTTTTTGTAGAGATAGAGTTTTACCACTTTGACCAGGATGGTCTTGAACTCCTGACCTCAAGTGATCTGCCTGCCCTGGCCTTCCAAAGTGGTGAGATTATAGGCATGAGCCACTGTGCCTGGCCTTGAAACATCTTCTTCTTCTTCCTCTTCATTTTTCTGAGATAGAGTCTCGTTCTGTCGCCCAGGCTGGAGTGGAGTGCAATGGTGAGATCTTGGCTCACCGTAATCTCCGCCTCTTGGGTTCAAGCAATTCTCCTGCCTCAGCCTCCCACGCAGCTGGGACTACAGGTGTGCGCCACCATACCTGGCTATTTTTTGTAATTCTAGTAGAGACAGGGTTTCACCATGTTGGTCAGGCTGGTCTTCACCTCCTGACCTCAGGCGATCTGCCTGCCTCAGCCTCCCACAGTGCTGGGATTAAAGGCATGAGTCACCACACCTGGCCAAAACATCTTCTTATAAGTCCCATTTAAGAAAGGAAACATGGTTTCCTTATAATCAACTCTAAATGGTAGCTCATGTGATGGGTGTCCGACCACCTGATGGACAATATCTTCAACAATGCAATTGCAGAAGATGAGGACCCCATCTTTCTAAGGACACTTCTTATTTTGACCTTAGAGAAAAGTATGGGTCTTTGACTTCAGAAAAATAATAGTGCTTACTTCCCCCTGGGAAGCTGAGGGCAGGGGAGCTCTGGAGAGCCAGGCCTGGGCCTGCTCTGTGCCCTCTACCTATGCAGCCTTTGCTATCCCTTTACTTCCCTAAGCCATTTTCTTTGCCTCCATCGTGGAGGTGACACCAACACTCACCTTTATCTACCACATTAAGAAAGTGAAAAAAAAAGAAAGACACTTGGTGCAGGTTGAGGGTGAGATGCAGGAGGTTCTTCTGTCTGTTGCTTGTGGAACTTAGGGCAGTGCAGCCATCTTGGAGAACAATGGGATAATATGTATGAAGCAAGAGCCTTTCACATTTTTGGGTTCTTTGTTTTTAGCAATTCTGCTAATTGGAAACCTATCCCAAGGAAATGATCTCTAATATGGAGAAAATTTCTTATGAAGAGATGATTATTTCTAATAACAAAAAATTGGAACAACTCTAAGAGCCAACCATAGCAGACAGTTAGATAAATGACAGTGCCTTCATGGGTACTGGAGTATTACACAGTGATCAAAAAGCATGCTTTTGGCATGAGAAAATGCTTATGGGATAATGCTAAGTAAAAGAAAAAAAAAACACACAGCAAGATACAAATTCTATATTCAGTATGTTTGCAATTATGTAAAGTGGAAAAAAACCCAAGATCTATGCATGGAAAAAAATTGGAAGAAAACACACCAAAGTGTTTATAGTGGTTATCTTTGGGAAGCAGAACTATGCTTGATATTTTTAAACATTTTCTACTTTTATGGGTTCTCAATTTTTCTGAAATGGATGTGTATACATTCTTTATAAAAGGGGAAAGTGGATAGGAAACTAAAATATATCATTTCCTCTTAGAAATACAGGATTTGCCAACTTGTCTTTTCTCTTCTGCCCCTCTGAGGGATTCTGTGGGTTTTAAAAGTGACACTCTATTATGCTCTAGAAGGACAAAACTGCCGCAGCCTTTTGGGGTGGCCCCTGGAGGGGGATTTCTCTGGGGGCCTCAGTGAGGGTTGACTACTCACCCAGGACCAGCGTGGGCCAGCTGGAGATGCGGGCCTTCAGGCCTTGGTAAAAGATCTGATGTAAAAACATGATGGTTTCACTGAAAGAGAAAGCACAGGGTCACCTCTGCCCCAGGGACTTCCTGCTCCTCCAGAGGTGACTGTCCCCAAACCTCCTGCGCGACTTCAGCAGCAAACCCTTTTCTCATGTGAGACCTTACGTGAAAACTGCATCGGCAGGATGGATGATATAATCTGGGGGGCCTGGTGCTAAATGAGAATGCAGGCCCCTGGTTAAAGAATTACTAAGCATTTCCAGATGGTGACAGCAGAGCATTAAATCAAGCCCAGGCTTGTCTATGCATGGGGTAGCATATCCATGGGCCAGAAGAGGGCAGGGAGCTGCTCTGGCCAGTGGCCTCTGTCTCCTCAAGTCCCAGCCTGCTGGGTTCCACACCCCCTACCCCAAGGTATCTTGGAGGAAACCAGGGCTCTGGCGAACACGGGTAAAAGCCACGGATCAACAGAAGAGCTAGAGTTTGGGATTAGCACAGAGAGGGGCTGAAATCTGCCCAATGCCCCTTCCCGGCTGTGAGACCATGAATAAGTTACCTAAGGTCTCCCAGTCTTGAGTCCTTCTGTGTAAAATGCGAAGGTGAAATGAGGAAGCCCCTGGAAGCCATGGGACAATTTGAGTGCCCAGTGCACAGGAGACGCTCGGCAAACGCTAGGTCCCCAATACCCAGTGACCGCCCCTGCTTTTTGGAATCAAAGTCAGAGAAGCCAAAAGACCCAGAGTCTTGCTGCTTGCAAAGCCTCTGTTTTGTTGCCACATAACATGCTGAACTCGTATTCTCATTGGCAGCTTAGCGGGCTGGATACAGACAGCCACATTTGCTGGGCCTTCCCCGCAACCCGTTTTCCACCCACTGCTCCCAAAGCAGCTGGTCCCAGAACACAGTCGGGGCGTCTCCTCTCCCAGGACAAGCTGTGAGGACTGAGACAATACCAGAGAGAGGCGGCTTCTGCTGCTCCCTGAAGGTACCCCCATTCCTTCCTGCCCAACCATTTCTCCCCTACTCCTTAGCTCCTACCACCTTGGAGACCTGGGAGTTTTCCCCAGATTCCCTCTAGGCTCTTTGCGGTACACTCTATTTATGGATAGGAAAACTGAGGCCCATAGAGAGAAAGTGAGTACCTCAGGAGTCAGGGAGAGCCCTGAGCCTTTGGGCAGACCCCTCTGTCTCCCTGGAATGTTCTCCTGTCTGTCTTTGGCAGCATTCTCCACGGTGTGCTCTGGGCTCCCTCCCGCCTCTGTTTCTCCAGGGCTTTCTTGGGTTGTTGGAGGTACCTGGTGTTTCCCACCTTGGGATGCTGGCCCTTCTCCCAGCTGTTTGTGCTCTGAGGCAGCCCTCCTCCATCTCACTGTCTTAGAACAATGAGAGCAGAGGGTGGAAGACATCTGGTGAGCACAGAGATGCTCCAGCTTCAAGGTGGTGTGGGGCAGGGCACAGGGGCCAGTGGATGGAGGGGCTCAGAGGTTAGAGGCTCAGGACCCCAGAGGGATGTGAAATGTCCTGCACATGCCTGCTTTGCAGATAAACAGGTAGGGTGGGGAGAAAGAGGATGTGAGAGAGATAGCAAGAGAGAGAGGAAGGGGTGAGGGAGGTAAGAGAGGGAGACGGGAAGAAAGGCAGGGAAAGAGAACAGAACAGAACACAACACCTCCAGGCTAAAGGGTGAAACTAGCAACTGCATTCCACAGAATATGTAGAAGGAAAGGAAAACTGAGCAAGACTGAAACCAATGCGAACTTAAAAATCCAAGCAGAGAAGACTTTGAACTCTCACTTCTGAGTGTGGACCCCACCAGTATTGTGAATTGTCTGTCATCTCCCTAAAGTTCCCAGAGAAAGGGTCCCTCCAGGTATGGCGACATCTTATGACCCTTGGTAAGCCTGGTTTCTGTCTGGCTCTGACCCTCAAATGAGTTTGTTGAATGGATAAATGTTCCAATTTTAAGAACCTTGGGAGTCCACATGTGAAGACCCTTCAAAATGGCCAATAGCAAGAGACCGACCCAGGGTTGCGTGATAGTGCAGAGAGGGAAGAATGTCTGACTTGAGGTGGGATGCAAGGAGGTCAGGTCAGGGGACTTTCAGGGGTTCTTGAGGGAGCCATATTTGGCAGCCATCCCCAATCTTTTTGGCACCAGGGACTGGTTTTGTGGAAGACAATCTTTTCACAGACGGATGGTGGGGTGGGGGCAGTGTGGTGGAGGGATGGTTTCAGGGTGATTCAAGTGCATTACATTTATTGTGCACTTTATTTCTATTATTATTATTATATTTTTGAGGCAGAGTCTTGCTCTGTCGCCCAGGCTGCAGTGTAATGGCGTGATCTCGGCTCACTGCAATCTCCTCCTTCCGGGTTCAAGCGATTCTCCTGTCTCAGTCTCCCGAGTGGCTGGGATTACAGGTGCGCACCAGCACGCTGGGTTAATTTTTGTATTTTTAGTAGAGATGGGGTTTCACCATATTGGCCAGGCTGGTCTCAAACTCCTGACCTCAGGTGATACACCTGCCTTGGCCTCCCAATGTGCTGGGATTACAGGCATGAGCCACCATGCCTGGCTTATTTCTTTTATTATTACATTGTAATATATAATGAAATAATTGTGCAAGTCACCATAATGTAGAATCAATGGGAGCCCTGAGTTTGTTTTCCTGCAACTAGACGGTCCCATCTGGGGGTAATGGGAGACAGTGACAGATCATCAGGCATTAGATTGTCATAAGGAGCATGCAACCTAGATCCCTCACATGTGCAGTTCATGATAGGGTTTGTGCTCCTATGAGAATCTAATGCTGCCACTGATCTGACAGGACGTGGAGCTCAGGTGGTAATGTGAGCAATGGGGAGTGGCTATAAATACAGATGAATCTTTGCTTGCTCACCCACTGTTCACCTCCTGCTGTGGGGTCCAGATTCTAACAGGCTACAGACCAGTGTTAGTCTGTGGCCTGGGGGTTGGGGACCCCTGATACATAGGATCTTGACATATGTCTAGATTCTTTTAGATAACCCTGAGTACTGCCATGGCAAGACTTAGGATTGCCATTCTCAGACAGCTTCAGCACAGCAGACAACTGTTCAGGAAGGACCAGGGAGAAAATGAACCTTCTTATATCCCAATACTGCACATGCCTGTGCAGTAGCATATCAGGAACATCATAAGGTAGAATTATAAAAATACAGTTGATGAAGCCTCCATTTCTAAGGTTAAATTTAAAGAATTTAACTTGTAATCCTACTACTCAGAAATTACTATCATTGCCCAGCCAACTAAAAAAATTATCTCATTTTGACTTGATTTGCTTAAAAAAATCAAATTATTAATGGGTTGGTTGAACATTTTCTTATATATTGGCCATTTGTATTTCTTTTTAAAAAATTGCCTAGTCATGGTCATTGCTATTTTTTCTCTTATTAATCTTTTCTCTCTTATTAATTTTAAATAACTATATTAAGTGTACAGTCTGACATCTATGTTGTAGACATCTTTGCTTAGCTATTTGCCTGTTAATTTTGTGTCTAGTGTTATTCTGAAGTTTTTCCATTTTTCCTTGTAAAGTGGGCCATTTTCTTTCTGGTTGGCTTGGGGAATCATATCTTTCCCCACTCCCAGACTGCTTACATACTCATGTATATATTATTTTATTGTTTCATTTTTACATGTAAATACTTAATTATTGTTTGCTTTGGTGTATGATATGAATAAGGGAGATAGACATAGCCTTTCCTTCAGTTTGGTTAGCCAATTGTCAATTCTGTTAATCAAATATACCAGCTATTTACTAGGCTAGTTTTTCATAGTTACCAAATTCTCGCCAGATGAGGTGGCTCACACCTGTGATCTCAGCACTTTGGGAGGCTGAGGCAGGTGGATCTCTTGAGTCTGGGCACTATAGGGAGACCCCATCTCTACAAAAAATAAAAAACTTAGCCACGCATGGTGGTGCACACTGGTGGTCCCAGCTACTCAGGAGGTTGAGAGGATGGCTTGAGCCCAGGAGGCAGAGGTTGGCAGTGAGCCAAGATCACATCACTGCACTCCAGCCTGGGCAACAGAGTGAGATCCTGTCTCAAAAAAAAAAAAAAATTCAAATACATGCGTAAGTCTCTTTGTGGACTTTCTATTTTATTTTGTTGATCTTGGATTAGTCTTAGGTTGTTTTTATTACTTAATATATTTATAAGCCTTTATAATATATTTTAATTACAGGTAGGAAATTCTTTCGTTGTTTTTTAAGAATATTATCTGTTTGTATGCATTTATTCCTCCAACTGAATGTTAAAATCATTTTGCTAGGCTGCACTTTGATTGGCATCACATTAAATTTACAGAATATTCTGGGTGAAATGACATCTTTACGACACACATACTTTCTTTTTTTTTTCGAGACGGAGTCTCGCTCTGTTGCCCAGGCTGGAGTGCACTGGTATGATCTTGGCTCACTACAAGCTCCACCTCCCGGGTTCACACCATTCTCCTGCCTCAGTCTCCCTAGTAGCTGGAACTACAGGCACGCGCCACCACGCCTGCCTAATTTTTGTATTTTTTAGTAGAAATGTGGTTCACCGTGTTAGCCAGGATAGTCTCAATCTCCTGACCTCATGATCCACCCACCTCAGCCTCCCAAAGTGCTGGGATTACAGGCATGAGCCACTGCACCTGGCACAACACGCATCTTTTTGTCCAGGATGCTAGTGTGTCTCTCTACTTTACTATGCCTTTGTTGATGCCTCATCACATAGATACTTTGTTTATTCCTAGACATTTTATGTTCTTGTTGCTATTTCTCATAGTATATTTTCTAAGTGGTTTCTGTAGATATAGGGAAAAGTTACTGATTTTTCTTTTTTTTTTGAGACGGGGTCTTGCTCTGTCCCCCAGACTGGGGTACGGTGGTGTGATCTCAGCTCACTGTAGCCTCGGTCTCCTGGGCTCAAGCGATCTTCCCACCTTAGCTTCCTGAGAAGCTGGGACTGCAGGTGTGTGCCACCATGACCTTCTAATTTTAAGTTTTCTGTAGAGATGAGATCTCCCTATGTTGCCTGGGCTGTTCTTGAATTCCTGGTTAAAGCAATCCTTCTGCCTCAAAAGTGCTGGGATTAGAGGCATGAGGCACTGTGTCCAGCCTGATTTTGCTTATATTTTAACAACATGAACTCCTAATAGTTTTTAGGAGTTTTTTTTTTTTTTTTTCATTGACCCTGACCTTGGGTCTGCCCCACAGAGCTGCTTCTCTTCCTTCTCTTCTCATTAAATAGCAGCCCTTCCCACCAGGCTCTCAGACAGAACCTGGGAATCACCTATCACCTCTTCCCCCTTCACCCCTATATCTACTCCATCAAAGTTGCTGATTCTGCTGTCTCCTGTCTGTTGCATCTGCCACTCCTGTCACCTCTGCCTAGACCATTGTCAGTGGGCCCCTAACTGGTCTTTTGCTTCCACTCTTGCTCCTGGTCCACACATTCTCCACACAGTGGATTCATCTCTTAAAAATTGAATCCAATCAGGAGAGTGGCCTTAACTTGGCCTTCAGCCCCCTGTAGGAACTGCCTCTGTCTGTCTCATGGGCTACTCCCTCTTCCCTATGCTCTCTCACCACTCTGGCCTTCTGTTCCCTGGATTTGCTTTCTTCTGCCTTAAGGCCTTTGCACAGGCCATTCCCTTTGCTCTCACCACCCCCTTTGTTGGCATAGCTCTTCTATTTATCAGAGCCAGAGCGAGAGAGAGAGAGAGAGAGAGTGTGTCTGTACACACATAAATGTGCTATTTTTAAGACCAAGTTTTGGTAAAAAAAATTGGGAAGTTTTCTCCTTTTATCCAATGTTCTATAACAGTTTAAATAAAAATGATTGATTCTTTTAAAATGCCAAGTTCATTGTGACCCTCTAAGGGGATTATACCATGGACCTTTCTCAAATCTACATGACCCCTTGAAGGTGGAATACCTAATAACATCTTGCAGAACTAGTGTTTCATTCACTCATTCAACATATAGTTATTGAGTACCTACTAGGTGTCAGGCACTTGCTCAGACAATGGTCTCCCTGCGTCTAACTTCAGCAATCATAAAAACAGAAATAGTCCCCATCAAGGCTGCTGGATGCACAGTTCTAGTGGGCACCATTCACAGCTTAGTGTATGTCAGGGGTTGGCAAACTATAGCCCATGGGCCAAATCTAGCATAGCTGCTGTTTCTGTATGGCCTGAGAGCTTAGAATAATTTTTACATTTTTAAATGGTTGAAAACAAAAGAAAAGTTTTACTGTAATATAGCCACACTCATTTGTTTTTGGATTATCTGTGACTGCTTAGTTGTAACAGAAATGGTATGTCTCACAAAGTCTAAAACATTTGCTAACTGGCTCTTTACAGAAGAAAGTCCACCCACCCCTGTGCAACGTGAACAGTGCCCCCAGAACTGTTCAGTGCACAGCTGGTGCAGCTGTAATCTATGGCCCTGTCCCCACTCACATTGAACAGTTAATATAGTGAGAGACATAAACACAAAAAGAAATCTTTATTTAAGTGTGATGCATGCAACAAAGAGAAGCATAGGGGCTCTGGGACAGCACGACCAAAGCACATAAACCAGTGGTGGCAAGGGGCATGGGGGTGGTCAGGGACATGGCAACCAAGGAAAGACATGAAGAAAGAGTAGGATTGCTGTCAGAAGGAGAGTAGGGTGGGAAGAACGTTCCAGCAAGAGAAGTGGCCTAACTGCAGGACATGTTCATTTTGCCTGGTTCGCTTCCTGAGCCCAGAAAGGGGCATGACGTAACCAATGCCAGTCCAAGGCAGATAGGGCTGGGCAGGAGCAGGACTAAACCAGGCCCCTTCACTCTTGCCCCCACACCCTGCCTGTTGCATTGCACCAGTCACTCATCATGGGTTCCGGGCCTGCCCCTCGTCACCCTCCAGCCCATGCAGACAGGATGAATTGATTGTGGCATGCTCTCCTGCTGAGCCTCATCATTCCCTCAACTCAGGGCTCCAGGCAGCCACTGCCAATCAGTCAGCACAGGAAGCAAGATATAAACCATCTGCCACCAGGACAGGCTGCCTCTTGTCATGGGCAACACCTGTGGTTCCCAGCACATGGCACTGGGCATGGTTTTTATTAAAGGGAAATAGCCAGTTTCTAAGCTTATTGTCTTGACTGAACAAAGCCTGCTGCAAATGTTTAGTTCAAAGATCTTTTCCCCTCTATTTGAGAAGTACACAGTTAACACCCTCCCCAGCTCTGCAACATCCTCGATGAATCTGCCAAGCTGGAGAGAGGCTTCTGTCCTCCCAAGGACCTTTTAAAATGAGCTTCAGTAAATCACCAAATTAGCATCAGGTCTCTAATGTGGCTGTATATTTCAGCCTAAAAGCAAATCTAGGGGAGAGCTACATATGGAAAAGCTTTGCAGCAAGTGAGCTGGCAGCTCCACCATGGCTTATGACACACAGACCTTTGTGCTGTGGTCTGAGGCAAGGAGAGCGGCGAGGTTCACGCCCTGGATCGGCCCCCACAGTGTGGACAGCAAGTGAAAACGTGGGTCTCACACACAAGGGGGAGTTCTCCAACAGAGGGTGCATGCCCAGACCTGTGCTGTAATGACCCACACTCATTAGCAGTAGGGGCAAGGAAAATGGGTTCCTGGAGAGGATTCCAGCCCATTATTTAACAAGGCAGCAGCGGGAAGCTGGGGCCTTACCATTAAACAAATCTAGGTTACAATCCCAGCCTGCCCCACTCACTGTGTGCTATTGAGCATTTCCTGCCACCTCTCTGATCCTGGCTTCAGCCTCATGGGTGCCTCTGAGGATCAGAAAGCATGCAGGTCAAGTGCTGGCAGAGAGCCCAGCACAATGCAGGTCCTATAAAGCATTGCCATAGTATGGGAAGTGCAGTCTAGAAACTTCAATCCTGCAAAGCGCTGAGTGGGGGCTGTTTTAAGGTAACAAAAAAAAAAAAAAATTCCAGCTGTTCCTTACGTTTGCAAAAAATCATAGAGCTTGTGCTGTCCCCAAGTGACCATGTATAAGGCAAGGATGATCTGGAGACCATCATGTTCCAGCTCTTCCTTCCCACCCTGACCCCTGGGGAAGGAAAGATTTCTGGCTTGCACATGTTTGAGAATAGGGACCAGGGTGGAGGAGAGGAACCAGCCTCATCAGACTTGCAGCTATTGATATAACCACCAGGGCTTCTCACTTAATCTAGGAAGACAATAGAGTAAATTACATTGACTGATTTTCAATGTTGAACCAGCCTTGCATTCCTGGGATGGATCCCACTTGGTCAGGATGTATTACTCTTTTTATATATTGCTAGATTCACTTTGCTATTTTGTATATATGCACATGAGGGATATTGGGCTGTAGTTTTCTTGTGATGTATTTGGTTGTGATATGAGGGTAATGCTGACTTGTAAAATGAGTCAGAAGTGTTCCTTCCATGTTATATTTGATTTTGATTTCTTGCATGGTGCATTATTATGGAGCACCTGGGCTATGTTGGGCTCTGTGCTAAACACTTTACACCAAGTCTCTTGATCCTTTAGTGCCTGTAAGAGGCAGGTACCATTCCTGGGGCAGCCTTTTCTGATGACCTCTAGAGTCCATATTCTAGAGGTCTTGGGAATTGATCAGGCTGCTGCTATTTTTCCTGAGATCAATAAAATTGCTAAGGTAGGCAACAGTTGGCCTTGGGCCCATCGTAAAGAAGTTGAAATGGGCAGCATCCTTGGGATGAAGAAGCAGCTACCTGGGGAGATGGGGATGGGTAAGGGAGCTTCTCAGGCTGAAGCCTGTGGAGGATACCACTTGTCTTTGTTCTAGGCAGGCATGCACACTGCCTAGGAGGCCCCGAAAGCATCGCATTCATAGTGTCACTATTCAGAGCTGGAGGATCTTAAAGGGCATCCAATTAAACTTCTAAACCTCTTTGATGTTTCTGACAAAGGGTTACTCTTCTGAATTCTTACTGTGATGGGGAGCTCATTACTTTTCCAAACTTTTGCCTCTGGGTCCACCAGCCTTCAGTTATCCAGGCCCCTACAAGGCACCAGGGAAGTGCGCTCAGATGCACATTTGCCTCTGCTGGCAGGATGCAAACATGTGCTGGGCAGTCATGCCTGCTCAGGCCCTGGAGTCCCTCCATGCTCACTTAGCCTCTCTACCAGCCTCCCATCTTCCACTCTCCCCAAGGAGTGCCCCCTACATGGCAGAGGGGCTGAGCTTCCTGCAACAGACCTGACCATGACATTCTCTGCCTGAAATGTCTGATGGCTCCTTCCTGCCTCCAGAATCAAGTCCCACTCTCACCTTTGGGCCTTCGCACATGCTGTTCTCTCTACCTGAAAAGTTCTTTCCTCCTTCTCCTGTAAACTCTCTCGTGTCCTTAAAGACTAAGCTCAGACACCACCTCCTCCAGGAAGACTCTGGTGGTTCTCACCTTTCATGGCAAACATCTGCTGGATCATTCGACTTGATGGTGGGGTTTACATGGCTCACTCTATATATGTGAACCCAGCACGCAGCCAGGCACTCTGTGTTGCTTGTTGAATGAGCGAGTGGATGAGTGTCCTTGCCTTTGGTGGGGCTGCTGGCTACCAACCCATTCCTTCCATCCCTAATCATTGCTGGGGCCCCACCCTATGGACTGCCTTGTATTGACAAGAGAAAGGAAAAAACAGATTTGGGTAAATCTTTCCACTTGCCCTGCTGAAGGGCACTTGCCCTGTTTTGTTTCTGGGTCTATCTTGAAGTCTATCATGTTTCCTTTTAAGGTCATTGTTGAAAATATCAGCTTCATGAGAAGGCAAACCCCCCCCCCCTTTCCTCCTTCTCATTTGTTCTCCATTAAAGGTATCTGACCTGATCCATTCAGTTCTTTGAAGATAAAAATATAAAACCATGTTGTCATTTTTTTTTTTCCGAACAACTTTTGAACAAATGCTGTGAGCTGGCATGAATATTCTCTATCAAAGATTCCAGGTCAAAAGAATTCTATTTCAGATGAATCAATGAAATATAATAAAATTACGAAAAGGTAACAAACACAAAAGGACACCTCTTAGCGATGATGATAAATCGTCACCAAAAGTTTGCATTGGTGGCCTAATATGCAAAAAAAGTACAAACAACATAGAACTACACCACTGCCTCCTGAAGTAAACCTCAAATAAGGAATCATGGTGGAGATAAACACAGGCAGCCACCTCTGTTTATCTCAAGCCTCCCATTTTAGTGCCATCTGGGACCAGTAGCATCAGCAGCACCTGCAAGCTCGTTGGAAATGCAGTCCCCCGGGCTCCACCCAGACCTACAGATGGGCTTGTGTTTGAGAATCTGTGAAGTCAGCTGAGCTATCAAGGGTTTGCTCAGCAAGGAACACGTTCTTCACATCTTTCATTCAAATTCCAGGTCACTGAATCTAAACAACCCACTTGGAGTTTCTGGGTTAAATGTTACCTGATTTCACACACACATAATTCTTTTTTTGTTGTTGTTTTAGTCAATGCATAAAAAGCATTTATTGAATGTCTAAGAACTGTGATCAGCATGTCTATTAAAAAGCAACCTTGTGGGGCCCTGTGATTCAGTCTGGAAAAGGTCTCATGAGGCCAAAAGCTATTTTCCTCCTCTTGCCTGCTTCTCTCTCTTTCCTTCTCTCTCTGTCCCCCATATTCTGATGCCTTGTCCACATCTATGGTGTCACCTGTCTGACTCCAATGACTTTCAGTTTCTTCAGCCCAATCTCTCACCTGAGCCTCAGACTCATGTCTGACTCACAACCTCATACACCCCCTCCCTGGGGTGTTCCACAGTCCCCTCAAACTAGGCACATCACACTGTTAGGGAAAGGGGAAGAGGAGGACACAGGGAAGGTGGCCCTGGGTCCCAAATATTCATGCAGAGGGCTTGGAGAAAAGGCTGGTTGAGATTAGTGAAAGGACTGAATGCTGAATATTTGAAAAGAAATGTAGTTGAATGAACATCTAGGGGAACATAATGATTTACTTTAATTAGTAGATGACATTCCATTGTAAATAGCACGCTGTTTGCGTGTCTTCATTTTTGTTGCTTTTATCTAGTTTATACAATTTTATCACCCACCAGAAAGCTCATTTAAACCATTTCCTTTTAAAAAGAAGTCAACAGCAGAAGAGCAGCCATCAGCGCAGCCTTCTGAAGAACCATAAACCTCATACTAATGCCAGGGTCACCATCTGGGAGACGTGACAAAGATGTAAGGCATGTGGGTAGCGTGCCACAGCAGAACTCTAAGGCACCTGAGAATTGTAAGCTTCAACCTGGCCTCCAGGTCATTATGATGGCATCAAGGTCGAAGAATATTTTATTTTACGTTTTGTAGCTTGATTTATAACTCTTGAACATTTAAACCAGGGTTCCTTAACTGTGGCACTACTGACATTTTAGTTGGAATAATTCTTTGTTGGTGGGGGACTGTTCTGCATATTGTAGGATATTTAACAGCACCTCTGGCCTCTACTCATTAGATGCCAACAGCAACCTCCCTCAAGTGGTGACAATCAACAATATTTCCAAACATTCCTAAGTGTTCCCTGGGGAGCAAAACTGCCCCAGTTGAGGCCCACTGGTTTAGACCTATACTTTGTGAGCCTACATTTGTGCCCCTGCCCCAGACCCCACAATTGTTGGGGTTGGTGGTTTCTAGCCATGTGATCTTGGGCACTTCCATCCTCTCTGGGCCTCATCTGCACTTAGTGGGAAACACATGAGAGAGTGTGTCAAAGCTTAGCTGTGGCCAATGCTCACTAGTCTCCTTCCTGCCTTGGTCAACCTTTAGGGGTGCTCACCTGTTCAGGAAGATGCTGCTGACATCATCATGTGTGATGGGAGGCTTCTTGGAGCTGGCGGCCATCCGCAGTGGGCGCAGGAAATTGTTGACAAGGATGTGTAGCTGCTGCACGTACTCAGCCTCAGCCTCCAGCATGCTGAACACCACCTGGTTCCTCTTGCGCATGCTGTCAGCATGGGGTGACCGGATGTAGTCCTGGATGATGGTCTTCCACTTCCGCCGGCACAGCCAGCCCCGCAGGAAGCTCTGCACCTGGGCAGCAAGACCAGTGGGGAGAGGCTCCTGTCAGGGAGGCTGAACCACTCCTGTCCTTCGAGGCTGTGAGCTCCCCAAGGGCAGGGACCAAGGCTTTGTTATTCCTATGCCGGGCATGTAGCAAAAAGAGCTCAGATGTAACCAGGTCTGGCTCTGTTGCCCACATGATGCAGGGCAAGTTGTTTCGTTGCTCTGAGCTAATTTTCCCATCTGTAAAATGGGGCTAAAGAGATGATGGCTAGACTGAAAGTGTGGTCCACAAATTGGACCAGCATCTCTGAAGAGCTTATTGGAAATGCAGATTCTCAAGCCCCACCCCAGACCTCTGCAGTTTAACAAGACCCCTTGGGTTGCTTTGGAAGCACTCGCTGGAGGAGGGAAAATGTGGCTCCATGTCTCCATAATGGGAGGTCGCCTGAGGATAAAGGGTTGCAGGGCTGTGCTGGGCACGGGTCATGCCTTGTGTTGTCTAATGACTTGCCTGAAAGCCCAGAAGTTTCAATTAAAGCTCTTCTGGATAGAAAGGTGATTATCAAATTGAACAGAACATGGAAAATTAGTTAACTCATACTTAGCCCTCATCAGCGGCTTCTGAGTCCTGGTGCCTGCCTGGAGCCTCTCCTCCTGACTCAGTAGGGAAATGAACAGAGACAACTCAGTTGCCTTGGAGCTGGGCTGCTTGGAGTGGCCTCGTGTTGGCAAGAACTCGGGAAAGGGCCTTGATTGACATGCACACAGAGAGTTGTTTTAAGCTGTACAGGCTTCCAATCAAGGGCTTCTGAGCTGTGTGCAAGCTCACAGTCCACACTGGGAGGAAGGGTGCTGGGATGAGCCACTGGGGACCAGGCAGAGGTGCTCATACAATATTCTCCACTGAAAGGACCACTGTCTCCAAACAGCAGGTACAGTTGTCCAGGGGCAGACCTGCTGGCTAGAGATGGGTGCTGTGGAGAGAAGAGGCCTGCCCAAGCCCCAGGAGCTACCTCTGAAGATAGGAAGGGCTTTCTCAAAGAGGGAGGGGCTTACTCTGAGGTTCCAGGAGGGTGAAAATAGAGCAATGGGAGGTGGATTTCAGCTAGCCTTTAACAAAACGTTCCAACCAGAATGCTCCAAATACAGGGGTGGGCTGGGAAGCTCACTGGGACTATAGCAGAGAACATGGGTCAGGGCATCTCTGCCCAGATGGGACTTGACTCAGACCTGGGTGGCAAGTCCCAATGCCTGTGGGGCCCTGGCAGTTCCTAGAGGTGCGTGAAGCTGGCGGGGTGGGGCGGCGGGGGTATATCAAAAGGTGGCACCTCTTGCCTGGGCCAGCTGCTGTCATGTGCAGGAGGTGACCTGGGGCTGCTGGACCTTCTGCTTTTTAAGGAGATGTTGTGTCCCAGCAGCATAGCCTCTGGAGCTTGGCTGCCAGGGTTTGAATGTTACTCTGTATATACTTAGCTGTGTGACCTTGGGCAAGTTCCTTTGCCTCTCTGTATCTCAGCTTCCCCGTATGTAAAATGAAAATAATAAATAAACCTCAGAGGATTTTAGTGAGGACAGAATTAATCTGCATAAAGCTCTTAAAATAATGTCTGGCACATAGAAAGTAGTTAATTAATGTTAGCTATTTCTATTCTTAAGAAACCAGAAATCCAGATTTTTGTGTGATGCGTTTAGCTTTTAAAGCACTGGCAACAAATTTTAAAATGTAAACCAAAAAAAAAAAAAAAAGCCCACTGGGATGAAAATGTCAAAATCTCAAACACACTGGTAAGCTGAACTTGGCCCATGGGACGCCAGTTTGCAGTTTCTAGGGATGGCATTGGGGTCCTTTTATGCACTCAACAAATAGGATTCTGTGGTTTCACCTGTTTTTCTTAGGGTGAGTCAGGCTCCCCTGCCTTGAGTCTGGCAAGCTACAAACACAGCCCATGCTCCTTCCCTCTGCCACACCACCACAGGGTGGCCCATGGTATGTCACTACTTGGCCACTGGGCAGATCCCTGGTAGCTTCTGAGATGTCTGTTCCTCCTGAACTCTCATAGGGTAAAAGCAGTGAGGTCCAAAAAAGGCTGGACTACTGTGCTGGGTCTGCTGGGGACTCAGGAGGTACTTGTGAGAGGGGGCATGTACATGGTAGTGGGGGTGGCATGCCAGGGAGTGGCAGCGGAGAGGTGGCCCTGGGGGTCTTGGCAAGGTGAATGGCAATGTGAGGAAAGTGGTCAGCTGAGAGTCCCGGGCCTGGGTTTCTGTCCTGGCTTTCCCCACTCCTTCCTCTTGTGGAACCTTGGTTTTCTTTTCTTTTTTTGAGACAGAGTCTCACTCTGTCACCCAGGCTGGAGTGCAGTGGCATGATCTTGGCTCACTGCAAGTTCCACCTCCCAGGTTCACACCACTCTCCTTCCTCAGCCTCCTGAGTAGCTGGGACTACAGGCACCCACCACCAGGCCTGGCTAATTGTTTGTATTTTTAGTAGAGACGGGGTTTCACTGTGTTAGCCAGGATGGTCTCGATCTCCTGACCTCGTGATCCACCTGCCTCGGCCTCCCAAAGTGCTGGGATTACAGGTGTGAGCCATTGCGCCCGGCCCTCAGTTTTATCTATAAAATGGGGCTGAAGCACTCTACCCCACAGGGATAACCAGAAGAAATGACTTGACAAGGTACCCTTCAGGGATAAGGGGTTGTGGGCTCTGTCTTTGGAGCTGAGGTTGGGGGATGGGGGGCACGCCCTGAGGACAGTGGGACTGTGGGTGGATACTGCCAACCCTGGGCTGGCTCTCTAAAGAGAGAGCTCCAAAGAGGGCCACCCAGAGGGATAGTACAGACCTTCTTAATTTTCTTGATGTCGCTGTCTTCATCATTGGGGGTAACAGTCTGTGTGGACTGGATGCGCTCATTGTCCTTGAGCAGGGATGCGATCTGCAACAGAAACACAGGTCAGCCTGCGAGGGACACTGGTTCATGGAGGCCCCAGGTCTTTGAGCGGTGGGTGGCAGGCACAGGGTGGCAGCCAAGTGCCCTGCCTCTTCTTCCCCAAGAACCATGATGCCACAGCTTGTGATTCTGACTCTGTGCATCCAGGTCATGGAACCAGACAGGCCCCAGACATCTGTGAGAAGCAAGTGCTGCATGGGGGATGGGTAGACACCTGGGTTCCAGGCCAGCTGGGCTGCCCAACCACAGTGACCTTGGATGAAGTCCTTCTGCTCTCGGGGCTATAGCCACCTCATTTGTAATCTCAGAATTTGACCTAAATCTGTGATTCTCCTCCCTACTCCCCAAACCACTAGTCCCTTTATTTTATAATTTTTGCTGTGATAGAACACATGTAACATAAAATTTACCATTTTTACCATTTTTAAGGGTATGGTTCAGTGGTATTAAGGACATTCACAGTGTTGTGCAACCATCACCACCATCTACCTCCAGAACTCTTCATTTTGTAAAACTGAAACTCTGTACTCATCAAACAATAACTTTCCATTCCCCTTCCTCCCAGTCTCTGGCAACCACATTCCACCTTCTGTGCCTCTGAATTGGACTCCTCTAGGTAGCTCATCTAAGTAGAATCATGCGCTATTTGTCTTTCTGTGACTGGCTTATTTCACGGTGCATAATGTCCTCAAGTTCCTTTCCATGTTGCAGCATGGGTCAGAGTCTCCTTCCCTTTCAAGGCCCGAGCAATATTCCCTCGTGTGTGTAGACCACATTTTATTTATCCATTCCCCCTTTTGATGGGCATCTAGGTAATCCCTTTATTTTTCAAACAAAATTGTATCTGGATATAAATCAGATAGAGCAGGTGGCTCCGGGTGAAGCCCTGCTGGCTTGGCGCTTTCCTTCCTGGGCAGCCCCAAAGCACCTCTTAGAATCAGAGGCCTGTTTTAATCATAACCCCAAAACTGCTGGCCTAGAAAAGTGGAATAGCTCTTTGAATATCTAGCTGCTCTAAACATCTCCTTTTGCATAATTTGGGGATCACAGATGTCGACATAGCTGCAAGAACAAAACCAAGGCATGGTGCCTAGGAGAAGGTGCACCTTAAGCTGCACTGTGGCCAGGGGCCTCTGGGACTCATCCCATAGAAGGCCAGTGGTGTATCCTCCTGCGCAGGGCTCATCCAACCACTCCAATTCTGTGAGTCCTTGTTTTGTGTCCTGTAGCAGGGTTCCCACTGCACCACGGACTTTCCTGTGAAAATGCTGGAATTGCCTGTCTACTCTTCTATCTTTGCTGTGAGCTCTAAGGGAGAAGGGATTGCAGCTGTTTCATTTATTGTGCTCCTGGTGCCTAGCGCGACGTTGGGCACTCAGCACATTCTTGTTGTCTATACAAATCAGTGAATTAAAAAAAAAATCAGAGCAACAGCAGCAACAAAAACATTAACCAAGGGAAAACACTGCAGTAATGAAGCCCTGCATGTCTAAAGATAGTAGCTTGGGGGATTCTATGAACACAGCCACAAAGCCCGGTGCTGTTCCCTCTTGGGAACACATGGCTTTTGTCCCCTCAAGGCCACTTGCTGAACCACAGGATGAATGGGTGCTCATAATTGAGCAAATCAAGCACTTTGAAAGCAAAATGGAACAGTTACCCGCTCTTCACTCCCTGGTTGCTAAAATTACCCCTGTGATTGAAGAGTGGCCGAAAATATCTAACTGAGAAATAGTCAGCATGGAGATGGGCTTTTCTGCCCTCCCCCTCCCCCTTTTTGATCCTTTGAGAACATTTGCACATTGAAATGATGACTGATTCTTTGATCTGGACTCTAAAGGGCTAAGGAACACACAAGTGTGTGTACACACAAACACACACACATGCCTTTGGAGCCTGCTCAGTCAACACCTTAACCTTCAGCTTCTTCTCACCTCTGTGCTTTCTTTGCCAATTTTGGGATTTGCACATAGCAACTCTTTTCACTTTAGGATGGTGATATGTGTGTGTATGTGTGCTGGGGTGGGGGAAGTGGTCTGTGTTTAAAACTGATGGTGATCTTCTCAGAGAGAGACATTCCGGGACATCTACTCAACAGGCACCAGGGCAGAAAAACAGATGCAATTAGGTCAGGCACCATGCTACATGCACAGGCAACAATGGTAGCTTTGGAGTCTTTATTTAAGGATCAGGCTAAGTGGGCAAAGCTCTGGAGGGTTGCAAGCCTGGGGACCCTGCAAGAGTCTTGAACTATGTCTAGTCTTGGCCGATTGCAACTAGGAGCCAATATCGGGCTGGTGGTGGGAGCCCCAGGCCTAAAGGGCTCATGGAGGGCTCATGGAGGCAGCCTTTCCCTGACACTGGCAGGTGCCTCCTAGAAGTAGATTTTGCTTTGCATCCTGCTTTGTTTGGTTACATCCTGCCCCACTTAGTTGACCCTGGTGAATTACAGCCATGGGGAACTGGACCTCTGACTCACACCCTGACTCTGACTGGCTGACTCCACACCTGGCTCCATGCCTGGTGTCTTGGCTGGCTCCTGCCCACCCACCACCCTCAGACTGGCTTTCTTTGCCCCTAGAGGCAAACTCTTACTTGCTACACCTGCTTTGGTCATGGTGCACTGGCTCCTGCTCTACCCTACTCCCCTCTCTGGAGACACTTTCTTTAACCCAGAATGTGTTTAGTCGGTGCAGTAATGGGTGATGGAATCAATCCAGGTCTTTTGCTCTTTGTTAGCAGCCAAGGGTTTACTAAAGATTGCTGCATTGCTTGCTTTTCAAGCAGGTGCCACACAACTCAGCTGTCTTTCCTGCCTCCCTGCCTCCCTCTGCCCCCATCCAAGCCTAACAGGTGCCCCCATCTCTGTTTTCCTTTGTGCCAACCTTATCAGCATGCTCTGATGGTGTCTGTTTGGGCACCGTGCCAAGTGCCCCTTCCCTGGAGGAGCTCCCAGCCTAAGAAGGAGGTCAGGCATTCATAGAGGTGACTTGCAATCCAACAAGGCCAGGCCAGAACAGAGCTGTGTACCCACTGCCATGGGAGGGCCTCGGCCAGGAAGTGGCAAGGCTCCCCAGGAAAGGTTTTGAAGGGCAAACAGGAGTCCAACAGTTGGTATATGTGGGGGAGAGAATTCAAATAGAGGGAATGATATGAACAAAGGCATGGGTGTGATAGAGTGTTGTGTGCCAGGGCAGCAAGTCTTGGGAATGGGGGATGGCAGGAGATGGGCAGCAGGGCCACAGCAGGGAGAGTGGCCATGGAGAGGGGGTGCTGGTGGGGAAGGACCAAGGCCACCCTCCCCTCCTTTCCCCAGAGCAGTCTTCTACCTATTTTATATATTGGGGTTCCACATCAAAGTGTGTTTGCAAAACTGATTCTAGGCCAGTTGCGATGTCTCACACCTATAATCCCAGCATTTTGGGAGGCTGAGGCAGGTGATCACCTGAGGTCAGGAGTTCGAGACCAGCCTGGCCAACATGGTGAAACCCCATCTCTACTAATAATACAAAAATTAGCTGGGTGTGGTGCCTGTAACACGAGCTACTTGGGAGGCTGAGGCAGGAGAATTGCTTGAACCTGGGAGGCGGAGTTTGCAGTGAGCCAAGATCGTGCCATTGCATTCCAACCTGGGCGACAAGATTGAAACTCCATCTCCAAAAATAAAAAAATAAAAAAACCTAAAACTGATTCCAAGGCTAAGTCTTCATTTTGAACCTTAGGGTAAAGATCTCTGCAGTTCCCTCCACTGTCAGCCTTCTGGGATATGTGTGTTCCCATGCCAATAAAATATTACAGCCATCTGCAAACTCCTATGCTGCCCTTTAGGGCCTGTCTTAGCTATCCAAATTTACTTCCAATTGCAAATGGGAGAGAAATAGCTATTAAGAAAATGAAATCATGCCAAACTGAGCATTCTAGAGGAGGGGAGGAGTCTTCTCAGAGGCAGACGTTCCCTTGTTTAGATGGTTCCTTGATGGGGTTTTCTGGTAATGAAAGAGAAGGCCTGATAGGATTGTTTAGAAGGGAGAGAAGAGACTAAGTCAGCAGGGGATTGATTAACTTAGTAACGTTACAGGTGTGTCAGCATGATCTCCTGTTACAGAGATGGCTGGGGTGGGTGCCACAGGATGGAGGGTACAAAGGGAGAAGAGACAGGCTGGCTTCATGGATGTGTGGCCTGTGCATTTGCACAGAGCCCCAGGCTTACAAGGGCCCAATGGTTGGTTTAAGCTTCTGCAGTTGCTGTCTCGAAGTTTTTAAGGGCCCCACATTTTCTTTCGTGCTGAGCCCTGCAAATTACAGAGCTGGTCATGAAAAAAGTTACAGACAACAATATAATGGTAAATTATAAATGGTAAAGCTCTCTGAAAGGAAAACTGACTTGTAGCATTTGCCAGTTCCCATGATGTCAGCCCATTCCTAGCTCAGCCCATTTCAAGCTACCAAAGGTCAAATACGCAGCTAGCGAAATTCTTGAAAATCTAGCAGTTGGCTCTTGCAAGCTGGTGTTATAGAGTGTTGTGTAGATGGCCAATGGCCAATGGTAGAAGCAGGCTTTGGCACATCACTGGATGCAGGGGGAAGATCTTGTTAGGGAAAGAGGTTATAGACAACAACAAAAGTGGCACGTGGGAGTGTGAGGAGAGAAGTCAGTGTGTAAAGGGGAGGTTGGTGAAGGATGGTTGTGGCAGGAAAGGCTGGGTGACATGAGGGCAGAGGTGTTTTCTATTCATTTTTGAGCTGTTTTCTGTTTTAATAGTGGAGTGCCCCTCCATTCTGTTACATACAACAGCCTGTGTTATGGGTTTAGGGACTGAAGGAGGAGCCTCCTCTGAGTCGTTGTTGGGACTTTTGCAGATACTCTGGTTCTCTCTCTTCTTGGAAATGGTGGGTTGTATTTCCCAGATCCTCTGAAGTTGGGTACAGTCACGTGACTTGCTCTGTCCAATGTGATGTGAGCGGTGTGCCATGTGCCTTTCCCCAGCCCAGCCACATGACTGGTGAATTTCTTGATGGCAGAAGCCTCCTTGGCTTGTCTCTCAATCACTGGAGGATTTTGGGGAGCAGAGTCTTCAGCAGAACTCTCAATGGACACACAGAGTCAGTAATCAACCTCTGTTGTTTTAAGACATTCAGATTTGGAGGTTGTTACTGCAGCATAATCTAGCCCATTCTGACAGATACAGGTAGTGACTACTAAAGGGGAAAGAAGCAGTGAAGACTGAGTGGAGGCAGCTGCCATGAGAAGTGCAGTGACAGGTCAGGAGAGTGGAGTTTGAAAGCAAGAGGTGGCCAGGGGAATGTAAGCCCCTGGGAATCCTCAGGAATATGTGGGATGGGGCCTGAGGAAGCTTATTTGGCCATCAGAAGAGAGGTGGACCATGAGAGTGTGGGGCCATCCAGGCAACACTGTCATTCCTGAATACGTACCTTGTTATCAAGGTCCTCTCCTCAGCAGGGAGGAGAAGGCTGTGGTGGGGCAGGCTCAGGCCAAGGATTTCAGCCAGGAGATCCAGTGGTGGAGGCGAGAGACTTTGGGTAAGTTGCTTCCTCCTCACGGACTTGGTGTCTTCAGAGTCCTCCTGGCTCTGACAGTCTAAGACCCTGGGCCTTCCTCACTGGTGTCACTCATCACTCACCTGGCTTTTCAGTGTGTCCTGCCCACCTGATGGCCACTCCTCAGGAATAAGCTCTGTTTCCACTCTCCTAGAGCCCACTCAGAGCCAGCAGGTACCCTCTGACCTGCAGGACATGTTTTTGCATATGTGTATGTGTGTGTGTATATATCAGGGGGACAGAGAGAGAGAGACCAAGAGAGATACTATGGCCAGAAAGCTTTGTTAAGATGGTCCTTCTTTCAAAGTCTTCTTTAAAAAATCTTTTGCCCTGAACGGTAATACACTCAGTTGGAAGCATCGCTCCGAAAATTCCCATCAAATTCATCTCTGCTGCCACTTAGAGACACACACACACACACACACTCTCACTCAGTCATGACTGACCTGCTTTCTGCTCCCCAACACCACAGGGGGCTCTGCCCTTTGCACCTACACCCCTTCTCTGACCTAAAGTGCCCTGACACCTTTTAAGGCCATGTGCAACATGACCCCACACCTCCCAGGCTGTAAAACAACTGACTTCCTGACTTGGGTTCACACCGCAAACCCTACTATGGCACTGATGACACTCTACCACAATCAGACCCAAAGGCAGAAACTTTCATATCTCTAATGCTTCCCACAAAGTCTGACAACCATTCATTCATCAAGCCCTTATTGAGTACCTACTATGTGCCAGGCCAAAGGAAGGAGTGATAAGCGACACAGCCCTGTCCTTATGGAGTTCCTGCCAGGCCTGTTGGGGCGACAGGCACGCATGGAGCCTGCTCTCACATGGTGAGCTGAGTGTCGGAAAGCCATGGGAGCAGACAGCAGGGAGCACCCTCCAGTCCAGGAGTCCTCCAGGGTGAGGCATTTGAGTTTGGTAGGATGTCACCAGGTAGGACGCTTGGGGATGAAAGGGCATTCCAAACAGAAGCACCAGCATGTGCAAAGGCCAGGAGATGGGTAGTGCACTGGTGCCCACAGTGAAGAGGTGAGTGCTTGGGGACAAGGATGAGGTCAGTGGTAGGTGATCTTCAGTGAGTAAGTGAATGAATGAATGACACCTGGACACCCTTGATCATGAAGCTAATAATCTGGTACTGGGGCTGGGCTCCTTCCCTGATCCTGTATAGGAGTTCAGTTTGGATTTAGGAATCTGTGTTGGGCAAGGATTGATCCCACAATGAACTGGGTGGGCTGGAGAGGGGACATCCCTGAACTGAGCTCTGGTAGCCCTGTGGGAAGAGGCTACCAGAGTAGAGTGGAAAGACTGGCAAGCAGACAGGAGACCCGGGTTCCAGTCCTCTGCCACTTCCCAGCTGTGTGAGCTTGGGCCAGTGACTCCGGCTTTTTGAGTCTGGTTCCTCCTGTGAAACGCAGGTAACTGATCCTATCAGGATGGTTGTGGGGAAAGAAAGAATGTATGTCTTGAAGGTGCCCATTATCAGGCTAGCCGAGGTGTGTAGAATCTGGAATTTTTGTTGACCTTGAGGTTGCAAGTTGTTACTTTTAGTTCAGGGCTTGGCTGCTGCGGAACAAGGTGGAATTGTTGGCTTTAGATCTTTGAACATTCCAGGCAGAGCTGGATTAGCAGGTGTGATGGGGTCCTATGTTCAGAAGGCCCTGCACTTGGGACTTCAAGCTCTTTTGTTGAAATTCTTAAAATAGTTTTCTCTTTGAATTGTGTTTAGTGAGTGAAATCTGATGGGACCATGAGCACACCACAGGGTCTTGGAGCCTTGGCTCATGCATGTTCCTACCTGCCACTGCTTTCTCGGCAACTTGGATGGGTTATTGACTGCTTATTCCTCACACGCTGGCATCCCAGGCCCCAAGACCTCTGCTACCATTTGCTGAGGAAGCAACTGGTTGAGTCAGCTGAGGAGACTCACAGTCTACCATCGCCCCTGGCCCTCAGCAGGTGCCTGGGCATAGGTGCAGGCTGGGGGCCAGTGTGCACCCCACGGTGCTACAGGCTGGCAGTGCCAGGGTGCATTAGGTGGGTGACTCAGAAGGAGCTCCTTGCCCACCCAAGTCCAGCTACTGAGCACATCCTGGCAGTCGGGGCAGGGCAGGCTGGAGGTTGAGGTTGGGTGCTGCCTGTCTGCCATGAGTTAGATCAGGAGGCTGTGGGACAGGAGAATGACTTCCCTGGCCTGGGCCTTGCATTTTCACCTCGCATCAGACCCTGCAAATTGGATACCCAGCTGACTTCAGGGGTCTGTGTTTTCATTTTCCCCTCTTCAGTGCAGAGTCCATGGTCCTTGTATGATATGGCCAGATGGTTCTGAGCATGCTGGTGAGGTGATGGGGGGAAGAGATGATCAGATCATTCTGTGTCGGGGTTGATAGCTGGTGAGGTGCATCTAAGGGACTAAGAGCTGGTGCTTCTCAAGGTTTAATGTAAATGGAATCACCTGGGCTGTTGTTAAACTGTAGATTCTAATTTAGAAGATCTGGGGCGGGGCCTGAGCTTCTGTTCCAGGTGAAATCAATGCTGCTGCTTCATGACCCGCACTTGGGGAAGCCAGGTGCCAAGAAGCTTAGTCTGGCAACAATGCTGCCTCCAGAATGCTGGCTGGTGGGCCCCTGCAGGAGCTTTCATCAAGATGGGTGGAGGGAAGGGGCTGCCTTGGAGTTGAGCAGAAGCCCACACTCTAGTGACCTACCAGTGACCCTGCGCCCTCCAGAGTCTTGGGCTATTAATGCAGAATGCTCAGTCAATACAGTTGCTGACACAGTAACTAGGAGCTTGCCCATAGGTAATCTCACTCAATCCTCACGACCTTGTCAGGTGTTTATAGAAAGCCGTGTTTTACAGCTGCAGAAACTGAGGCACAGGCACGTTGAGGGACTTGTTCCAGGTTGCAAGTCAGTAAGTGGCAGAGGTGAGATTTAAACCCAGTCTGACCACAGGACCTTCTCATTCTGCCAGTACTACCACATCTTAAGTTTGGAGCCTGGAAGAACTGCATCTGGGAGCTGGTTCCCCTGCCCGTCATGTGACTCCCTGATCCTGCAGGAGCCCAGGGTTTAAGATGTTGTGCCTAGGGCCTGCGCCCCTGGCCAGCCTTCTCCACCCGCCAGCCCGCAGTCACCTCTGCCTTCAGCCGCTCGATCTCGATCTCCCCATCCTCGATCTGCTGCCGAAGCTGCTTGGCTACGGTCTTTTCCGTCTCCACGATCTGCAGCAGGTGCAGGTACTTCTGCATTAGTGCCTCATGCTCTGTGGCCAGGGTCCTGTAGCTGTGGACAGATGGACATGGCAGGTAAGATGCTGACTCCTTGTCCTCTGGCGAACCAAGCAGTCACTGACCGGGAGAGGGGCTCACCCACCCACCTGCACTTAGCAGAAGGCCCTGACTCCCAGCACCCTGCAGAGTGAGAGGGCTTGGCAGGGTGGAGCTGGGGGCAGTCCAGGCAGGGAGACAGCTGGAGCAAGGTGGGGTGGTGGGCCCGAGTGCGAGTCTGATCTAGAAAGCACATCTGCGTTCTTGTTCCCACCCACTTTTAAAGATAAATAACAGGGCTAGAAGAGAGAATCCTTTAGTTTGTAATGCTGTCCTATTAAAGTGTAATAAGATTTTGTGCTTGTTATGAAAATGAATATCAGGTTTTAAGTTTTCCATCTTCTCAAGAGACTTAATTGTTTTTCCTTGCAAAGGAAATTCAGCTGAGAGCCTGAAGGAGTCTGTTTTGTACCAACACACCTCCCCCCACCCCACAGGTGTGAAAATTCGGCTGCTTCATTAGTCTGTTCTTACTAATGGACCCCGTCAGAGTGCTGTAAAACAGGCGTCCACCTCATCTGCAGGCTGCTCTGCTAGCCTCCCTCCCTCCTTCTGTCCCTCGTTCCAACCCTCCCTCCATCCTTCTCTCCTTTCCTCTCCTTCCTCCATTCCCTTTCCTTTCCTTTCCTTTCCTTTCCTATATTTCCCTTTCCTATCCTTCCTTCCCTCCCTCCCTTCCCTCCCTCCCTTCCTCCCTCCCTTCCTTCCTATCTTTCCTTTCCTGCCTTTCCTTCCTATCTTTCCTATCCTTCCTTTCCTTCCTATCCTTCTAATCCTTCTATCCTCCCTTGTGCAGGCGCGATCTTTACAGGCTCACAGACTCTCAGAGAAGGAAACTTGGGGATCACAAAAGACCAGTTGTCTCATTTCACAAATGAAGAAACTGAGGTCCAAATCACAGTCCATGAGTGTCAAAGCTGGAGCTAGAGTCGGGCTCCAGCCCCTGACAGTGTATTTGTGCCTCCTTTAGTGGTTTCATCTTCTGGTTTGGCATACAGTTCTCTCCACTGAAACATACACTGTAAAATGCACTTGATGTTGCATTTTATACCTTGCTGTACATAAACACCCCCCCCCCCCCACAGAGGCATCCCATAATACCAGAATATTATACATACAGCATGAGAGAACATTGTGTTTCTACATGATATTAATACACTCCAGTGCCTTTTTTTGTACACAGGAAGTATCTATTATATATATGTAAATAAAAACTAAGTTGGAATATGTAAAAATACTTAATATGGCTGTGGAAGACAGCCAGTGTCTCCCTTGATACAAACACACACACACACACACACACACACACACACACACACACACACGGTGTCTGAGGGTTCAGTGATGCTTACAGTTACAGTGTCCCCCTCTGGTCTTATGGCCAACTCCATAGATAAGAGCATGATAGCTCCTATTGTCCCAGGCACTGCTCAACAAGCCTCAGCTCAGCCAGGATGGCTGATGTTGATGTTGACTATTCTAAGGAAGGTGCCTCGATTTCCCTTTCTGCGACCATTGCCGTGTCACTCCCCCAGCCCCCATGTTGAATGGGAGACATTCCTGAGAGGCCAGTGGGCTGGCCCCAGGGCTTGACAAAGGAAGAAGGCAAACAATCAGCATGTCCCATCATTCCATCACTGTCCCATTGACATGTGCCCCTGGCTTCCAAAAGGATGAAGCATATGGAGAGGTTTTTGTTCACAGGTCTGTGGTCTCCATCACCAGCTGCTCCTTTATTGGGGAGGAAGGCTTCTAGTTTGTGTTGAATCTGCATTACCTGGCAGTTGCAGAGCTCCCAGCTTACTGGGAGCCAGGATCTGGAACTCTACAACCCCCACTTAGGCACCCATGTCCTGTGTGACATTGGGTCATACGTCTGTCAAATGGGCTGAAGGGACCCCTCCCTGGGTTATCATAAGCACATGATGAACTGTGAGAGCTGGACAGACTGTAGAGCAGACAGACACCCTCAGATGCAGAACATTCTGTCAGGCTCTGGAGGCTCAGACAGGCTTGGCAGCATTGATGTCAGTTGGATTATTATTATTTTATTGGCTTCTTAGAGCCAGTCCTTAATTTAGTGAATTGCTTGAAAAATTATCCTGTCCATGGTAGGCAGGAGAGGAGTGCCTTGCCTGCCTTGCATGCACCGTTGCACAGTTGCCCTTCAGGGCTTCTTCTCCTGTCACCAGCTTGTGTCAATGTGGCTCAGTTGACCTTAAAGCAGGGAGATTGTCTAGGTGGCTGTGATCCAATTGCATGAGCCTTTAAAAGCGGGGAGTTTTCTCTGCTGGTTGTAGAACGGACAGTGAGAAATCTGAGGCTGGAGAGTTACTAGCTTGAGGATGGAGGAGGACATGTGGCAAGGAGTATGCAGCCTCTAGGAACTGCCCCCTACTCCCCTTCTCGGCTGCCAGCAAGGAAACAGGGACTTTAGTCCCATGGCTACAAGGAGCTGAATCATGGCAACAACAAGAACGAGCCTGGAAGTGATGATTTCTCAGAGCCTTCAGAGAGGAGCCCAGCCCACTGCCTCTTTTTTCGTTGTTGTTGCGTTTGAGACAGTGTCTTGTTCTGTCTCCCAGGCTGAGTGCAGTGGCGCGATCTCTGCTCGCTGCAAGCTCTGCCTCCCGGGTTCAAGCCATTCTCCTGCTGCAACCTCTTGAGTAGCTGGGACTACAGGCACCCGCCACCACGCCTGGATACTTTTTTGTATTTTTAGTAGAGATGTGGTTTCACCACGTTAGCCAGGATGGTCTCAATCTCCTGACCTCGTGATCCACCCACCTCAGCCTCCCAAAGTGCTGGGATTATGACTCTTTGATTTTAGCCTGTGAGACCCTGGGCAGAGAGAGACCTCAGTCAAGCATGGACTTCTGACCCAAAGAACAGGGAGGTAAAATAATGGGTGTTGTTTCATGCTGCTGAGTTGGTGGTAATTTCTCATGCAGCAATAGAAAATTAAAACACTATCTTTAAAAATAAAAAATATATATATCATTCATTTTTAAAATTTGAGGTTTAACATACATATTGTAGAAAGCACAGGTCTTAAGTGCAGTTTGATCAGTTTTGCTAAATGCATGCACTCAAATCCAGATGAAATTTCCATCACCCCAGGAAGTTCCCTCATGCCCTTCCCTGTCAATCCCTACACCAGAAGCAACTACTGTTCTGATTTCTATCACCACAGGCTCATTTTGCCTATTTTAGAATTTCATGTAACTGGAACCAAATATCCTGTACTATTTTGTGTCTGACTCTTTACTCAGCAAATTGATATTGAGATTCATCCACTAGGTTGCACGCATTTGTAACTGGTTCCTTTTACTGCTGAGCAGCATCCCATTGCATGCATGTACCAAGGTGACTTTAGACATTTGCCTGTTGATGGACATATTGGCTATTCTTAGTTTTGGACTATCATGCATAAGCTGCTAAGGGATATTTGCATACGACTTCTTATGGACATTTTTTCATTTCTCTTGGATAAGTACCAAGAAGTGGAACTGCTGGGTCACAGAGCAGATGTATGTTTAATTTTTTAAGCAACAGCCTTGCAATTTTCCAAAGCGGTTGTGCCATTTTATCCTCCTGCCAGCACTAGATGAGAGTCATGTTTGTTCCACTCATCTTCAACATTCAATATTTTCTGTCTTAACCATTTTAGCCACTCTACCATATAAGTATTGGTATTTCATTGCCTTTAGAAACTTTTCGTATTGATTGAGATTCTAAATCAATGTAGTCCTGGTTATCAGCACGTAAAAGTTAGAATTCTATAATACTTCTACATTTACAAAGCCCCTTCACATAAATAATTTCATTTGCTCCTCAAAATAACTGTGCTCTTGGTTCTACTTTAGTGCTTAGGAGACTGAGGTCCAACTGCTCCCCCTGCATCTGGGTTCTTCCTCACTCAGTTTTATCCTCCACATCATGAGCAATTTCCAATTCAGATCACAGTTCTGATCATGCTACTCCCCTTGTATAACACCCTCGATGGCTTCCCACTGTTCACAGGGGAAAGGTCAAACATCTCAGCAGTATTCAAGATCCAGTTATGGTCTGGTTCCAGCCCACGGTCCAACCTCATCGACCTTCTCTCTCTCTTTTTTTTTTTTTTGAGACCGAGCCTTGTTCCCTTGCCCAGGCAGGAGTGCAATGGCGCGATCTCGGCTCACTGCAACTTCCGCCTCCTCGGTTCAAGCAATTCTCCTGTCTCAGCCTCCTGAGTAGTTGGGACTACAGGCTCCCCTACCACCCCCCGCTATGCCCAGCTAATTTTTTGTATTTTTAGTAGAGATGTGGCTTCACCATGTTGGCCAGGCTGATCTCAAACTCCTGACCTCAAGTGATTTGCCCACTTTGGCCTCCCGAAGTGCTGGGATTACAGGTGTGAACCACTGCACCTGGCCAACCTCATCACTTTATGACACCCAAACTGCCTCTTCATTATTCTTGGAATTATCTTTCCTGTATCAGTGCCTTTATTTAAAGCTTTTTTTGTGGGGGGTGGGGAGAAATGAGCATTTCAATGTTACCAATCTAACCCATTAAGTCTGACTCCCAATCCCCTTACTCAGGCCAAATCTTACCCTATTTCCGGCTTCCCCATATTCTCCCATTTCCCTGCAGATGGAAGTAATGTCTCTCTCTCATGTTGTTTTGTATTTAACCCAGCCTCATGCACCAGAGCTATCTGTGCATACATCTAATGTCTACCTGAGATGGAATACTTATGTTGCATCCATCTGTCTCCCAGCACTGTGCACTGGGCCTGACTACTGGTTCATATGTGACAACCTGGTCTCTGTAGCTAGAATGGATACCCCTTGAGGAAAGAACTAGAGATGGCCTTATCTCAGGGCCAAGGTCATTGCTATAGTCATAATAAGGGCTTCTGGTTAACTAGTCTGACCCAAGGCTCAAGGAGGGGCCCTAGGATCCATCTATCCAAGCATACATCCATCATCCACACATACTTTCAACTTGTCCATGCATCATCCACGTATCCTCCATTAATTCACCATTCATCTTCCGTATATAAACTCAACAACCAGTTTTGCATCCATCCTCCAACCATCCATCCATTCTTGCATTCCTCTAACCCATATTTACTGGGCACTCTGTCTATGCATTTATCAGGCCTCGGTAATGCAAAGAATCTCATCTGATCCCTGCCCTCAGGAGCTTCCATTTTTTTAGGCAGCAGACACAGAAACACCATTACTCACTAAGGTAGAAAGATCCACTGCCCAGAAGGGAAAGTCTGGGTGCTGCTGCCCCTAACCATGCTCATCTCTGCCAGACGATTGTCAGCTCTGGAATCACATCCTGGCTCACAAACCCATCATTTCTCTAGGACCCAAAAGGGACTCCGTTCAGCTTGGAGCCCCTGTTGTCTCTGTGGTACCTATTGTCCTTTGTCTTTCCCCTCTCCTGGCCCAGGGAGTCTCCCTCCAGGGGGCACTTACTGCCGGAGCAGAGGCAAGGAGCAGGCCTAGAATCCCTGAGTGTCAAAGTTCAGAGAGGTTTAGAATGTCAGTCTCTGGATGAGAAAAGTGAGGTCCAGAGAGCAGAGAGGACTGGTCCATGGTCATGCAGCAAATGAATGGCTGCATTTGGGTCAGAATCTTGGAGGACTTAGGCTTCAGGAACCACAAAATCCTTTAACCAAACCAAATACTTGGTTCCACTAATATAAAAGAGGTAACTAGTGTGGGAACAGGGTAGGAGCTACAATACTCGTGGCCTCTCATTCCCTGTGGCACCGAGAGGCTCATCTCAGAGGTGCAGGCTGTAAGGGTGGACCCTGCCAAGAGATGCTTCTTCTCCTCCTTTCCCCTGCCCTCCTCTTCATGGGGCTTGGCTTTGTTCAAGGGCCCTTGGGTCTGGTCTCTTCTGCCTGGACTATGGGGTGGGGGCTTCCTGCCCGGGGCACGGAGACATACCTGGCATGTGCAATGGCTGCCACCCATTCATCACAATCTTTTGCGTCCTCTGTCCTCAGCTCCAAGGCTTTCTGGTTCTCATGGCTGAAGTTCACCGTGAAGTAATGCTGTACCAAGAAGAAGACATCTCCAATTACCAGAGTGTCCATGGGACCAACAGAGACTCCTGCAATCAATCTAGCTGTTTTGCAAAGTGCCTGCTGCCACATCAGCTAGGCACAGATTCCTTGTTTGTGATAATCAGAATGCCATCCTATTTAGCAGTTTCCAATTCTCGATTAAAAGGGCTTTTGTACCATGTAACAGAACCTATGCTTAGGATATTGTAAGAAGGAAACAAAACACACAAAGCCCTGTTTGGCAACAAATTGCAAAAAAGCCAGTTTGAAACCATCAGGCACGCCGATGGGAAGGCAGGGAAAGCACATCATTAGAACATCCTTTTGGGAATTGGGTTACCAATTCAATGCAGCATGTATTTAACTCACAGCACAAAAATGGACTAAGTGCCCTTCTAGGTCCTGGGGTTAGAGCAATGAGTAAACAGACACGGTCCCTATAAGAGCCCACTGGAAGCCACCTCTGTGTTGGGTGTAGGTGACTAACTTAGAACCATGCCAACCATGGGCCCTGCCCCTTAAGGACTCAGGGAAGAGGAAGAGTCAGACAATAGACACCCATCTGCAATACTGTTATACGAATTAAATTCATGTAAAGCTCCTAGAAGAATGCTTGGCACATAGTAAGCACTGTAATTGCTATAATTAATGTGGTGCAATCACTACTGTCATGGAGGTAAGAACAAAGGGCTGTGGGGGCACACAACAAGTCACCCACTGACTTATCCCAGGGAGATCAGGAGGGCTTCCCAGAGGATGGGACATTGGTTCTGGTTTTATTTCAGCTGAATGGAAGAGCATGGGGACAGCTTGGTGTCCAGAGCTCACAGCATATTTGGGAGGGGGAGGGGGCTGTACAGGGATGCCAGTGGGCAGGCGGGCAGGGACCTGGGGTGCAGCTGAGAGGGGGAGCCGTGGGAGGAGAGGACAGCAAGTACAAAGCCCAGGTTTCTGGTTTGAGCAACGGGGCATGTTGGGAGAGTCAGACTGGGCTGGGACATTGGCAGGAGGAAGGGGCAGGGGCTCTGAGGGGCCAGTTCCACATGCAGAGGGATTTGTCGAAGAGAGCAGACAGACAAACGAAGTGCTGGGGGACCAGCCTGGGCCTAGTCCTGGTGAAACGGGGAGGAGAGAGGCAGGGGGTGAGGTGCAGAGAGGGGTCCTTAGGTCTGCCATTCAGAGGATGCACCACAGGCCAGCCATGGTGTGGTACTGAGCCAGAGAGGGTGCCCATCCCTCCATCCCTCGGTGTCCAGGTGGCAGGGAGCAGCAGCACAAGGTGCAGTGTGTAAACTAATTTTAGCTTCTGCTGACATTTATGTATTTTTGTTAATTGTCAGTCTAGGTGGCAGCCGGGTGTATGTGAAGCAGGGGGCGGGGGAAATGAGTACGGTGGGGGGGAGAGAGAGGGAGAAGGGGAGAGAGAGAGAGAGAGAGAGAGAGAGTTGTTACAGAGTCAATGTCTGTCTCTTGTTTCCTAGGAAACAGATAACTGGGGCTATAGAATGAAATGTCAGCTATAGCCTCAAATAACTGAATCTGAAAGGCTCCAGTGGGCAACCCGCCCCCCTCGAGGAGGAAGCAGGTGACACATAGTGGCAGGCGGCTACCTAGCACTTTCCCCATCTCTCGAGAGATGATGAACACACAAATGCTTGTCTCCCATGATCTCATTATTTCCACATTCACCAAGCGGAACAGGTATTCTCTGTGTTACAGCTGATGAACCTGAAGCTCAGAGAGGTTGAGCTGCTTGCCTAAGGTCAAACAGTGGGAAAGCAGAGGAGCCAGGATGACACACCTGCACTGGGCAACTGCTGCCTGCTTAGGCCCTGGGCTTGGTTCTGGGATGTAAAGATAAAAAGGCAAAGTCCCCACCTCAAGGAGCCTGTAGGCAGGTGAGACTCAGAGTCCCAAATCAGAAACAAGGCACTCAGCTACATATAGGCACAGTGGGGTTGCTGGGTCTCCTTAGAGCCCCAAGGGGAATGTCCCAGAGCTATAGGGGCCCATTGCTGGGACCAGAGCAGGAGTGTTCTCCTTCCCCACTGGGTCACCAGGGGACTCAGAGCTGCATGGGGTGATGGGCTCAGCTGAGGCCTTTCACTCCTCACAGAGTCTTCCCAATTGGCCCTACTGAGTGGGGAAGCAGATGGCTCCCTTCTACCCGTGTGTACTGGAATCCCCTGCAGCCTCACCCCTGCTGGAAACCTAACTGTGAGGAAGGATGCCAGGAAGACCCTCCAGGCCTGAACCCAGTCATCAGAGACCCTGAGCTTCTGACAGGTGATGATGCCCAACTCTGTCCTGCAGACCAGGCATGGAGCTCCTGGAGGCTTCAGAAAGCTGGCCGTAGGCTACCCAGAGGCTTTCCCCACTTCCTTCCTGTCACTCCAATAGTTGCTAGTTCATCTGCCTGTCTACTCCATCTGTGTGGCCTCGCTCTGACCCCATCACTGCTGCCCTAGGTTAGGCCCCACGACCTTTCTCCAGGGCTACTGCCACAGTCTCCTAACAAGCATCCTGCATCTGCTGTCCTCCTGGGATAAGAGACACTGCCTAGACCCTGAGTGACTGACGAGCCTGGAGTTCAAGTGTAGTGGCCAGTTTATGGAGGGATGGCTTTCAGGACAGGTGTGACCCAGAAGCTTCCCCGTGAGGCATGACAGACAGGCTCCAGGGTCCAGGGTGAGCTCTGGGAGAGTCCAGAGCCACTTCAGGCTCCTGGCCAGAGGAACTGCAGTTCAGGCAGCTGTGAGGGCCTCCACCTTAAGGAGAAGGGGAAACTGGAGGCCCTACCACACCTCAGGCATGGTACTAGGTTCTTTGCACACATCAGCTGACTAGAGATACAACTGCCCTAGAAATTAAGTCTGTTATTCCCATTTAGTTGGGGATGTTTTGAGGCAAGACACATTCATTTGTCCAAGTTCACCAGGCTAGAAACAGCATCACTGAAGCCAGAACCCTGGGCTACCTTTGCCCAATGGTGCTTTTGCTGCTGCAGGAGGCCTGAGCTGGAATATAAGTGCCTCGAATGAATTGAGAGCAGTTTGTTCCCTTTGTGCTTGTAAACCTGCCCCCTGACATCTGTTTTATGCAACCACATTGCCCGACTGACTTGTAGAAATTGTTTGCTAAGGGAAAGTAAGCTTCCACCCAGAGTTTCTGAATCAGCACAAATCCGGACTTTGGGTAGCAAGTAATGAGACTTTGCTCTATGTGGGAACTGGTAGGGACAGAGATAGAGACAGAGACAGATATGATAGAGATGGATGGGTGGGGGGTGGGTGGGAGAGGGAGAAGCCTACAGAGACACAGAGACAGAGTATAATCCACTGGGAAAGACCAAAGGCCACGTCTAGAGAGAGAGGATGAGCTCTAGGCTCCTGGAAGATGCTATGAAAATGGGAGCTTAGAGAGTTGAAAGGGACTCAGTGAGAATGTCAGATCTCCAAACCTATGTGCAGGAAAACCTAAAACACAACCAGTGGTGTGGGGAAAAAAAGGGAAAGTGACTGTTTTTGTGAGGCTCTGCTGTGTGCCTGTCACCCTGCAGGCATTGTCACTGTGTTCCTGAGGGAGCCCAACCACGCTGGAGGTAGGTGGCATGACCCCACTTCACAGAGGGGGCTGAGGCTTGGAGGTGGGGGTGAGGTGTCTCTGGGATTGCTGTCTAGGGTGACAATGGCTTGACTCTTAGCCCAGGGCCTTTCTGTTCACCCTGTTTGTTCTCTTCACTGTAATGGACAAGACTTAATAGGGGGCAAGTGGCTTTCTGGGTGCAGAAAGAACACTGGAAAGGGGGTCTTATCTGGTGTCAGTTCTGCAGTTCAGACAGTGTGGCTCGGGGGCAACTAAGTCTCTTCCTCCTTGTAATTCTTAGCTTCCTCATCTGTGAAATGGGGAGTTAGATGAGCTGGGCTCAAGGTCTTTTTGAGCTCATATATATATATTTACACACACACACATACACACACACAGACACACATATATAAACATAAAAATATATATATATATCTGTGTATATATATATCTACACACACACACACACATACACATGCTTTTATATCTATCCATCTATGAATATATCTGTCTGGAGAATGTGAATGAGAGTGTGCATGCGTGGATGTGTGTGGATGTGTTTTGGGTCTTTCCCTGCACTTCTGGATAGGCCCTGGGTTGTTCCCAATCTCTCCTGCAGCTCTCAGAGGCTGTGTATGTTTCTGGCCCATCCCTCTTCTCTGTCAGGGTCAGGTGTGTGGCCTAAGTGTGGTCTGAGGGTCTAGGCATGGCACTGTGTCCTGGGGTCAGCCTGGCAGGCTGAACCCCAGCAGAGGCCAGGCAAGGACCCCTCCCTGGGCCCCAGGGAACACACAAGCCAGAGATTCAGGTCTCGGAAAAGAGTTTTCCTGGACTTCAGGCCTGGCCAGGCTTAGGCTGGGGATGGGGGGTGTCTGCACTCCATCCTTCCCCTCACCTACAAGACTTCTCCATGAGGCCCCTCCTTCCTTGGAGCCTCACAGCCTGGCTGACCCTTTGGTCTTGGACTGCTCAGGGCCGGGGCTTGTACCTACTTATTTGGAAACTCTAGAACCCTGCACAGAGCCTAGTACTGAGTGGATGCTGATGAATAGCTGAAGAATGAATGAATGAACAGACGTATGAATACTTCACCTTGGGGTTCCGATGATGTCCTGATGAGGCACCCAGGACCTCATGATGGTCCTCACCCCTCTTGCACTTGTTAATGATTTTGTAAGCCACCTTTCTGGGCACTTGTGACATCCCAGCCACACTGCTGCATCTCTCAGTGACACAGGCCCATGTGGGGATGGCAAGACCCTGTTTGCTGTCTTTGGTTAGTGAGGATCTATAACCACTGTTTTTGTCCCAATGTAGGCTCACCCCAAATAAGCAGAGCCCTGGGAGTGAGGAATATAAGTGATAGAATTTTCTCTGTGCCAACCAATTTCCCATCTTTATCTTGCTTTCCAGCCAGGATGGAGGGACTTCTCCAGGGGAAGCAGGTCTTGCTGCAGCAGTTGGACAGAAAGAGATTTTTTGGTGATGGCATCAGAAAAGTAAAGACTATCAATGCTGGTGTTTCTTAAGTAAGGGAAGGCAAAGATTTGGGGGAAACGGGCAGAAGAAGGGACTTCCTATTGCTTCTTATTGGGTCCTTGAGGTGCCTGGGCTGAAAAGGCCTTGATCTTTGTCCACCTTCCTCACCCACTGCCAACATTTTATTATGAAAATTTTAAACATTCCCAGACATTGTAATTATTTTACAGTAAAAACTCATATCCCACCACCTAGCTTTCACCGTTACACTTTACGGCACTTGCAGAAAACCCTGGCCCTTATGAGGCTCTTATGTGTCATTCACCCAAATGGAAGATTCCCTGCCATGAGCTGACACAGACACCTGAAGACAGTGGAAGCCCCCAACCCCGGATGTCCCCACGAGGTCCATGGATGGTGGCAGCAGGGGCTGGGGAGTAATGTTCGGGGTGCCTTGCTCCTCCCTGGGAAATGCTCAGGTGCTAGCATTCTGCTCAGGACGCATTTGGTTCCACAGGTGTGAGGTTGGGTCTGGGATATGCTTGTGTGTCCCACTGATCTTCTGGGACTTTGGAGATGGAGAGCACATGGGAGTCTCGGGGTTGCAATAGTCCAGCTTTGTGGTCCAGTTTGGGTCAAGGAGCCCATTCTCCACTCAGCCCCTATCTGGGCAGCTCCCCTGACTGGGACAGAGCATATAACTGGGGAAAAAGGGAGACAAATGCTTCAGTTCAGCCTTAGTTTCTGTCTGAGGTTTTTTTTTAAAAAGGGAGACTCTATTTGGGAAACTTGATTTCCTTTTGAGATAAAGAAGTGGCCTTAATAATTGGAGGCGGACTAAGCAGGTGGAGGTTCATATTCCTTCATGTTTCAGATGACAACAAATGACAGGTGTAGGTGGCATTGTGTTATCTGGGAAATGTTATTGTTGGTACTACTTGCTAGGTGTGTAACCTGGGGCCAGTCACTGGATGGCTCTCACCTCAGTTTCTTTATCTACAAAATGGGCATAAGAAGAGTCCCTTCCTTGCATGGTTGTTGTGAGAGTCAAGTGAGATAATTCTGGTGCCTGCAAGCAAGCATCCAATGCATGTTCACTATGCTTCTTATTTTATTAATATTTTTATAACTTTCTCCTTGGCAAGCTTGGGTGCCACTTTAAAGCACTGGTGATTTCTTGGCTGATATGGGCTTGGAGTAAAAATATGATGATCTTCTAGGCCCCATTCCATTTTAGAAGTTAAGGGCAACTTCAGGGAAATAGACACAAAGTTGTTGAGGATCTGAACTGCCCAACTTGTGCATGACTGGTGGCTGCACAGGAGCATGTCAAGGCTCAGGGCAGCCCTCCCCAAGGGACACTCGGACCTCTTATCCTCTGCTGGTCTCCAGCCCCGGGAGAGCAGCTGCACCCTCAGGCTGGGCTGCCGATGCTCATGCTGTGTTCCCAAGGAGCAAATATGCAAGGGAGATGGATGGTGGCTGAGCCTGGACATGTCTGAGCCTGAAGCCTTGTTTTCATGGTGGGTCTCAGGACCCCCTGCAAGGCTATCTCCCATTACTGCACTTTCAACAAGGAGCAGGGCTGCCTCTGGCATGGATAGACCAAAGTTCTAGGAAAACCCTACCTCTTGGCTCTTTGAGCCTGGAAAGGGATCATTTCCTTTCCTCTCTGTTCTTTCCATTTCTCTCTGTCTCTCTCCTTTGCATTCTCTGAAGCTTTCTTTCCCTTCCTTCCTTCCTTCCTTCCTTCCTTCCTTCCTTCCTTCCTTCCTCCCTCCCTCCCTCCCTCCCTCTCTCTCTCTCTCTTTCTTTCTTTCTTTCTTTCTTTCTTTCTTTCTTTCTTTCTTTCTTTCTTTCTTAGTAGAGTCTCACTCTGTTGCCCAGGCTGGAGTACAGTGGCACAATCTCTGCTTACTGCAACCTCCACCTTCCGGGTTCAAGTGATTCTCCTGCCTCAGCCTCCCGAGTTGCTGGGACTACAGGTGTGTGCCACCATGCCTGGCTAATTTTTTTTTTTTTTGTATTTTTAGTAGAGACGGGGTTTCGCCATGTTGGCCAGGCCGGTCTCGAACACCTGCCCTCAAGTGATCCATCCGCCTTGACCTCCCAAATTGCTGGGATCATAGTTGTGAGCCACTGCGCCTGGCCCTCTGCAGCTGTCTCCTCCTTTCTTTGTGTCTCTGTTCCTGCCTTTCTCCTCTGTGTCCCCTTTCCAAGTCTTCCCTCCCCACTCTTCCCAGCTTCTTTCCACATGGCAGGTGAAGTTAACTGGTCAGGGTGGTACCAGCTGCAAAGCGGCACCCCATATTGGGGCCCCCTAGTTTCCCCTTTCTTGGCTCCCTCCTCTTCTCCAGGCTGTGACTGAGTGTACCAGGGGCAGGGGCTCCCACTCCTTCCCCCGTCCTAGAAGTCTGAACACATATCTTCTGGCCCTAAGACTCACTCTCCTGTCCCTGTGATCTTTTCTGGCTGGTTTGGGTGTATTTTGGGAGAGGCTTTCTGGATTCTGGAGCAGTACCATCTGCTATTGGGAAATGAGCTTAGGGAGGAAGGAGGAGCCAGTGGCCTGCTTTGATTTAAGGCCCAAGCTCCAAAGCCTCAGTCAGGCCAGCCCAGCTCCCTGGAGCTCTGAGATAGCTGCAGAGAACTAAGGAGCATTATATTGCCAGCAACTGCCTGAGGAACTCACGAGGGTGGTGGTCTGGAGCAGTTAGGGGGTTTCTGTTAGTTCTTGATAAATAATCTTAATATCAATTTCTTCCATGGAAAAACAACGACCCTGCATAGCACCAGAGCTCTTGAGATAGTCTCATAACCTCAGCTGGTATCGATTCAGAGCTCAGGCTGACCCGAGTCACCTTTGAAAGCTGAACTCCCACCTGGGCTTCCTCAGAGTTATAAGGTTGGGCAGAGGCCAGAGACAGATCCCTCCAAAGCTGCAGACTGAAAACCAGACTCTCACTGGGGGCAACACTGGAGCTGCTGTAATGAGGCCAGGATCACAACTTGGACAACCCCAGAATAATGCTGAGACCAACCAGAGCTACCCAGAGCTTCTCAGAGTCACAACACGAGATCCTCAGTGTGACCACAGGATAGGACCTGAGTCACACCTGACACAACAATGTGACCACATAGGCTTGCCTGGATCTCAGTTGGATTCCTCTGCAGAACAATAGCATTGTTCTGGAGTCAGTCCCAGGGACACCCTAGGACTCTCCAATGCAACAGAAAGCCTCATGCCCACCTTCCCTGGGCCCTGGATGTGATCAAGACTCACTATATGTGATCAAGGATATAGGATACATTCAGATATCGGACCTGCATCCAAGTTTCAATAACAAATCTTCACAGGCCCACTAGAGTTGCTGGAGCAGATCTAGCATCCCCCGCAGCCCTTCACCAGACTGCCCGGACAGGGGAGTCATGATGCCTGATAAGCCCATGGCTCTTTCTAAGGGCAGCTGGTTCCTGTGGGGAACTGGACTGGGGCCAGGTAGACCAAGGGCTCTCCAAACTGCCCCAACAGGGAAGTGAGGCTGGGAGTTTGCCTTAGGAAATAGGAGGAGAGGCAGTTGGTTGGCAGTATCATCAGAAGCTGTAAGGAGACCACTAGGAGTTGGGGTTGTGAGAGACAAGAAGGACTATGAACAAGCAGAAGCCATGAAGGGCAGGTGAGCAGGAGGTGTGAGGCCAAGCAGAGATGGCAGAGCACGGAGGATGGCACTAGCAGACACGGGGTGCCACTGAGTTGCACTGAGGGTGGAAAGCTAGAGGTGGTGTCTCAGGCTCTGGCTGCAGGTGGTTGGGGGTGGCATGGGGACAAGACTGGCTGCCCTGGAACACCTGGATTCCACCTCTTCTCAGTTATGTGTGCTGGGAATGCTGCCTGTACTGTGGTTCTTGTTCTTCCAAGAATGTCCCACCACCCTTATTGCCATGAGAATCCTTAAAGTCACTGGAGCAGCAGCAGCACCCAAATCACCTCGGAATTTGTTAGGAATGTAAGTTCTTAGGCTCCACCCCAGACCTCTGTTTTGAAACAAGCCCCCCAGGTGATCCTGCTGCACTCTGAGGTATGAGAAGCATAGCTTAAGACAAGCCACCATCACTTGAGATAAAATTACATGTGGGGCCAGGACTGTCTTCAGTCTTGCTGGGTATCACCAGTTTTCCAGGATCAGGCTCGGATCTACACCTGCCCCAGAGGTAAGCAGATGTAAAAATGCATTTATCCTACTTCAGTATCCCAGTTGTCCACTCCACATCCCTTGGGGCGCTTGCTAAAAATGTAGATCTCCAAGTACTAGCAGGCCTTCTGAATCAGGATCCCTAGGGGTACGACAGGGATTTATTTTGAAGAGCATCCTAGGTGATTCCTTACATGCTCATGCTTCAAGGAGAACTGATAAGCCCATGGCTCCTTCTAAGGGAAGCTGGCACCTATGGGGAAATTGGGCTGAGGCTCTTCCCTGAACCAGACTGGAGCCAGGTTAGGGTGGGGTAGGCAGCTGATGTGAGGGTCAGTGATGGGGAGTCTTATAGTCCGGAGATACATCCGAACCTGGCTTAGCCTAGGACTGCAAGGACAGCCTCAGCACTACCAGAGCACTCACCAGGTTGTGAGGGCAGGGCCAATATCCTATGTGGAGCTTCACCTGGGCGGGAGGCCCAGGTCCACTACCACACCTGGAAGGTGCCATGGGCTGTGTAGAAAGACCCTTATCATGAGCCTCACTAGCCTGCAGGGGCCAACTCAGAGCCACCCCCAGGCTTCATAATGCATCCAGGGATTCACAGAACCATCACTGGGGTCCAACCGCAGTTGTATGAACAGGCCACAGCCTCATTCAGGGATTCCCCAGAAATGCAACAGAGGAAGAAACCACCAATGGGCCACACCCGATTTTGCCAGAGAAGAGGTAAGACTTGGTGAACCACTTCTAAGGTTCCTGCAGGGCTGCAGAGATGGGCCCAGAGCTCCACCTGGGGCCTCCACAAAAATCAAAGATGGACCTAGAGCTTCCCTAGACCTGAAGTAAGAGATGGATAACCTGATTTGGAATTCCACCAGGAGTCCTAAGATCAAGCGAGAAATATTGGCGGTATCAAAATCACTGTAACAGATCCACAATGATTCCAAGGCCTTCTCAGGTGCAGGGATGGAGCCTGGACCTCCTGAGGCTTGACCTGGGTTGCTGAGTATCCCTAGACCTGCGAGTCTCAACCATGGCTGGACATTGGAGTTTTACATAGCATCCCTGGCTGATTCCAATGGGCAGTCAAGGTTGACAACTATTCGCTAGTCTAGACTTTCGCCTGGGGCCTTAGTAGGAAAAAAGGAATTGATCCACAAACTATACCTGTGACGTACCCAGAAATCACATCTGGGGTTGTGCCACGACTAGACTCACTTGCGGGCCCTTGTCTTTGCTGGAGGAAATGTTCTGGAACCACACCTGTGGCCTCAGCTGGCCTGGAGGTTCATAAGCTCCAGCTCATACCTGGCCCAAGTATGCCCTTCCTGTCCAGTATGTCCTTCCTGGCCCCAGTATGCCTCTCCTGCCCAACCAAGATGCAAAATGGCCCCTGCTACCTGAGGTCAGTCTGGAGCTGGATCTAATTCCCCTCTGGAAGCTGGCGCTGGGGGTTTGAAGCCCCACCTACTTAGCCTCTCTTTTGCCTCCTGCCTCTCCCAACTCACCAGCAGCCCCTGCAGCCCCTGCACTGAACATGGAACATTGGACAACCACTGACAGTAGGGTGACCAACTGTGCTGAGTTTGCCTGACACTAAGGAGTTTCCCGGGGGCATGGCACTTTCAGTACTAAAACCAAGACAGTCCTGAGCAAACTGGGATGTTTGGTTCCCCTACAGACAGAGGAGCAGGTGGAAGCCTCCATAGCTGAGTCTGGGTCTGGCAGTGCTACTTAGAGCTGGGCACTCTGGGCAGCCTTTTCATCTCTCCCAGCCCTGGTTCTTTTCTGACAAACAGGCCCAACAACACTTGCCTTGGTCAATTCTATACACGTGGTATTAGAGTGAAAATTTCCCACGCCAAACTCTCCAAATCATTTCTTGTTCATTAATTCAACTGGTATTTAGCCTCCACTAGAAGCCAGACATGGTTCACTTTGCAGCCATCAATGACAACACGCATGCCACTGTATACGTGCTTTCAGAAAGGCATGGTGGTTCTTCCTAATGGGTGAGCTGCCAGGGGCTCCCAGATAGAACCCCATCCTGAGCCATCAAGAACATCATTCTCAACTCATAATGATGTTCTGATTATCTTTCCAGCTACAGCCCATAGTCTCAATCCAGGCTACACATTAGCGATGTCTGGGAACTTAAAGAAGTACCGTTGCTCAAGTCCCTTCTCAGATCCATTAAAACAGAGTGGTGGGTGGGGAGGGGAGGGGAGGTTGCAGGCATTGGTCTTTTTGAAAACCCCTCAGCTGGTTATAATCACCCAGAGCTTGGAATCCCTGAGGGAGGAGCAATGTGGTTGTTGTCATACGAGAAATACAGGACTTCTCCCCTGCCCCTCATGCCCTCTCAGAGGCCCATGGTCCTGGATGCAACTGCCTGGAGCAGCAGTGGATGTGTACCAGGGGTCACCCATCTGGGGCTCCTGGGAATGTGGCATAGTGGCACAGAGAGACCAGGCTGATGAGCTGCATGTGCTGAGCTCTAAGTGCAAGTAAGAAACCAAGAAGGAAGCAGAAGGGTCTCAGAGAAAATGGCAAGAGGAGGTGATGGAACTCAAGTGGTGGGGGCAAGGCCAGGTGGAGGTGTTCAGGCCATGGAGACTCAGACATGTATTTTCTCCCTGGGTTCCATCAATTACTGCTGTGTTTCTTCCAGGATAGTCCTCTCTTGCTCAAGCTGCTTTGAGCAAAAGACTCCTGTTCCTTTCAAATAAATGATTCCTGACCAAGAACTCTCCCTGGAGCCTGGAACCATGCCTTGGCCGGGGCACAGGGTAGCCCTGGTTGACTGAATGGGTGACTGAATGCATTTGTCACTACTGCCCAGGAGCCCAGCTTATTAATTGGTTAATAGCAAAAGCCACAAAGTGGGTGGTGTTGAATATACCCCTCAGGCATGGGCAATGGAGCTGGCTGGAAGGGGCTGGGGGGACTTGTTTTTCATGAAAGTCGTCTGTGCCTCTTCAGGGAGAGCTGACAGAGCACAGAGCAGTCCTTCCATAAGGAGCCTTTTCTGGAACCCCATGGAATATTTTGTTTTCATTTTTTTGGGAAGAGCTATCAATATTCCATAAAACCAGTGTTCCAGGGAGTCCACTTTGGGGCCCTGGGGTTGTGGGGTCTGCCAGGGTTTGGAGTCATCAGACCTGGGTTCAAATTTATTATTTATCATTTAGCCTTGGGGTCTTCAACACACCTCTTCACTTCTGTGGACAGGTTCCTCTTTCACAAAATGGGGACAATATTACCCACCTCACGGGGTTGTTTAGGACAACATTGTGGGAGCTCCTCATTCATGAAAAGGCTGAAATAGTGTTTTGTAACCACTGGATTCATTTACAAGGTCAAATGATGGGTGTAATCAACCTAGCAGTGGCACATTACTAGAAAACACTAGAATTGCATGAGCATTCATATGCCTGCACACATACACACAATGTAGGATCCAGCCGCCATCCTGAGGATGTGGTGGGGAGGGGCTCATAACCAGAATGGCCACAGCCATGCAAGATCAGTGGGTTATAGGGAGTCGGCGTTTGTGGCATCCTGCACATCATCTTCAGTTCCTGCTTCTCTCCTATTCCCGCTGTGTCACTGGCTGCCAGTTGTATCTGTTTTTCCTCCCTAGTATTTCTGCAATCTGTGCCTTCCCCCATCCTCACTGCCATGCCTGCTTCAGGGGTTCATCATTACCCACCTGGACCATCAAACAGTCCCCTCCGATCTCCTTGCCCCTCCAATTCATCCTGCTTTCGGGAGTTCAGACCTACTGCCTGGGCCTCTGCTTATTGCCTCCTCTGAGAGAAGGGGTGGGTGGGGTGGGCTCGGGGATAGATGCCACCAATCTTGGCTGATCCCACTCCTTACCAGGTCCCACTCTGCTGCTCTGGTTAGGGCCAGCTAACCAGAGCTGTGGCTTTACACAGGGTCAGGACCCCACTTCGTGACCTCCTTCCTAGCTCCAACTGGCTTCTTTCTGCCCAAACTCTGACTCTGAGTTCTCAAGTCTGAGTCTTCCTGGGCCCTGGTGGCTGCACCAGAACCTCTGCTTTGTCCCTGTTCTCAGTGCCTGTCTCAGGTCTTTGTCCAGGTTCCCAGTCTTTAGGGCCTGAGCCATAAGTCACTCTGGGCCCCAAACCAGCCCAGGAAGAGGCCTGCAGCCAGAGACTGACCTCCTGGGTGCCATGCTACATGTTCACTCATCCTCCCTGCCTGGCCTCACTGGGAGTTGAGAGGAAGTAGGTGGGAGGAGATTCAGGAAGTGACTGCAACCTCAGGGCTTAGAAGCCCTTGAAAGCCCCCCTCTTTCAGAATCAACCTTGGACGAGGCTGTGCTTGACCCAAGGCCTGGGGGCCCATGTCAGTGTAGGGTCTCTGCCTGCGGAAGGGTCTCTGTTTTAATGTAAATTGCTTCAGGACCTGGGCGCCATGGCTACAGATGAAACAGGGTCCTGGTGGCTGTTATACTTGGCTGGTCCTGCACAAACATCTTTCAATCTGTGATGATGCCTTAGCCAGCCTGCCCTCCCCTTTTCAACAGCCCCCTTTCTCATAGTTGCTGAATGAAGGTACGAACTTCAGTATGGATGTATCTGCCCTTCAGCTTCTGTCAAAAACTTGGTTGGAAATGGCCCATGTGCAGGGATATTTACTTTAATAAGCAAAAGACTTTAAATTACCTAAATATCCCTCAAGAAGAGAATGGTCAAAAAAAATGATAGCATATCCACACCATGGAATACTATAGAGCCATAAAAAAGAATGGTGATCAATGTACTCACAGAGAATCCTCTCCACAAAATAGAAAAACATGGTGCAGACTGTGTTAATTTATATAATTATACACACATGCATATAGATGGACAGATGTTTGCATATATATGTGTGTGTGTGTGTGTATGTATATATAATCCCTCTGGGAGAATGTATAAGAAACTGGTATAATGGCCACTAGGGAAGTGAACAGAGTCATTAAAGGAGCATTGTCACTGTATACTTTTTTGTCTCTTTGAATGTTGAGCTATGGAAATGCATTACCAATCCTAAAATTTAAAATAAAAAAAGAAGGCAATGGCTATTTAAGAGGCTCAAATTGCCCATCCATTCCCCAGGCTTCTCCAAGCTGCACACTGTCTTATCTGGACACCAGGACACTCCTCCCTGGGACCCCACCATTTAAGCCTCCTGTAGTGTGGTCTTCACTGAGCATGCTCAGCCACCCCTAAGAGCCAGCAGATGCTGCTCATGGGGGCAAGCCCTATACTGGCAGTGCCTCTACCCTTAAGGTCATCATCGTTTCCCTGCTGGTCCCCCGTATGCAAGCTCCAGGGACACAAGTACTCTTGTCTGAGCAACTGGACTTTGTCTTTCCATGTGGCAATGACTATCTCATAACCAGCCTGTTTCCCTCCTTGCTCAGGCTACCAGGAAACTAAGATGTAATTACTTGCTTCTCCTCACTGATGCCCACCCAATATTGGCTTTCCTTCTGAAACACCAGCCCTTCCCCCTAACCCCAATTCCTTGCTGCCTGCAGATGTGACCAGAGGTGAAGGGAGCTGGGGTGGCTACTAGTGCAGTGAGGGGGCAGGAAGGCCCATTGAGGAGGAAAGGGGGTGGGAGGGCAGCAGCAGACTTAGGGCACAGGGAAACTGGGCAGGCTGAGAACACTACATGTGAACAGGTTCTTCCAAATGATTTCACTAATTTCTTGAGTTTGGCTAAAAGCCCAAGAGGCATCTAAATAAAGTTGATTATATTTCACTCATATAGTCTAGTAAGAAAAGTTCATCTTGATCAGGTTTCTCTAAATTTCTATATGGAGTTTTGGAACACCAGCTAAGGTTACCAAAAATTCATTCATTCTTCTAAAACTGATTTTGAAAGGGCTTTATTTTAAGATCTGAGTTGGATTTTCCAGTTCGAAAAAAGAAAGCTCCACTAGGAAATATCTTTTGGAAAATAATTATCTCATGTTTCAGGGGAAAGAAATTGCATTAGCCTTGATGGATTAGTAAAATCTAGTCTTTAGGGTATAAATTACCTCATTTAACAACTGGCCTCATGTCCACTGACCTTATTGACCTAGAACCGGGAGGCCTGGTGAAGATTCCGACATTTAGCAGTGAGAGCTCAGTGCCTGGCACAAAATAGACACTCAACAGGTATTTGTGGAGAGAATGAACTCTGTCTATTCAAGCCTCCTCTGTCAAATGAGGATGTGCCTCTCTTATGTAGAACCACAGTAACTGCAGGGTTACTATGGTGGTTAAATGAAATGTTAATCATGAAAAAGACTCTGTAATCTGAAAAGGTGCTTTATCTGAGTGGGTGGCTGGCTTGGAAGGTGTGGAGACAACACTTGAAGTTTTCATGGGATGAGAATTTGACATTCCCACTGCCGCCCCAAACCCAGTAGGTGGGAAGCCCCAGAGGGCATGGGGCAGAGGGCATGGGGCTGCAGAGTCTCAGGTTCTTGAGCTCTGGATGGTTTTAGTGGCCCACCACTAAGCACAGGCTTCAGTGGCTGAGTCACAGGCTGGGATGGGAGTGGAGGGGAGATCTTTTTTGCTCACAGTACTTCCCAAATTCAGGCCTTTGCTACTGCTCAGTTCTGCAGCCCCCTCTGAACTGGCTTCCTGCCTCCAGATGGGTTTTCTCCTGTTCATTCTCACTCTGCAGTATCTTCCTAACACACAGATCGGAGCCGCCCCTTTCTCACTCAGAGCCCTGCACTGGCTCCACACTGGGCCTGGGAAGACCTGAGCTTTGTGACAAAGCACACAGGCTTTTAGGGCAGCTTTGGTGTCCCCTGCAGCCTATATGTCCCTAATCACCCCCCCACACCTGGGGCTGGGGGAAGTGCCCTCACTGGACTCCCATAGCTCCCACCCCTCCTTGGCTCTCTGGTGTGCCAGCAAGGATCACACTGCATTGTCACTGTCTGTTCACAGATTGTCCCCTCACTGGATGGCAAGCCCCTCCAGGGAGGGTCCCTGCTGTTTGTCCCATCCTCCCAGCGCCAGGAAGGCATAGGCCTGGCTCCTTGGAGGTACTGGTAAATCTCTGTTGAGTGAAGGCTGTCAATGGAGTATTAACATCTCAGGAGGACACTTTAACCTTTAAAATCCTCTCCCTTGTTAATTCCAGGGAAGCCTGGTGGCCAAAATGCTTCTGTGACGCTCGGTCAAGAATGACAGAGTCACTGAGCTTAATGAAAGGAGGGGAGGCCAGGCAAGGATCCTGCCCCTGTAAGCTCCGAGCTTACACTCACACCACACACTATCCGTGTCCTCATGAAACCACCATAAAACCTCTCTTCAGCTACTGTGTGTGTTCCTGATGATCAGATTTGCATTTTAGAAAGGTAGTTCTGGCTGCAGAGAGGCCAGTGGACTGGGGGAGGGGGCACAGCACATGTGTGGGGACAGTGGATACCATTAGCACCATATCCTGTCTGGCGCTCTGTGTCCAGGCACACAGTAGGTCTGCACTTCTGCACCTCTTCTGAAATGAAGCCAGGTGGCTCACCCTGTCTAGAGAACTGTGCTCAGAGTGGATCCCTTCTGGGAAAAGCCAATGACAGATCTGTCACACTCCCTCTCCTCAGTGGAGGGGACCATGGAGGCTGGCATCAGGACCAAGCCTCTACCAGCCCAGGTCCCTGAGTGATCATCATGAGCAGTGGCCTCCTGTCAGCTGCCTGGGATGTAAAGCACAAGCAAGAGATGAGTCTTAGTTGTGCTGATGGAGATCTGGGGGTTGGTTGTTATTACAGCACAACCCAACCTACCCTGACCAACACACCAGTCAGGCGGCCATTGCATAAGATGAGTCCAAGTGAGAGGTGATGCCAATCTGGACCAGAGTGGTGGAGGAAGAGAGAGACAGACGGCACAGCTCTGAGAGATATACCCAGGAGGAAAAACTAACAGAGCTTGGTGATAGTTTGTCCACAGGGATGAAGGAAGCTCCCACAGCAATCACCTGTCCTTTGGTAGGGGCTTGCTTGCTCAGACCTTTTCAGGAACTCGCAGGTTCTTTGAGCTAAGATTTCCATCCTATTTTTATATGCAGGGTCAGGGCTCAGTGTTGACTTGCTTCCAGCCTGCGAGAGACCCCAGGGACCTAGGTCACTGCTATAGTGAGGAACAGTCTTGTCATAAAGGTGGAAGCCGAAGCCCCAGCTGCTACAATTTACTGATAACACCTACTGTTCTGTGCTAGGGCTTTCCAAACAGCATGTAGTTTAACACAGAGATGGAGAAACTGAGACTCAGAGAACTTAAAAGCCTTCCCAAGCTAGGAGGTGGCAGAGCCAAGATTTAGAGCCAGGATCTAACGCTGGGTCTCAATGGCTGGAAATTCTCAATGCTGCCTCACTATCAGGGGCAAAATCACTCCTCAGTGAAGGAGGCTGGAGGCTGGAAATGAAGGCTGTGTGTGTGAGGGGCTGTATTCTCCTCTCTGAGTCGGGGACAGAGAGTGGGGGTGCCCACACCTCCCAGCTGCTCCCTGCACGACAGTCGCCCTCACGGAAGTGTTTGGGCGTTGGCAGTGTTCTGGACCTCTCTCAAGTCCACGCGTCACTAGTGCTCCTGCATAAACATCAGGGGGCTGAGTTCTGTTCTTGGCTGCATGCACACGGGCACTGGCTCCACGCACCCACAGATTCCAGGGAAACCGGATTGTGGGGCGTGGATGCCTGCCTTGGTGCGCTTCCCATCAATGCTCAGGGGATTCAGAGTTGCAAAGTTCCCACCCAAGCAGAAACAAAAGCCGCCTTCACAAAAATCACTGGCGCGACTGTGACATATTTTCACCTGCTGTTAATTCTCTTTCTTTCTCCATGTATTTTGGTAATAGACAGCAAGGAATAACAGTTCCCAGCCAGTCTTTATGCTGTTTGTGGATGAAGAGCTCAGGTTTTAGAATCAGGAAGACCTTCTGGGTTCATGGGCCAGATTCTGCATGTACTTGCTCTGTAACTTTGAACAACTTACTTAACATCTCTGAGCCTCAGTTTTGTCATCTAGAAAATGGGCAAATAGTGAGAACCTCACAGGGCTGTTGGAATAATTAAGGGAAGAGCTATATGTAAAACATGCACTCTGGTGCCTGGCACACAGCAGATGCTCAATAAATGGTATTTATTATCATTCAGTATTTTCGATCTGGCGTTTTGAAACATCCTGCTACAAAATTATGTACATTTAAATCTGCATTCATAGCATGGCAGAGTTGAAGGGCATTTAGTAATAACTCATGGTGAAGGGCAAGCTTTTTAAAGCATGGGGAAAGATAAAATCTCATGTGGAAACCTAATACACAAAACAGTTAAAAATGGGACTGCTCTGATTGATGTGGGAGTGTGGCCCCCAGGGCTCCTCAGAATGAGGCAGAAAGCCATCGATGAAGGGAAGTTGAGGATTTGTCCACAGTGACCCAATGGGAGAGAAGGTTCAAACCCTACTTCTTCTGTGCAGCTTTGGCAAATCCTATGAAGGAGGAGTGATGGCACCTGCCCGGCAGTGTTGAAAACTAAAATCCTAGTGTGGACAAGCCACCAAATTCAACTTCCCACTGCTGGCTAGTTGCCCTTGAAGAAGTGCAAGAAAAAGCTGACCAGACAGGCCAGGCTGTGAAAGTGTTGAGTGCAGCCATACCCCAAAGTGACCTCATGAGGCTCTGCCCAGCTGGCACTATCCTGAGCCAGCCTGCACATCCCCTGCGGTGCACCTGGCAGCCACATCACTTCATTTCCTGGGCTCTGGACAACAGGGCTGCCACTGCTGAGTCTCTGCACATGCCCTTTTGTTCGTTCCACCCCCCTCAGCACACACCACCCACTGTCCTCCTTATGGGGCTCCACTGGTTTCTGTAATAAGTGTCCTTACCATATCGGAGAGTGGGGGACACTAAAGCTCTTTTCTGCCCTTGGGCTTCTCAAATGTGACCTCCCTGAGATTACATGTGATGAGATCACTGCCACTCATCATCTTCCATTGCCCATAAACCTGCTTGTCTTCAGTTCTCCCCCCTCTACAGGTGACATGCATCTGCCTGGTGGCCTCAGGCAGAACCATGGACATCAGGTTTGAGCCTGTCTTCTTTTCTGTTAACAACCAATGGGATGGCAGGTCTTGCTAATTTTCCACCTGAGTCTCTCTCGGTAAAGATTTTTTTCTTTTTAATCGTAAAGACCCCGTTCCTTCATCCTCTCGGGGCTTCCACCTCTCTCACCTGGACTCTGGGTTTCAGCAGCCCCTGATTAGTCTCCTGCCTCTGCCTGCCTCCTGCGCTCCTGGTGCTTATGTTCTAGTGGGGAGAAGGATGGTTTGCAACTGGCCAAATACATGAAGTAATCACAGACTGTGATCAACTGTATGAATGAAGAGTCCAGTGCTGTAAATGCATGCGATGATGGAGGCGACGTTTAGGCTAAGACCTGCAGGAGAAGAAGCAGCTGTTCATTCTAAGGGCATAGGGAACGGCTTCTGCCACAGCCTTGAGATAGGAAAGGGGAGGCATATGCAGCTCTGAAAAGTGGTGGCCTGATCAGGATGAGGAAGGGAGTGGGATGGGTGGTTCTGGGTTAGAGGGGCCAGCAAAGGGTGGATCTCACTGGGTACTCCAGGTCATGGTCGGGAGTTTGAATATTTTTCTAAAGGCAATGGGAGCCACTGATGCTTTCGGAGCATCCCAGGGTTCTGTGTCTAAGGGCTGCTGCTTTTAGAGCAACCTTATTTTTCTACATTCAGCTTTTCATTTTTCTGAGTGGCTGAGAGGTTGAATGTGCTATAATTTCAAGGAGGGTGTGCTTTGTGGTGACAACAGAATAGCTACAGAGTGAGAAAGCCAGAGAACGTGTCTCATTTCTGCCATTGCCTTGCTGGGTGGCCACAGATGAAATTGTTTCCTCATCTGTAAAATGTGTACCCATCAACCTCAGGGCTGTTGTTGATCTGAATCTGTCAGGCCAACCAGTAATATGTACTGTGCATGAGGACCAGGAGTGGGGCTTTGTCTTGTCTCTGGGGAAGGGCACAAAGTGGGTACATAATAGGTACTAAGAGCTGCTTCTGGGACCTCCACCAACATCAGGTTCTGAGGTTCTGGCTGCAAGGATTTGTCTGAGTCTCTTCTGTCCTAAGAGAATCAGGAAGAGCCTGGTGCCCACATTTTGACCCTTCCTGGTTGGGAAGGGTGAAAGGAGTGCTGGAGGTGGTTTGGCTGGGCACCCTACTGAGAAGCTGGGGCTGGACATTCTATTTCAGGGAGTTTGGAATGAGAGTGGGAAAAGCCAGGATTGGGGGACTCCATGCCAAAGAAGGGTATGGAACAACAAGGGCCAACTTCTAGGGAAGCTGAACCCAAGCTCTAAGTCAATAGCACCTGGGCTTTCAGTGTGTGGGCTACAGGGCTGGGAGCAGGACTGAGCAAAGGGTCCAGGCCAGGGAGGTGGCTTGCAGCTGCCAGATGGAATGGGGGGCATGGATGTGCCAGTCTGGCTTCATGAGGCCTTAAGATCCCAGGATAGAGCTCCTGGACACTGGGGCTGCACCAGAGGCAGTCAAACTGGTCTGGATACAGTCAGACGAGACTGCACAATGTTAGGATGGGCCTGAGGCTCAGTGCCAGGGCTCCCAGAGCACCTTGCATATCCTGCTATTAGAGCATCTTCACAGGGTGAGAAGCTCACCCTTATCTATGTCTGTCTTCCGCAGGGGCTCACAGCCTGTGACAATCAGCTTCTAGGCTGAGGACATAAAATATGGAATTAACATATGATAGGCTAACAAGTCCAGCTCAGTGTGCATTTCCTGTGCATCTACTATGTGCACGGTCCCTGACTCTGTCCCAGCCACTTAGGGGTTCCCAGCTAAGAGTTGGTTTCTATTCCTTCAAAAACCATCCTTGACCCTTCAGAGAGGAAGCTGTCTGCTTGGACGTTGGTAAAATGGCTTCCTGCTGAAACCAATTCTTCATTAGATACCAGCTAGTCTAGTTAAACAGATGGCTTCATAGAGGCCTCTCAACTCAGGCATTCTGTACATGCCCAGCAGACTGAGCCAAAGCTTCTCATAGCTCAGACCTGGTCACAGAATGGCCTGGAGTTAGGCCTATCATGCTAGGCTCTGTGGCTTATGCCATGGGGCACCCAGTCAAAGAGAAACATGGAGTAGCTGCTGGCACCATCAATTTTACTCCAAGATTGAGAAAAGAAACAGTGATGAATTTCTGTACACATGTGTAGCCCGAAGGAGCAGGATCTAGTTTTCCACAGGAGCCAAAGTTGGTCTAGAGGCAAATGGAACCTATATAAACATATGTGATTAAAGTATGAGTCTCTAACAAAAATTTGTGCCAAACCATCATTGGCTACTTTTAACCATGTTCTGTTCTCTTGTGTCAGGAGGGCCGTTCTTGTGAACACACCTGAGGATCTCTGACTAGTAGTGTTCCGGGGAAACGGCTCTGAACATGAGTGCATCTCATCAATTAGTTTTGCACTGATGTTCCTCCCATGATCTACTGCTAGGATAATTCAATACCTGGGCCAAGAGTTGCATGATTTGAAATCAATGTGGGGTCTCATTTCCAGGAATTCTTAGACACTGGATGAATTCTAGGTCTGATTCTGCCACTGATTTACTCCGTTGTTGGGTAACTCCCTTTCTTTGCCTCTCAGTTTCTTGGTCTGTAAAATGGGAAGGCTGTATCTCTGAGGTCCTGTTCAACTTTAACATCTGGTGACCTAAATAGCTCTGTCCAGGTGGGTATAATTCAGATTCAACTATGATTCGTCTAGATCTAACTAAAACGTATTGGGAGCATACTTTCAAATACATTATTTAATGTAGGGCTCTCAAAACCCCAGAAAGGTGGTTGTTATTATCTTCATTTTGTAGATTACAAAATAGAAACTCAGAGAAGTTCAGCAAGTTAACTGAAGTTACACAGCCAGGAAGTCGTAGAACTGAGATTCAGTCTCAGGCCTGTCTGTCTTCAGGTCCAGGGGGCTGAGAACAGATAATATGAGCCCATATCAACTTGACTTCCCCCACCCACCCCGTCCTGCCTACCCAGGAGCTCAGCTCTGGGGTCTAGCGTAGTGGGTTGAGGGATGGAGGGGGGTTCTGGCTGGGGCTGGGGCTTGGCCTGCAGTCCCCCAGTAGGTATTGGTGGACACTGGCTGGAGAGGGACAAGTTCTGAAGGGCTGCGAGCAAATTCTCTAGCCTGGCCTGGGTCTGGCTCTTCCACATGAGTTCCCCAGGCTCCATGTGAGCTTTAAGCTTAAGGAGCAGCCTGCCCTTTGCTCTTCTTTCCATCTGGGAGTCCCTGCTCACCACAGGGCTTGTCATCCCCAGGGACCCACCCTCAAAAATTCCTGTCCACACTTTCCAGTCCTCAGAAACCATCTCCTAACACTCATTGGCTGAGGGCAGGGAAGGAAGAGATGTGCTAGAGAGACTGAGCTCAGATCTCTGTCCTGACGATTGGGAGGAAGACTTCAAGCGATGCTTTTATTTCAACCAATTCAATTCAATCACCACCAGTCTGCGTCTTCATGCAGCAGTGGTTTTTGAGATCTCAGTTGTCTTTTCAGAACATTGGGACGGCCTCAACTACTTGCATGACGTTGAGCAAGTGAAATTTCTCTCTCTGGGTCTCAATGTCCCCATCTAGGCAATCACCAGTCGTTGGGCCCTATGGATGTCAGGTTCCTGCCGGCAGCGGCATTTTAGGATCCACTATCATCTGCTTTATCTTCCTAGAGGCAAGGGGCTGAACCAGATGCTTTTGGAAAGCGCACCAAGCTTAAATGTGGCTCTCTCTGCAGGTGCCCCTCCTCCCTTCAGGCCAGAGGCTCACCCCTACCCGGCCCGGGCTCCCTGTCAGATCCAGGCCTGGCTCTTTAGCCTTGCAGCTCAGGAAACCGGAGCGCAGCGCTATAGCCGCGACGGCGGCGGCGGCGGCGGCGGCGGCGGCGGCGGCACAGGGGGCGGGGGGAGGAGAGAAGCTCCCACTTGTCCCGCTGCCTCCGCAGCAGCCCTGGCCCTAGAGCCGGCGCATCAGAGCTGTCCTTGGGAATCTTTGGGCTTGTTGCTCCAGCGGCCGCCAGCTGGTAGCCCACCACCGTTCGATGGTACCGAATTGACCCGAGTAGCCCCGCAACCCCCGCCCAACTCCGCGGAGCTAGCGCAGGCTGCTCTTCGCCCTCAGCTGCGGCGAGGCAAGGGCTGGCAGCGCTCGGACACTTCTGTCTTGCCCTTCCCATGCCTAAGCGCGGGGAATTACACGTTCCCGGTGTGAAGCAGACGATCGGGGCTATTAGGGCTGGGTGGTGGGAGTGGGGGTTGGGAGCACCATTTTTGGCTGGACGTGTGTCCAGATTCAGCGTCTCTGTCTGGTCCTTAGGACCTCATCTTCCTCTGCATCTCCAGGTGCCGGCCCCTCTGTACCTGCCTCCCACGGGGCTCTCCGGCGAAGGGCAGCCGCAGCCCACGTCTACTCCCCGCCCTCAGTCCCTGCCCCCTCTCCCCGCGGCAGTCACTCGCCCGGCTGGGAGCAAGCCTCCCCTCTCGCTGAGGGTGCAGAGAGCGCCTAGGGTGCCAAGAGTAGGGGGACCAAAGTTCGAGCGCCATCAGCCAGCCGAAGGCCCTGAGCCCCCAGGGCCGCGGCCGGGACGCGGGGAGGTCAGGACGCGACGCTCGCCTCACCTGTTTCTCCAGAGGCTCCTTGGCCGACAGCGCCGGCTTGGGGGAGGGCGCGCGGTCGCAGACGCAGCCCTCTAGCAGGTAAAGCCCCGAGGGCCGCGAGCTCGAGTCGCTCTCGAAGTAGAAGAGCAGGTTCTGCAGCAGCGCGAACCACTTGGTTTGCCATTTTGTGTTGTCTGAACTCCGCTTACTCAGGTAGCCTTTGCGCGTGCCGTCCTTGCGCGCCAGCAGTCCCAGGGACGCGACGTGGCCATCGTTTAGCCGGATCCCCTTCTGCATGGTGCTCAGAGGCCAGCGAGACCCCACGCGCTTACATCTTCTCCGCGCAGTAGCTCCTCGTCCGTGCGCGCTGCGGGCTGCCTCTCTCTGGAGCTCGCTCGCTCGCTCCCTCGCTCTCCCCTCCCCCCAAATATCTACACTCCAGGATCTGGCGCCGAGCCGCGGCTTCTTGAATCCAGATATACTATTCCCCGCTGGAACCTCTTCTCCGCTCCGCAGAGCCCCAGTGCCCAGAAGATCCCGCCCGACCCTCCTCCGGCGCCGGGCAAACTGAGGGACTGGCGATCTGCGCGCTGGCGAGGGGCAGGCGGAGTCATGTGACGCCGATCCCTCGAAGAGCCCGTTTCAGCAGCGCGGACAGAGACACACGCACGCAGCCCCGCCGAGGCGCAGAGCCGCGCGCAGGCTGCACCTTGGCGCGTCCTCCCCCTCTCCAGACACACACGCGCACACGCACACACACAAACCCTGTCCTCCCTCCCCTCATCTCCCCTTCTCTCCTTCGGATGTTAAAAAGCAAATCAGATCAATTTTCGTTTAACCCAGTGGGACCCCGGAGGCTAGTCAACCAGGGAGTTTGCGTCTTTGCGCCCCACCGCGGCGCACTGTAGACCTGGGGTTAAGTGTCAGTTGTCATTTTCTCCTCCAAAGGCTCCCCCACCCCCTAGTTTATTTCTAATACAAGGTGGAAGGAGGAAGGTGGGTGGCGAAATAGAGCTGCAAAAGCGTCTAGTCCTAGTCTTTGCATAGTCAGCCGGGTCACACTGAATTCCAGCATCCGGCCGCACTCCCGGCGGCTTCCCCAGCTACCTGAGGACAGTACAGGGGGTGAGATGGGGTGGTGGTTGGTGAACGTTGGCTACTTTATTTTGTATTATTTTATTTTGAGAGTTGCCATAATTACTGGCGCCACCCGCCCTGCACCCTGAGGTCTGGTTGGCGAGCCGCTGCTGGGAGTTTTCTGCAAATACCCACCAAAGCCTGAAGGCGGGCTTCAAACGCAGGCGCCGGGGACCATGGGAGCCTTCAAATAGCTGCGCTGGCGCAATGATACCTTAATGATAGATTTTCCGTTCTTATTTTTAGCTCTCATTCGCCTACACAGTTACACGGCATTTATCCGAGAACGTCACAGCGCCCGCATGCTGCACCGGGAGAGCGCGCGGGCTGCGGGGCGAGCTGGGAGCTGGAGCGGGGAGCGCGCATCGCCGTCTGCCGCAGAGGGCAGCTGGCTCGCCCCGACCCAAAGCAAGCCGCGCCTGGCCCGGGCGCTTTGCAGCGGGGATGGGTGCCCGCGCAGCCCTCCGAAGGCAAGACACCATCTTTCCGCAAGGAAACTGCGGACGCCCCTCCCCGACACACACACACACACACACACACACACACACACACCATTCACACACAGCACACACCATACACACACACCACACACGCACACATACACACCACACAGCACACACACACACCATACACACACCACACACACCGCACAGACCACAAACACCACACACACCATACACCACACACCCACACACCACACACACCATACACGCACGCACACTCACATACGTCACACACACCGCATACACAAACACCACACACACACCACACACCATACACTGACACACCACACACACATCACACGCCCACACACCACACAGCCTACACACACACCACTCCCCACAACCCCCACACCCCCACCACACACACACCACACATCCACACACCACACACACCACACGCCACGCCCCACCCCAACCCCGCCCACACCACACACACAAACCACACACATGCCACACACCACACACCACCACTCCCCACAACCCCCACACCCCCACCACACACACACACCACTCCCCACCCCCAACCCCGCACACACCACACACACAAACCACACACATGCCACACACCACACACCACACACCACACACATGCCACACATCACACCACACACGCCACACACATGCCACACACCACATACACCATACACCACACACACATCCTTCACACTCCCCCACACCCCCCACCACACACACACCCCACACATCACACACACCATACAAACACCACACACACTACACACACCACCCCCCACACTCCCCACACCACACACCACACATACACATACACCACGCACACACCACACATACCACACACACCACACACACATCACACACATGCCACACACTGCACGCACCACACACACACCACACACCACACACATCCCTCACACTCCCCCACAACCCTCACACCCCCCACACACCACACACCACAACACACACACCCCACACATCACACACACCATATGAACACCACACAGACTACACACTCCACCCCCCACACTCCCCACACCACACACACACCACACACATACCACACACACCACACACACATCACACACACTACACGCACCACACCCACACACACCCACACATACACCACACACCAGACCACATACCACACATACCACACACCATCCACACCACACACACCACACCACACACACCAAACACACACACCCCACACACCAAACCTGGGCTGCACACACACACCACACCCCACACAACACATGCAGCACACCACACACACACACACACACACACCCTAGTTTGGAGCCCTAGGGAAGGGCTTAGAAACCAGGCAGCCCTGTGTAGGTCACGGAAGAATCCACGGAGAAGCTCTGCTGTGGAGGAACGGAGCTGCCCCTTTCCTGAGCACAATGAGGCAGGCCTGTGTTCCTGGAGTGGGAGCATTTTGGGGGAGGGACTGGCCTTGTTAACCTTAGTCCTCCCTTTAGTGCCATCGCTCCAGTCCTAGGGACCCCAAGGACTCAGTGGTGCTGATTTTTCTTCACAAATAATGCAAATAGACTAGATGGCTAAGCCTTTTCATTCAGTCTTAATTTTCCCTGCACTGTGAGCATCTTTCTTCTCATTTGCTCTCTTCATGGAAGCAGAGTTTGCAGGATTGAGGGTCTTAATCTGGCTTTTCTTTATCTAAACTCATTCAGAAGTCTGTTACAGAAGCCAAGAAAAATTCAGGGAAGGGGCACTGTTCTAAGTGCTTTAGATCAATTAAGCCATTGAATCTTCATGCAACCCAATGTAGTAGGTTTATTTTTTTCCCCAGTGAGCTCCATTGTGCAGACAGGGGAAACTGATGCATGGGAGAGTTGAATGACTTGCTCAGGGCTGCTCAGCTAGGAGGTAGCGGAGGTTGGATTTGAATGGGCAGTCTGTCTCAGAGGTCTTTATAGAGCTAAGTGGGTGGTCCCTGGGTTGCAGGGAGGTTGGCTTTTATCCCAAGAGGGTGTAGGATGGTCAAGAGAGGGTCTCCCAGGTAGGCTGGAGCCAAGGCTGAGCCGGCACAGAGGCTGCTGTGGCAGAGGGACTTAGGAACATAGGTTCTGAACCTGGGCTGCACATCAGAATCACCTGGGAGCACTTAACAAGCACTTCCCAGAGATCATGGGTGGGCTAGCTACACTTTCATGGTTAATTGTAATGTGCAGTGAAGGTGGAGAACCACTCATATACGGGAGAACTAATGATATGGTCATGTGCACATGAATCACCTGGGGATCCTGTGAAAATGCAGATTCTCTTTCAGTGGATCTGGGACAGGACCTGATAATATGCATTTCTAACAAGTTCCCTGATAATGAAAAGCTGCTGGTTTGCAGACCACACTTTGAAAGATCTAGGGCACTTGAGAGGTGGGAGGTGATGGGATTCATTCATTCAATCATTCACTCATTCACACACATTTCATTCCACTAGTGTTCATTTAGCCCTTCATCTGTGCCAGGAATGGGTGGGCCACTGGGGATACAGTGATAAACAAAATACAGTCCCTGTCTTGTAAGGGATGCCCAGGCATGCCTTCTCTGCCTGACCCTTAGTGTAGTAGGAAGAGAACCATCTTCCCCTGGATATGGGGGAAAGATTCCTATCAGAGGTGGCAGGCGGATTGCCTGAGCTCAGGAATTCGAGACCAGCCTGGGCAACACGGTAAAACCCTGCCTCTACTAAAATACAAAAACATTAGTCAGGCGTGGTGGCACGCACCTGTAGTCCCAGGTACTCAGGAGGCTGAGGCAGGAGAATTGCTTGAACCTGGAAGGCAGGGGTTGCAGTGAGCTGAGATCGCACCACTACACTCCAGCCTGGGTGACAGAGCAAGACTCTGTCTCAAAAAAAAAAAAAAAAAAAAAAATTAACCCACTTCAGTGGATCTCAGTCCTGGTGCACTTTGGAACCACCTGGAGAGGTTTTAAAAATCTCTGTGCTCAGGCTGCACCCCAGGCCAATTAAGTCAGAACCTTTGAGGGTGGGCCCTGGGCATCTGTGCTTTTAAAACCTCCCCAGGTGATTCCAATGCACAGCTGGGGTTGAGAAACACTGGTCTAAAGCCTGGGCCAAGAAAATCTTCTCTCAACTCCCTCCTTCCCCTTGCTGGCATTGGGGAGTCTGAGCCACTTCCTTTTGCTGGTCTTGGAGTTACAGGAATTCCTGGTGGGCCAGTCCACGTTGGAGGGCTGGGCTTGGCTTAAAACCTCTGTGTGAGAAAGAGGGCGGTGGCATCAGCCCTGGCACTTTGATGACTCCCATCTGAGCTGTGTGCATATTAATTTATCTCCAGTCTCCACAGGCGGAAACCGAAGAAGAGCTCCTGATTGGCCCCTCTGTGGTCGTTTGCCTCAATGCTAGTCAGAGTTCAGAGCCCCTGGAAGGTGCTTAAGGTAGCTGGCTAAGAAGACACCGTTTACCAGGCTGGACCCAGCTTGGGTGAGGGTGGGGAATACCAAGAAGAGGGTAGGCATTTCCTGCCATAGGTGGTGGAAGTGGGCACACCTAGCTGTCATGTGTGCTGTCCACTAGGCTTAAGGCCAACCCTCCCTCAAAGGTGGAGAGGATTTCTACAGGAGCACTGTAGGTGCACCTGGGCTTTGCCATGCTTCGTTCCATTCTCCCAAGAAGGGTTTGCATAAGGGTTAATAACCCCATTTCACAGATGGAAAAACCGAGGCCCAGATAGTGGAAACAACATGCACAGAGTCTTACAGGGAGGAGCTGGGATGAGGTGTTCTGACTGCTCGTCCAGGTCTCATCCCAGAACTGTCTTACTGGATTTCCCACCTCCCAGCCCTGTGGACTGAGGTCTCTGTAGATAAGGAATCAAGAAAGAGAAATAATGAATATTTTGGTGGGTTTGATCTCTGTATTTAGAAATGGCTAGCTAATGACAGGGACATTGCCCAGTTCGAAATCCTGCTAAGTCTTCATGTGGGATTTCAATTAGACTTTGGACTGGAGCTCAAGCATTTGTTGAGGTGGGTGTTCTGTGGGTCTGACTGGATGGGAGGTGCCAGCTAGTGAGGATTTCTAGTGTCTGTGTGTGCGCGCGTGTGTGTGTGTGATGTGTGTTGTCTATTGCATGTGTGGAAGGTTCTGAGTGGTATGTAGTGTATGTGTGTGGGGCATGCGGCGTGTGTGTGGATGGAATATCTAGAGAACCTTTGCTCCTTTGGCAACATATTCCAAAAGAAAAATGTAGTTTCCATGTCATTTAAAGAAATGAAGACTTAAGCACAAGGGGTCAGAAGTGACTTGGCAATGGAGGCTTTGCCCATGGGGGTTTACTACTCCAACTTTGGGCTCAGTTGGCCAGCTTTGCCCAGACATCCAACCATAGACAACGGCGATTTACGCTTTTGCTTTCTAGCCAATGGAAATAGCCATAGTATTCCATTTGATTAAAATTACTGCAGGCTCTTTGTAAAAAATTAAGACAATATAGAAAATAAGTAGATAATTTCTCCAATGATCTTTTTTTTCTATACAATCCTCTTTTCCTAAGTAAATATATTTACCAAAGTGTGTTTCTGGAATACAGCAACAATGCTATGCTATTTTATGATCTCAATCTCTTGCTGTCTCTTTACTTCACAGTATGTGGGGACATTTTAAATATTACTACACATTTAATTAATGGATTCTTTCTGATTGGGGATTTAGGTTGTTTTCAACTCACAGTTTTTGGAAATAATGCAATTGGTATCTTTTTATATACACTTCCCTCTCTTAGGCTGAATTTCTGAAAGTGACACTTCAGGGTTAAAATGATGTACATTTACAACATTGGTTTGTATTACTTGATTTCCAGAAAGCTTTTACTCCTTACATGGCTACCAGCAGTGGATGAAACAGTCCATTTCTTCATCCACTTGTCAATCCTGGATATTAATATTGTCAATCTCTTAAATATTTGCCCATATTGAAAGGGCAAAAAAATGATATTCCTTCTCGCATTAATTTTAATTTCTTTTTAAAATTGTGAGGTTAGACATTTTAACATGTTTACAGTCATTCGATTTCTTCTTTTTGAATTTTTGTTTTATATCTTTATTTTGGCAGACGTGTTTATATTTTTCTTGTAGATTTAACACAGTGTTTTATATATTAGGGATATTAACCACTGGCTATCATACATGCTGGAAATAGTGCTGTCTTTTTCTCATTATGGTAAAATACACATAATGTTTACATGTTAGTCATTTTTAGGCGTACAGTTCAGTGGTATTAAATACACTCACCATGTTGTGCAACCACCACCACCATCCATCTCCAGAACTCTTTATATCTTGTAAAACTGAAACACTCTGCCCATTAAGCAACAACTCCCCATTCCCCCTTCTCCCCAGTTCCTGGCAACCACTGTTTCACTTTACATCTCTATGAATTTAGCTACTCTAAGTACCACATAAGTGGAATTGTTAGGGAAGGAGAAGCCTAGGAGAGCCAGAGTAAAGCCATTTTAAGTTCAGCTCCATCTTAGAACTAGCAAGGCACACTCCTTGCCAGTTGCAACCCAGGGTCCAAAGATGTTTATAGTTGAGGAAAACCCACAAGGACGCACACCTACAACAGCAGAAGGCCCAGATGTCTTAATACCCATAACAACATGTGCTTTCAAGATAATAATAGTTAGGCTTCAGTGTACTCTCACACTAAAATGTCAAGGACAGTTTTCTTTAAATCAGTAGAATAATAAATTTTGTCATGCTGCCTGCTCACCCGCATGTAGGCACAACTTAGTTTAGTCTTTGCATAGATAAGACCCTATAAAATAAAATCTTAAAGACGGTGCATTTCTCTGCTTGCTTTCTGAGGACGCCCCACTCTATAATGCAATTGCTTTCAATAAACTATCTCTTTTCACTATACTCTGTGACCCACCTTGAATTCTTTCCCACCTCAGATCCAAGAATGCTCCCTTGGGGTCTGGAGTGAGATCCCTTTTTCTGGTAACTGAGTCATACAACAGTATTTGTCTTTTTGGGACTGGCTTATTTCACTTTGTTGTTGGTATTTTAATCTTGTATATCCATATCTATATGTTGTGTATGTTGTAACAAATTTTAAATTTGAATGTTGACAGATCTTTTTTTAATAGTTTCTGATTTTAGATTGCCCCCTTACCGTGCTAGCTCAAGATTGAAACATATTTGCTGTATTTTCTTTTGTAGTTTTATTTTTTGCATTTATCATTTAATTCATTTGGATTTATTTTTGAGAAAGGATTAAGGTTAGAGTCTGGCTTTATTATTAATTTCCTCAAATGGCTGGCAAGTTGTCTACCACCACTTGTTTGAATAATCCAAACTCTACTACTGATAAGAAGTAGCGTTTTTATCATACACCAAATTCTTGTCTATACTTGGGACTATTTCCAGATTTTACTTTTTGTCCCATTGATGTGTCCCTCTGTTCTTATGCCAGTGACAAATGATTTTATTTCTTATTGCTTTATTATTCATTTTGAAAGCTGCAAGTACAGATACATCTTCATCACTTTTCCTTTTTATACTGTTCCTGAATATTCTTTTGTATTTACTTTTCAAGATTAATTCATACTCAGTTTGTCTAGTTTCAAAAAAGTCTCATTGAGGTTTCAACTGGAATTACATTGAAAATATTTATTAGTTTAGGAAGAATGAATACTTTTATAAATGTTTTGTCTTCTTATTCAGGAAAAAAGGTATCATGCCAATTCTTTGTTTTTAAAAATCTTTTGGTGGAATTTTACACTTTTCTTTATACATGTCTTGCATATTTCTTGTCTAATTTATTTCTAGATATGTTTTGTAGTTACTGTTGGAAATATGATCTCTTTCCTAGTTTTCTAAAAATGGGGCAGTCTTAGTACACATGAAAATGATTGCTATTTATATATTTATTTTTAAGCTGTTATTGTCCTGAATCATTCTTGTTTCTAAAATTTTAATTCATCTCTTTGGATTTGCCAGTTAGACAACTGAAGTACGTTAATATATTTTCCAATATTTAGGCATGCTTGTATTTCTTAGATAAACCCCACTTAGCCATGGATAATTTTTACATGATCATTGATTTATTTAGTTTTCCTGTCTCTTTTGAGTCAATCTTGGTAATTTATAATTTCCAAGATAATTTATTTACATTTTCCAATTTATTAAATAACCCTACCAAATATTATCTTACAGTGTTTCTAATTTTCTTCACGTGTTACTTCCCCTTTTAAAGCGCTGATTTTGTGTTTTTATACTACTTGTTTTTTCTTACAAGAGTTTAAATTATATTATTAAGACTTCCAATTTATTTGTCAATTCTATTGTTCTAGCTCATTAATATGTACCTATATGTTTATTTATGAAATTATTCGTCCTGCTTTCTTTAGATTTGTTTTGTTGCCCCCCCAACTTCTTGAATGCTTAGTTTATTTTCATTATTTCTTGCTTAATAATAATAGTGTTTAAGACTACGCCTTTTCTTGTAATTGCAGATTTCTTCCAGATACACCAGGATTGCTATATAAATTTTTGATTACCACTATATTAAAATAGTATGAAACTAATGTATTCTTTAGGTGGATATTTATCAAAGTTTAACTGTCTGAGTACTTTCTGAATTTCCAAGTAGATTTTTTTGCTTGCTTTTACTTATTTCTAGCTATATTGCATTGTGTTCAGAAAATGGTCTGTGTTATTTCTACAGTTCACAAATCTATTGCTGTTTTTTTTTTTTTTTTTTTTTTGTTTTTTTTTGTCTGTATCTGGTTAATTTTGTGATTGTTCCATGGACTTTGGGAAAGGAAACACATACTCTTTTCACAGGACATAGAGTTGGACACATATCTAGGCACATATCAGTTTAATAAGTTATATTATTCAGGAACAAATCTCTGATATTGATCTCTGTTTAGAGTAGGTGCAGCTGTGCACAGAAGTTGCAGATGTTTGTACTGTCAAGAGCACCAGGGCTGGAGAAAGCTGATATTTTTCTCTTCTAACACTGTCCAGTGTCCCTGAGGCTCAAGGATTTGCTAATGTCTAGAACGCAGCAGCAGGCCAAGAAACCAACATAAAGGGCCCCTGAGTAGCCAAAAGGAACACCACTAGTGTCCATGTACTCCCAAGCTCCGATGTTACCAGAGTTAAGCCCCCTAGGTCGTAGCACATCACCTCTGCATTTATATTATACAATAATGCCTTTTAGTGAACGTGATGATGTGGCTTCCTAGCACATTGAGGACTGGGCACGAAAAACTCATAGATGAGTGAGCCAAACATGTGGTTGACAGTAAGTGAAGAGAAACATATGTAAGTCTTCAATGAGCCCAGAGGATAGAGTATCATGCACTAGTGCAATCAACAGTACAAGTTTGTGCTGGACAGCTCCCATTTGCCACCTCCAGACCTGCTCTCCACTCTTCTCCACCCTGCTGTGTCCCAGGAGGCTGTTATCAGTTCTGCTGTTATCAGTTCTGGGTCTTAACTGCATCAAGGGCTTCTGGTGTGGTTTGGACCAAGAGAATTGTTTTCCTGGAGGGAGAGAGGAGAATGAGGTTGGTGTTGCATCTCTGCTACCAGCCCTATCCCTAGGTTCCTGTAACTGCTCCCTGCCTTTACTGCTTCAGGACTAGGGATGGTATTTACTCTAGGGCAGTGCACCGGCTCCTGTGGTTTCCCTACTGCCAGCTCAAACCTTTGCAGATAGTCCCTTTATTACACCCACCTCTCAAATTACCCAATCTGAATGTTTCATCTGTTTCCTGCTGGACCCTAAATGATACACAGCTGGTAGGAAACTTAGGAATAATTCAGCCCAAGTTCCTCATCTTTTGATTGGGAAAAAGCCATGCTAAAGGTCACAAGTTTATGGCTAGAACTAGAATTCTGGACCCTGGGGTCTTAGTTTGCTATTCTTGCCTCTCCAGTATTCTGTCTTTCAATTCAATTTTGTTAAATACAGAGAGCTAGAACTGACTTATAAACACAGAAGAATATGAAAAATAAGTCAAAGATTTACCACCCCCTTCATTGGAATCAGGCCTCACTAATCTGATCTTTTGAATCATTTTAGGGGAGTGGGAGGGGAGGTAGGCATATGTGCTCAGTTTCTCATTTAGATTCAATATTCTTTTTTCTCTGATCTATATTTTCTACTTTTGTAATAAAAGTTACGATAGTAAAGAAATAAAACACTTTAAGAAATGTTTTCAGTCAAAAACTTCTGGTGCTTAAGAGAGTAGGCAAATCTTCAGCTATTTAGAGTGTTCATCTATCCACAGTGGTACAGTTCTGGAGAGTTTCTAGAGTGTTCTGGAGAAGAGATTTTTACTGCCTTACTAAATGAGGAATCGTTGGTCCAAAGTCCCATACAGATTCTTTGGAGTAGGTTTGTTGCAGAGTCCAAAATAGGAGAGGATTTTTAAAAAATGGAATTCAGAGAGTTTAAAAAATATATCATTAGGATTATTTCAATATTTCAAGTAGAAAAAAAAGGAAAAATCAATGAGGGGTTTCTTGTTGCAACTGAGGTGCCCAAAATGGAGAATCACTTTATGAATAACTTTTAATGTCTTAGCTTATTTTGTGTTGCTATAACAGAATACCTTTGGCTGGATAATTTGTAATGAGAAGAGGTTAGGTAGCTTATGATTCTGTTGCTGGAAGGTCCTAGAGCCTGTTACTGGCATCTGCTTGGTTCCGGCAAGGGCTTGCATGCTGCATCATAACATGGTGGAAGGTCAAGGGGGATCAAACACATGTGAAGGGAGAAAACACAAGAGTGTCCTCACATTAAAACAACTCATGCTCACAGGGATTAATCCAGTCCCATGAGAACTAAGCCATTCCTGTGAGAACTAAGACAATCTGTCATAACAAACTTTTAATCACTTTTTAAAGGCACCACCTCCCAACACCATTACATTGGCAGTTAATCTTTTTCTCTCTTTTTTTTTTGAAATGGAGTCTCGCTTGGTCACCCAGGTTGGAGTGCAGTGGTGCAATCTAGGCTCACTGCAACCTCTGCCTCCCAGGTTCAAGCGATTGTCATGCCTTAGCCTCCCGAGTAGCTGGGACCTCAGGTGTGCGCCATCGCACCTGGCTAATTTTTGTATTTTTAGTATAGATAGGGTTTCGCCATGTTGGCCAGGCTGGTCTCGAACTCCTGACCTCAAGTGATCCTCCTGCCTCGGCCTCCCAAAGTGCTGGGATTACAGGTATGAGCCACTGCATCTGGCTGGCGATGACATTTCATCATGAGTTTTGGTGGGGACACTCAAACCATAGCAATGTCTCACCTTTCGAGCTCTTATACTTTGCACAATTCCTTGAGACATATAGGGAAGAAGGAAGGCCCTTTTTTTCATAGCCTAAATACACTGTAAATGAACTCCCAGGTCTGTTTCTGGGTCTTAGCTGACACAGGTTAGACTTTACAAATGAATCCAAAAGTTTATGGCTTAAACCCAGTGGAAGTTTATTCCTCTGATTTATTAATAGTGCAGGGTATTTGGGTGAGTGTCTCTCCACATGGCAATTCAGGGATCCAGGCTTCTTTCATCTTGTGGTTCTGCTACTCCCTAGGGCCTTGTTCTAGTCAGTATATTACTTAGCTAGATTCTAATCGTGGGAGGGGAAAATAGTGGGGCAGAGGCACAGCCTCTTTCTTAAAGCTCCATCTCAGAAGTAGCATATCTCACTTCCGTTCACATTCCATTGGTGAAAACTAGTCATTTGGCCACTCATTAACTGCAAAGGAAGTTGGGAAATGTGGACTAGCCATGTGCCTGGGAGGAAGGGGATAACAGGTTTGGATGGAAACGAAATCTCAGAGAGATAAAAGAAACCGCCCAGAGTCACACAACTCATATGTGGCAGGGTTTAATTTATGGGATTCACATCCCACGCACTTTTCACGATGTCACACTGCCTCCCAAGAACCCAGATAACCAAGAGGGAGAAGACTGCGGCCTTCTGTCTGCAGAGTGTTTTATAGTTTTCAAAGTGCCTTCGAAGTCACCATTTCAGCTGCTTCTCATAGCTCTTAACTTCTCTTCCACTTCACCTTCCTGGTCTCTACCATCTCCAGCTCTCTGTAGCTGGGCACACAGATGCGCCACCTTCAGGTGTTGCTCTTCTCTAGTTCCTGAGTGATTCCCAAACATGTTAGGTTCTGACTCTAAGGAAATGGGTGTTGAGCCTGCTTCTCATTTAGCCTAATTTGGTCCCCTGCACGGTTCCTCAAGTGACTGCCTGCTTTACCCACTAACAGTTCTGATCCTGTGACAGGGCTTTTCCCCCAGTTTCTGAGCTTGTGTCCTCCTTGCAACCCCTGCCTAGGTGCCCCCATCTTGATCCCAGTTCCAAGTTCCTCTCCTCGAAGAATGCCTAGGGCTTTGATACCTTTGGAGGCTCACAGTACAGCCTTGAACTGTACTCTGTACCCTTGAGGATAACAAGCTCCTTCTCCTAGGACTGGAACCAGGGAATATCTTTCTTTCCAGATTCCTTGTCTCTGGCTGGACCCCATGATGGGGACTCCATCACCTCCTGGGGAACTCTGGTGCTGAGAATGTGGAGATCTCTGTGACCTATGTTATCCTTCTGCAGGTCACCTGGCCTGATTCTAGCCTGTTTGCCTTTAATCTGCTGTGAGTTAGTGCCTGTTGAGCTCTGAGATGCAATAGCCTTTTGAGATAGGCATGAACAATACAATGAGATTGTTGTCATCTCTCCTATTTTTATTGGTGAGGAAAAGATGGCTCAAAATGTTAAGTGATTTTCCCAGTGACACAACCAAGACTTGAAACTGAGTCTCTTAATCCTGGAATCATTCACAGTAGCACAGGGAGTTATATTTGAAAGGGACTATAGAAATCACTTAGTCTAACCACTCTACATGCCCTTCATTCATCCCAACCTGTAGGAAGAAAGAAAACCTGAGCTTGCCAGGTTAGCTAGAGGCACAGCACAACTGGAAGGCCAATTTATTTAGCCCTTTTCTGTGATGTTTTGCCGCTTCAAAAACTGTTTTGGGTCCTGCCCTTGTCTCATTGCAGAATTTTCCTCTGAAAAGCTCGTGATACCTAAGATGTCAGAGGAATCCAGGGCAGTGTGTGCCAAAGACATTGCCTTATTTCTAGGGTGAGGAACAGGCAGCTTCTTATCCAAAGGGACCGAGTGCTTAAATCCAGTCTTTGTGCTGAGGAGGAGTGTGTACACATGGGAGATAAGGAAGCATGTTCCAAATCATCTTGTGTATGTGAAGGCAAGGGAGGTATGGATTTTGAGGTCCTTAGGTGGGCAGTTCAGCAAGCAGGAACTGAGTCTGCAAAATTGATTACATCAAACATCAGATCAACTTTAATTTGCAAGTTGCTGAGAAATGCACTTAGTCCTGACTGGGGTCAAAAGACCTTGGTTCGGCGAACCACAAGACTGCTGATTTTCTAGATGGCCTTGGGCAAGTTGCTTCACTTCTCTGGGTCTCAGTAAAATGCCTCCTTCATCTACTGCCAGATGGTTACCAAGTCTCAGATACACAATCTCTGGAGTTCTCTATTTCTCCTTTTTTCTCCATCCCTACTGCCAGATTCTCAATCCCAAACAGACTCTTCACTGGCCTCCCTCCCTGCAGTCTGCTCTCTAGATCCGAGAATAAGAAGCCCCTGCTTAAAGCCCCTGATTTGCTCTCCGTTACTGTTAGAGTAAAATGTAAGCGCACCAGCATGCCATTCAAGGCTCCCCTTTTTCTGACCTGCATCCTCTGCTGACGTCATGATGAATTGCATGAGGTTCCCTAGTCCTCCCAGGCTGCTTCATGCCTCTGGTGTTCGCACATGCTGTTCCTTCATCTCTTGGCCTGCAATACTCTTCCCTCTTAGCAGTCAATGTAAAGTCTTCCACCTGCAGGTCGCTTAATCTCTCTTTGATTCTCATCTGTACTATTACCACCTCTACTTTCTTATGACAAAGCCTCATTGTAAGGGTTGCCACCTAAGCTGATGCTCCTCCGCTGCAAGCTCTAAAGCCACAAGAGCAGGTTCCTTTCAGTTTTGATGCTCTGGAAAAGAACTGGGCTCTGCGTTGGGAAAGCCAAGGGGTCACATGGAATGGGCCATGGATTAGACAGGGAGTTGGCAGGAATCAGATGACACACTCTGAGTAACAGAGGACAGTTATTAGCAGAATTATTTGAAACGGAGTGTCAGGGTTTATGAAAACCACAACGGATGGTGCAGTAGCCCAGGGCCAGTAACAATGGGGAGCTGTCACTAAACCAGACTTGAAGGGGTAGTCGCTAGTCCCAAAGGGAGAGCCATGTAGGGAGGATCATGCAACAGGAGCCATGACCTTCATTAAGGGATAGAGACAACCCATGGTGACCTGGAAGGAATCGACATTCCAACTTTTCCCTGCCCCGGATCTCCTATGGATGCTTTCCATTGAACAAACCTAATCAGAAGGCAGAGGGCCAAAGAGCCTGTCAATGAAGTCCATAAAGATAAGCTTCTTAGGACATGGATCAAGGTGAATCAGGAGAGGTGGATCTGAAAGAGATCCAGCATCATCCATAAGCAGACCCATTGGAAACAAGTCTTGCTGGTTAGATCCCTACTGCACGGGGAGTTCAGGCTCTGTGTGGGTTTGGTTTTGGAGCCCAGGGGAAGCCATGCACCCAGTGGAATGGAGTTTGAGGTGCACAGTGGTGATGCCCCTCTGGCCAGAGCTCAGGGATAAAACTGCCGAGTGTAGGCATCCTGATTTGCAGAGGGGCTCAAAAGGGTGCTGAGATTCTGGACTCTCTGATGCTGCTTGTGTTCACTCTGTGGATCATCACCTCTTGTGGCCTTGCCTTGGGGCTGCTGTGGTAGGCAGGAAGACAGGTGGGTACTTGCCAGCTAGCTGATGGGGAGGCATCACCAGACGCTTGCATCCTCTTTGTAGATAGGGACAGCAGGACTCACCACCTCATCTTCTCTGCCTTGAACCTCACACCCTGGAATGGACACCTCCAGGGCAGGCTAAATACAGTGTTGCCCACAGGGCTACAAAAATTTCAGGTGCTAGAATTCTAGAATGGGGACTGCATCTCATAGAAGAGTAAGAGCCAATGAAGTGGACATGTCTTTTTTTTTTGCTGCTCAGCATTCATTCCCTCTTCTGGTAACAGTACCCTGGTTTCTTCTGGGGCTCCTCTTTCCCACTTCTCAGCCATATGGCTCAGATGAAAAGTGACTCTACCTGCAGCTCCAGGCCTGACCAATCTTCATGACACCCCCTGACTTCGGTGAATGGCTTAGGGATGGTCATGTGACCCAAGCCAGGCCAATCAGAGCCAAATAAATTAAATTTTAGGGCCGGGCGCGGTGGCTCAAGCCTGTAATCCGAGCACTTTGGGAGGCCGAGACGGGAGGATCACGAGGTCAGGAGATCAAGACCATCCTGGCTAACACGGTGAAACCCCGTCTCTACTAACAATACAAAAAAAAATCTAGCCGGGCGAGGTGGCGGGCGCCTGTAGTCCCAGCTACTCGGGAGGCTGAGGCAGGAGAATGGCGGGAACCCGGGAGGCGGAGCTTGCAGTGAGCTGAGATCCGGCCACTGCACTCCAGCCTGGGTGACAGAGCGAGACTCTGTCTCAAAAAACAACAAAACAAAAACAAAACAAAACAAAACAAAATAAATTTTAGGGGCATTCTGAAGCTCTCAGGGAATATGCATTTTCTTTTTTGCTGGGGATGCTGAAAAGATAATGATATGAGCCTAGAGCTGTTGGCAGCCAGTCTTGCCAGTATCAGTGAGACTGAAGCCAGCATGAGAAAAGCAGAGATAATGAATGAAGGAGACTGGTTCTTGATGATTTTGTTTAACTGAATCCAGCTGTGCCTGAATCTACTTTTCAGTTAAATTAGTCAGTGCATTCCCCTTTTCTGCCTAAGCCAGTTGGGTTTTCTATCACTTGCATCCTACAGAATCCTTGCTAGTACAGCTAAAAGGGAAATGAACTGAATGACTTTGCCTTCTGAATTTGCTGTGTGTGTTCAAACTGGAGCCACCAAGCACTGAGGTTGTAAACTCCTTTAGAGGGCCCTCTCCCTGAGAACAACCCCACTTGACAGGTAAAGAAATGGAGGCTCAGGAAGGGGGAAATGTCCCACTGGAGTGGCCCACGTGCCACTCTGTGGCAGATCATGTCCAAACACGGCAGCTTCAGGATATCTACAGAGCATCTGTGCCAGATGTTGATGGCTGTCCTGCTGAAGTCCTTCTCCACCTCTGGTGGGTGTGGCATCTCGTGGGGAAAAATGCTGTTGGTCCCTGGGGAAGGATTTCAGAGTTTCAAAGTGGTGCTTTGTTCTGCTGTTTGATGACAGAGATGACAGAGGTATGTGAGGGGTCATGGTGTATAGAAACCTGTGTGTGGAACCCAGAGTTGTGTCAAACAAAGTCTAAGCTTTGGCCATCTCTGTATTTTTTCTGGGTCACTTGTTGCTATCTGCTATCTGTCAGGGAGGAAGTTTGAATCTGCCAGGGAATTTTTATTAACAGAGGTGGGCTGATGCCTGGGGATCTCCTGATCCTTAGCTAGTTATGCCATCAGTCATAGGTTGGTGTAGGAAATGAGAGGCTTTTGCTTTCAATCCTGTTGAGGTTTCCTGGTAAGAATTTTGGAGCATGGGCTTTTCAGTGAAAGCATGGACTTTCTCTTTCAGAGGCCTGATTTCTAGCATTTCTGAGTGCTGAGTGAGGAAAGGGTGGCCAGATGGGAGTGTTGCGTTTCCTTTAGGGACCAACACTTTCTTCCAAGCATTATGGAACCCTGTGATTCAAGTTGTACGTATTTTGTTAAAATGGAATGTAATGCTCTTTCCACCATTATGATCCTTCTTTCAGCCACAGGGTCTACCCTTCTGTCTTCCTTCCACCCACCCCCAGGGGCACCTAAGTGGGTCAGAGGATTCCAATGTTTCAAAATAGATCTCTCTAGGTTTTCTTTTATTGGTCATTTTACATCAGGTTGCCAAGTGATAATGGCAAATCTGCATTCAAATGAGTGCAGCAGCCACTCGGGCCATAAACTTACATGTGCAAGTCATGTATTTTTCTATAATTGAGATTCGTTTCTATTTTGTGCCTGATTCTGATAGGAGGCAGACAGTAAATCCAGTCGGTTCACATTTTCCATTTAGTCAGGGATTCACTTCCCTTTTCTTTGGTGTTCTGTCTAAATTCGGGGTGGCAGTAGACTGTAGAAGAGCAAACACCCAGGAGTGGTGAGCTTTTGGAGTGTGTGTGTGATCACTGACAGGGCCACTGGAGCATCTACGGAGATGCTCTTTATTCCATTTGGACCTTGGTCACACACAATACACAAGGTCACTGCTATGCTTCATCCCTGACTTGCAGAATTTTCTAGGTACCACCCTTTCTCAGCTGTTTCAATAGCACCTTGGGGCAAGGAACGTTTGGTTCCCCCATCCTGTTCACTGAGGAGTGGAGACTCTGAAGCTAACTTGGGCCATTGCCCAGACACCCTAAGAAGTCAGCTTTGCTCTACTGCCCTAGCACCAAGCTGGGTGTGAGTGAAACTGGGAGATGATGCACAGGGCTTTTCTGCTGTGTGATCCCTACATAGAGAGAGGGTTTCTGCTGTTCCATTTCCATAGGGTTGAATCCAGGAGTGGTGGTACAGGGCCCCTTCTTGGGGACCCACTCTATCTTTCAATTCTCCTCATTGCCATCTGACTTCTTTCCATCTTCCAGTGCAGGGATTATATAATAGGAAAAAAAATCAAAAAATATATAGTCACTTGAATAATAGTGGCAACAGTACTTGTTCTTGCCTTATTCTTATCTTAGGGAGAAAGCATTTAAGCTTTCACCTTTAAGTACGTTAGCTTCAGGTTTTTAAAAATAGATGTTCTTTATCAAACTGAGGAAGTTATTCTCTATTTGAGGTTTTCCAAGAGGTTTTATCGTGAAGTGATAAAGTGTTGAATTTTGTCAAATGCTTTTTCTGCATCAGTTGATATTAAGATGTGATTTTTTCTTAGCTTTTTAATATGGTAGATTGTTAATATGGTTGATTGAATTTTAAATATTGAACCAACCTTGTATTGCTGGAAGAAACTCCATTTGGTCCTCATGTGTAAAATATCCTGGACCCTTTTATATATTGCTGAATTCTATTTGCTAAGATTTTATTAAGGAATTTTTGTATCTGTATTCATGTAGGATATGGTCTGTAGTTTTCACATTTTGAAGTGTGTTTATCTGATTTTGCTATCAGGGTAATACTGATTTCATAAAATGAATTGGGATGTGTTCTTTATTCCATTAATATTTTCTGAGACAGATTATGTACAAGTAGTGTTAATTCTTCTTTAAACAATTCAATATAGTGCTGGAAGTCCTAGATAGCTCAATAAGGCAAGAAAAGGAAATAAAAAGCATACCAATAAGAAGGGAAAGAATGAAACTATCTATTTTCGGATGACATGATAGTCTATATAGAAAATTCCAAAGAATCAACAAAGCAAAAAGGTCCTAGAACTATAAGTGAGTTCAGCAAGATTGTGAGATATAGGAGCAACTCATGAAAATAAATTGTATTTCTATATAATAGCAATAATCACACAGAAACCAAAACTAAAAATGCAATGCCATTCATCATTGCTAAAAAAGAAATTCTTAGGTATAATTGTAACAAAATATGTATAGGACTTGTATACTTAAAACTGCAGAAGCTGATGAAAGAAATAAAAAATATCTAAATAAATAGAGATATATGATATTCATGGATTGGAAGTCTCAACATAGCTAAGATGCCAATTCTCCCCAAATTGATATGCCAACTTCATGCAACTCCTATCAAAGTTCAAGCAACATTTTTTTTGTAGTATAGGCAGGATAATTCTAAAATTTATATAGAAATATGAAGAAACTAAAATAACTAAAACAATAATCAAGAAGTAGAAGAAAGTGGGAAGAATTAGTTTATCTGATTTCAAGATATTATATAACTGTGTGGTATTGGCAGAGGGGTAGCCACATAGATCAATGGAACTGACGAAAAGATCCAGAAATAGACCCAAACAATTATGACCAACTGATTTTTGACAAAGGTGCAAAAGCAATTCAATGGAAGAAGGATAATTCTTCAAGAAAGGTGCTGGAATAATCAGATATCCATAGGCAAAACTGTGGGCCTCAACTTAAGCCTTACACTGTATACAAAAAAAAAAAAAAAAAATTAACTCAGAATGGATCATAAATGTAAATATAACACATAAACTATAAAACTTTTAGAAGAAAATATAGAAAAAATCATCAGGACATAGGAGTTGGTGAGATTAATTTGATATAACAACGAAGATGATTTATTAAAGAAAAATATCATAAATTTGACCAAATCAAAATTAGAAATGAGATCCAGCCATCCCATTTCTGGGTGTTTACCCAAAAGATTTAAACCTGGTTAGTCAAAGAGATGTCTGCATTCCCATGTTCATTGTAGCACTATTTACAATAGCCAAGCTCCAGGATCAACCTACATGTCAATCAACCAGATGAATGGATAAGGAAAATGTGGTATATACACACAATGAAATACTATTCAGCCTTAAAAAAGAAGACAATTCTGTCATTAGCAAGCATATGGATGAAACTGGAGAACATCATGATAAGTGAGATAAGCCAGGCATAGAAAGACAAATACTGCACATTCTCATCTGTATGTGGAACCTAAGACAATTAAACTCACAGAAGCAGAGAGTGGAATGGTGGTTACAGAGGCCAGGGGTTGTGGGGAGTGGAGAGATACCGGTCAAAGAGTACAACATCTTAGATGGAAGGAGTAAGGTTTTTTTTTTTTTTTAAATATCTATTGCATTGCATAGCATAGCATGGTGCATATAGTTAATAATAGAGTTTTGAACATTTCAAAATTGCTAAGAGAGTAAATTTCGAATGTTCTCACCATAAAAAATGATAAGTATTTTGGGTGATGGATATGTTAATTAGCTTGATTTAATTATTCCCTAGTGTATTCATAAATCATAACATCAATTTGTACCCCATAAATATGTACAATTATAAATTGTCAGTTTACAAGAAAATAAAATAAAGTAACCAAAAAGATTTAAAATGACCCTGCCAAGAGGATAAAAAGGGGGTAAGCTACAAACTGGGAGAAAATATTTGCAAACCACAAATATTTGACAAAAGATTCATATGTAGAATATATTTAAAAACTCTCAAAACTCAACAGCAAAACAACAAACAATACAATTAGAAAATGAGCAAAAAACCACGAGGAGACAATTTACTGAAGAGGACACATGGATGGCAAATATGTACATGAAAAGATGTTCAGAGTCACGAGGTGTTAAGGAAATGCAAATTAAGACCATGATAGCTATCACTTCACACCTACTAGAAGAGCTAAAATAAAAAACAGTCACAACACCAAATGCTGGTGAGGATATGGAGAACCTGGGTCTCTCATGCATTGCTAGTGAAATGTAAAAAGGGATGACCAACCTGGAAAAGAGATTGGCAGTTTCTTACAAAACTAAACATGAACTTGCCATACAATCCAGAAATCCCACTCCTGGACATTTATCCCAGAAAAATAAAAATGTACGTCCACACAAAAACCTGTACAGAAATGCTTACAGCAGCTTTATTGCAGCAGCCAATAAGCAGAAACAACCAGGATGTCCTTCAATAGGTGAGTGGCTAAACTAACTGTGATACAGCCATACTATGGAATCATAATTGGCAATCAATAGGAATGGACTACTGAGACACATGGCACCCTGCATAGACTTCACGGGTACTATGCTGAGTGAAAGAAGCCAGTCTTAAAAGCCAATCTTGTAGATACGATTCCATTTACATAACACTCTAAACATTACAGAATTTAGAGATGAAAAACAGATTAGTGATTGTCAGGGTTTAGAAACTGGGGGAACAGCAGGATAGAAATCTTTGTAGTGATGAAACAGTTGATTGCAGAGGGGATCACACGAATGTACACACATGCCAGGAGGGTATAGAATTGTACACACACATTGTACCAATGCCAGTTTCCTGGTTTTTTTTGTTCGTTTGTTTGTTTGTTTTTTGTTTTTGAGATGGAATCTTGCTCTGTCACCCAGGCTGGAGTACAGTGGCGTGATCTCGGCTCACTGCAACCTCCGCCTTCCGGGTTCAAGTGGTTCTCCTGCCTCAGCCTCCCGAGTAGCTGGGATTACAGGTGCCCTCCACCACACTGTAATTTTTTTATTTTTATTTTTTATTTTTAGTAGAGACGAGGTTTCACCGTGTTGGCCAGGCTGCTTTCGAGCTCTTGACGTCATGATCTGCCTGCCTCGACCTCCTGTGCTGGGATTACAGGCGTGAGCCACCGCGCCCGCCCGGCCAGTTTCCTGGTTTTGTTATTGTACTGTAGTCATGTAAATGAGACCCTTGGGGGAAGTTGGATGGAGGATATACTGACCCCTTTATACTCTTATTGCAACTTCCTGTGAATCTATAATTATTTTAAAATAAAAAGTTAAAATATACATGTGTATTGCAAAAAACTATTCTGATCTATCATAAATGTTTTGTAATCTACTGTTTGTGCCTTTAGGGCCTTGGCTTTAAAAGATGATTAAAAATGTTAGTTTATAAATTTAAAAAAGTTGTTTTATTTTATTTATTTGTTTAGTTTGAAACTTTTATTTTAATTTTCATGGGTACATAGTAGCTATGTATATTTAATGGGGTACATGAGATATTGCGATACAGGTATGAAAAAATTTCATTATTTTTAAATGATAGTTTTCAAAGCTATTATTTATATTTAGTGATATAATAAATGTACATAGTTTAAAAAGTTAGTATCCCACCCCTTCCTATGTCCTGAAATCCATTCACTAGAGGCAACTACCCTCAATTCCTCTGAATTTTCTTCCCTGTATTTATTTATATGGATATAAATAAACGATATATTTATATGGATATCGTTTTATTCAACAACAATTGATGTTATTGGTTTATATTTTGTCATGGTAGATATGAACTTAACTCTCCCACAACTTTCCCATTGCTAACCCCTATCTACCATAATTTTCTCACATTTTGGTCGTTTTATTAGCTGGCGTATACAGTATTATATGTGTTCAAATATTGCTTCGTGATAAATGAAGAGTCCACTCTTACAATGTCTCTACGCTGTTTAACTCTTTGTCCTGGAGTTCATAGCTGCCTTGCCTTTCATTTTTCTGCTTTTCTCTGCACCTGTGGCTACACGTTTTCCCATATGCTCCCTTCCTGGTTACTCTTTAGGCCAACTGTATACATTTTCCTGAGATTCCCCTTCATGGCTGTCCTGTGTTGGAACCCTGGCTTCCTGGAAGCTGTGTCTTTCTCTTTCTTGTTTTACATTTGCTACCTAAAGAAAGGGTGTGTGGGAGACAGAATATTTGAATCTTTGGATGTCTGAGAGTCTCTTGGATCTGTTATCCCTCTTGATTGATACTTTGGCTGGGAATAGGCTTTTAGGTTGAAAATCATTTTCTCTCAAAAATTTGAAGGTACTGCTCCCTGTTTTCTAGCAACTGGTTGCTGAGAACTCAGAAGCCATTCTGGTTCTTCTTCCTTCTTGTATGTCATCTGTTTTTACTCTCTGGAAGCTTGTGGGGTCTTTTGTTGCTGGTATTTTGAAATTTCACAGGGATGTACAGTATCCAGGCTTTTGAAATTAGAAAAACCTTTCTCAAACTAATGTCTCTGTCGTGAGTTCCAACAGTTGATTTTGTAACTCAAAAGCTAAGCATTAGCTCTTTTATTTCCTGCTTTTTTCCATGCACACTCATTCCCTGAGGTCATTAATGCCATTGGCTGACTGGGTGAAAAGCTGGTGAGTAGTTGGAGGTACCAAGGGACAAAGGAAGATGTGATCCTGGGTCCCAGGAATCCATTACACACTAGTATGAGTTGCCAGGAAGAGGCCCATGGGTGAGAGTAGGGAAAGAGATCCTAATGAAAATTAAAATCCAGAGAAACCACACCAAGGGATTATCCCACCCTAGGGAGTAATCAAGCATCCCCCAAAGCTGTGTGCATTCTTGCTTCAGTGCCTTTGCTTGAGCTGTGCCCTAGCTGGAATTATAATTAGCTGCCAGCAACAGAGAATTCATTCCAGTGGTCTAAATACATGCGGGTTCATGCTCTCATGTAAAGAAGTCTAGAAGTAGGTGGTCCTGGGTGGTTTGGTGGCTCCATGGTCATGAGGGACCCAACCTCTTTCTACCTTTTTGCTCTAACTTCATTAGCATGTTGTTTTCATCTTCAAGGTCACAAGATGGCTGCTGGCATTCTAGTCATCACACTCAGGTTCCAGGCAAGAAGAAAAATAGGAAGAGGCAAAGGGGCATTCTCTGGCTGGCTGATTTCTCTTAAGGAGCCTTTCTGGACGTTTATCCAACAACTTCTACTTGTATCTTATTGGCCATTGTGCAAGGGAGGCTGGAAATATATTCTTTTAGCTGGAGATATTGCTGGCCAAAGTGGGTTTCTGTTAACAAGGGAGAAAGGGAGAATGAATACTGGTAAGGGACTAGCAGTCTCTGTGACCATGTTCTGGACTCTTAACTACTCTAGCTGCTGAGACCTTGTTCCTTCCAAAAAGCACAGGTGAGGTGGCACTTCGGTTTTCCTGATGCCCCGGGCAGAACCACAACTGCCAATGCCCTCATGCCCTTGGAGACCCCCTCTCTGTGTTTATGTCATTTTTATTTCTGCCTGAAAAGTGTTCATCTCCTCACCTTAGCACATCCCCCGCCTTCCCATATGTTCAAATTCAGCCTTAGAGACCTAGCCAATGGAAGCTTCCTCCAGAATTCCTTGATTTCAACTGCCCAGCCAAAAGTTCCTCCTTTTACTCCTCTGAGTTCCATAGTAGGATGGGGGATTAGAGTGACTAACTGTTCCTGTTTGCTCAAGATGAAGAGGTTCAAGGGACAAAGGACTTTTGTACTGAAACCCATTCTGGACAAATCATCCTGGTTTGCTTGGGACTGAGGGGTTTTCCAGGATACAGGACTTTCAGTGCCCAAACTGGGAAGGTTCTGGGCAAGCCAGGATGAGTAGGTAACTTCACAGGGGTCAGAACACTGAGCGTGGCAGTCAGAAGACAGGAAGGAGAGTGCTGGTGCTGCACCGATGGACCATATAGTTTTGGGCCTCCCTGACTCTCAGCATCCAAATCTGTGAAATGGTACTATTATCAGCTTTTCAGGGTTGTGAGGAGGATGGCAGGAGATCCTTTTATTTTTTATTTTTGAGACGGAGTCTTGCTCTGTCACCCAGGATAGAGTGCAGTGGCACGATCTTGGCTCTGCCTCCTGGGTTCAAGCAATTCTCCTGCCTCAGCCTCCCGATTAGCTAGGATTACAGGCAAGCACCACCATGCCCGACTAATTTTTATATTTTTAGTAGAGATGGGGCTTCGCCATGTTGGCCAGACTGGTCTCGAAATCCTGACCTCAGGTGATCCACCCACCTCAGCTTCCCAAAGTGCCGGGATTACAAGTGTGAGCCACCGCACCTGGCCTGGCAGGAGATCTTGTACATGAAAGCTCCTTGCAAATGTGGTAACATATAAATGGGTGACAGCCTTTTTTTTTTTTTGAGACGGAGTCTCGCTCTGTCGCCAGGGCTGGAGTGCAGTGGCCGGATCTCAGCTCACTGCAAGCTCCGCCTCCCAGGTTTGCGCCATTCTCCTGCCTCAGCCTCCCGAGTAGCTGGGACTACAGGCGCCCGCCACCTCGCCCTGCTAGTGCTTTTTTTTGTATTTTTTGGTAGAGACGGGGTTTCACCGTGTTAGCCGGAATGGTCTCGATCTCCTGACCTCGTGATCCACCCGTCTTGGCCTCCCAAAGTGCTGTGATTACAGGCTTGAGCCACCACGCCCGGCCTTTTTTTTTTTTTTTTACTATATTGGTAAACCTTCTTATGGTCCATACCACATTCTTTTGGGCATAATGGTTATTTGAATGCCTGTTTCATTTTCCTCTCCTAGACTGAGAAACTTATGTCCCCATAAATCAGAGGAACCCAGCAATCTCTGCAGCAGGTATGAATTTGCATCCCAACAGTCATGTGCAAGAACCATGGCAGTATTTTATTTTTGTAAACCAAATCTGGCTGTGAGCTCCCAGTCACCATAGTTGAGTCATTGCCTGGAGCACCCCCTCCTTAGGGTGGGCAAGGATGGTTTACATAGTCCAGAAACTTCAGCAAAGCTTGTGTTCTTCAGCCCCATATGGTCACTGCTGGAGCCTCATGCTCAAGTCCAAATGGTTCATTCCAAAGAAGGATGGAATGAAAAGCCAGGCTCTGAGATCTTTTTCAGCAGCTCACAAGGTGTTAGAGCTTGATTGTCAGTCCCTGGCACCCAAGGGCCTCCCCATCAAAGGTCCTGCCACCTCCTGAGGTGCTGCATTTAGCTGGGTGCGCATTTCCATGTCAGTGGTGTGCTACAGCAGGCTTGTACTGACTCAGGAGAGCCGACTGTGTGTGTCTCTTCCCACCTTCCTGCTCAATGACATAAAGTTGGTAGCTTGAAATTGACCATGGCGGAAATATTTACACCACAGAAATTGGTAAACACTATAAATCAGGAGCCCCTGCCCTCCAGCCCACCACCCTGAGAACACGTGTTAGCTTGCACCAGTACAGCAACATACATCCCACCATGGCTTTGCTTCCTGTCTCTGGAAAACCTGGGTCTCCCCGTGGGTTCAGCCTCTTCCTGCCCATCCCAGAGCCCCTGCCCATCCAAGACAAGCCAGCTCTTTGTGCCCAGTGCCTAGACTTCAGAAAATAAAAGCCTTTCATTTCTCCTGTGGAACAGATCTCAGGACACAGAGACCTCCTATTTCTCTTCAGAGGAGAAATATGAGGTTCCTTTAATTCTGTTTTCTGAAACTTTCTCTTTCAAATGAGTCTATAATATCATAAAGCACTATCAGTTCACCTATTGGGCAATCCTGCCACATTCAAATTCCTCCCGGCAGTGTCTGGCATTATGCTCTTATTTCAGTAGCTGGATAGATGGATAAAGGGAAGCTGGACATTCACCACTCCCTGTGAGCTGGGCGATACTCTCAATGCTCCCCTCTCCCATACACACTCTCACTGTCCCCCACGCCTGCGGCCCAGGCCCATTGCCAGGCCTTGCTGTAGTCTGCCCTGACCTCCTGGCTTCTGTAGCTCTTTATGTAACTGAGCACTAAATGTTCCATCTGGGAGGCTGGCTCCAAGGAATTTCTCATTTTCAGATATTTATGCCTTAAACTGAACACCAAATACTGCTGGTTCTTGTCTCCTGTCTTCTCACGGCATCATTAGTATTTTTCAGGAGCTGCATTCTGTAAGTGAATTTGCCAGCTTGTCACTGGTGAGTTCTAAGTTACCAATGACACTTGAAGAAATGCCCAGAATAACTCCAGCCAGCCAGCAATGCATAATCAGGGAGACAGGAGCTCAGAGACATGAATTCAGGGAGAACAGTGGGGATCTCATCTATAAAACCTTGGTAATGGCTTGTATCTTTCTCCAAGGAGATAAGAAAACTATTGTTGCTTCCATCCAGCTTCTCAACACTCCTGGGAGGAAGATAACAAGCAGATGTTAGTGTTTTCCTGTTGCAGATGGGTACACTGAGGTGCAGGCAAATTACAAAAATTAAATATAGGTAAAGGTTGCTTAAGTGAATGTATGCAAAGGGAAGTAGTGAGGTTGCAAAGAGATACTCTTTCATTTATACACACATTGATTCAGCTCTTTGCCCAGCATGCCTTGTGTATGGGGGACAGCCACAAGAATTAATGAAACAGGCTGCCCACTCACAAAAAGCCCAAAGTCTGGTGGAAGAAGCAGACACACTTAAGCCAAGAATTTCACTGATACATGTGCAGGGCTACCATGTGTAGTTGTTCAGGTACTCTACTGCACAAGGGTGCTGTTGAAGAGGCAGGTGGAAGGGGCATGCTAGAAATCTAGCCCTTACCCTGCTGGCTGAGACTTTGCCCTGGTGTGGAGTTGGGACCCCTGAGGAAGGGGCACATTTTCTAGTGGCAAAAAACCTGTATGGGGGATTTCTGGACTGTCCAAAGGACACTAGCCCTAGATTTTTATAGCATTATCTCCTGTAAACCATTCAAAATCCTAATCACAAATGGATAGCCTGATCATGAACAGCAGCCACCTGATTTGAGCTCTAGACTTTGCTCTGCCAGTGAGTCCCCGTGCCTCTTCCTTTCTTGGGGCTTCAGTCTCCCCTGTGCACTGTGGGGATCAGCAAGATGGGTATGAAGGTCCTTCCTGCACCAGTAGTCCAGGTGAGTTTGCTTCTTGCAGAATGCTCGATGGGTGATGCTTCCTGCCTTTGTACTTGGGAGGCTGGTATGAGCAGAGAGAAATATCAGTAGATGAAGGATATTCTAATGAGGGGGACCTCAGGTAAAAAGTCCACGATTTTATCAGGACAGAAGGGTGACCTGCGCTCCACTGCCCAAAAGGCAGAGTTGGGCCAATGCTGGAGACCATTCTGGTGGGCAAGGCTGTAGGAAGTGCAGGCCGATTGGAAGGCCTGGGAAGTGGTGATTGGTATACAGAGATCAGCAGGGGGCCTAGGGGAGACTCCCGCTTGTGGTTTCCAGCCTCTTTTAGATTGTTCAGCAGGGCAAAGGTCAGACTCAGAAGTAGGCATCAAGCAGAGGCACAGCGGGTGGAACACAGGGGTCTGGGGACACTGGCACAGCCTTTCCTGGGTCTCTTTAACAACAATGGGTAAAGGGGTCAGGCACCAGCTGTGTCTACCAGAAGCCCAGATCCCAGCTTGGGGGCCCACAGATGAGGAATGCTGTGAACCCACCAGCTAAGAGGAGCCGAGGAAGGCAGAGGCCAAGAGCAAGAGGCAGAGATGGAAAATGTCCATGAGTGAGGCAGAGACATTGTGGCACCCTGGACAGAGCTTGCGGTGGGGCACCTGAGCTTAAAGCTTGGCCCTAGCACTCTCCAGCTGGGTGACTTGGAACCAGTTACCCTCTCTGAAGTCTCAGTTTTCTCATCGATAAAATGGACTAAAAAATCTTTGCTTTGCAAAGTGGTTGTGAGCATTAATGGTGTTGTATATGGAGTCCCACCACAGGGCCTGGCTCATGGTAGACTTTAATAAATAATAGCTTCTGTCAATCTAAACAAAAGTCAGCTGGAGTGTAATACAGGCATGAATAGGAAACAGCTTTCTAGCGCAGTGAAAGGGGATGTTCCGCCTGCCCCTCAGTTTGTTAAAATGCCACCTTCTGCCACACATCTGGATGAATGGACTTGATGTCTAGCTTCTGTGGCTCCTTCCTTTACTGGAAAGAATTCTAAGTGAGCCCATCACCAAATTTATCTTCTAAAGACAGTGACAAGCTGTATCCAGGGTAGCTGGAGATGGGATTTCTATTTTGGTTGTCGACAGTGTCAAACAGATATTTGCAACATGCTGTCAAATTGGAATTGGACAGAAAGGACAGGAGATTCCAGCTTAGTTAAGAATCTCATACCTTTGTGAGGGGCATATAAAAAAACCCGATGTGTATCAGCATGTCCATGGGATGATCGGGCTGAGGAGCTCTGGGAGTTTCAGAAATAGAGTACCGTTGATGACAAGACAGGAACATGTGGCTGTCACAGTGTGGGAGGAATTAACCACAGTTCTGTACACTGTACCATTTAATAAGCATCTCTTGTTTGATCTTCCAACAATCCCATGGGGGAGATGCTGCCCCCGTTCTACAGGCAGAGAAACTGAGGCTCCAAGAGGATAATAGACTAGACCAGGGTAATAATACACTGAGGAAAGGGTGATGCCTGGACTGGAACCCAGGAACCTGATCCTAACAGCAGGATAATTTCTACACAGGCATACTACAAGTCCTGTGTCTTGCTAAAGGCAAGCCGTAGGGAGCAAAGCTAATGGTTCAGGTCTGAGTTTCCCCTCTCTGATTTATTTCTATTTGTTGTATTTTCTACTTTTGATTCCATATGGGAATATTAGACCAGAGTGTGCTGGCTCCTACTGAAAACTCTACACAGCCTTCCTTGCCCCGCCCAGATGGGTTGAGGCCCCTCATTATATTCTCACAGCATCCCTTGTGCTTCTCTTTTGAAGCCCATATCACAAGTGGAATTACTTAAGCCCTTGTGGCCTGATTTATTTAGTGTCTTCCTCACTATACTTTAAGCTCCCTGAAGACAATCATATCTTTCTGCTTTACCCCAGAGCTTAAAATGATCCCTGGCACATAGTAGCTGCTAAGCAAATGATGACAGCTTTCCCTTGGAGGAAGAGTAGAATTTGATTCAGAAGAGATGGATGTTGGCCACTCCAGATGGAGGGGCAGGCCTGGTTGGGAGAAAAGCCCTAACCGAACGTCTACTTTATCCACATCCTCTCAGTATGGAAAGTGCAGGGCCTGACACATAGTAGGTGACAAATAAAGATTGATTTAATGATTGAAATAAAAATAAGAAGCAAATTCTGTCAGGGTTCTCCGTTCCTATTAGTTTCTTTGCGTGGCTGGTTTGAGTGCTATTGACTCAAGCATACATGGCTCAAGGGGCAAGAATGCAGGGAACTTATAGGGGGCTCTCAGGCATCGTATGTTTTATATACATGTTTCATTATCCTAAGAATAGGATAATGAAGTAATCCTACAGGATAATGGGAAGAACTTTCTGGGCTTATAATGGTGGGTCACTTGGGAATCCAGGGGTTAAAGATTGGATACCGGCTTAGACTGATGGGAGTGGTGATTGGATGTCTAACCTCACCCTGCAGGGTTCCTGGCCACTTGAAACTCCTTTGCCTCAAACCTGAATTGGTCCAGCACCTAGTCAGTAGGGGACTGGGCTGAATAGATCTACATAAGGCTTCTTGTACACAACCTGTTGGGGCAGGATGCCTTAAGGTGTGGGCAGCAGGGGAAGCAGACACTTACTGATGGTAAGGACAGAGATGAGGTGAATCAGTGCAATAAAGTATGCATGGTTCTGTCGTATATTTGTATCCAGCTCCTTTCCTGCCACAGGACCTTTGCATGTGTTATTCCCAATTTTTAGCCACCCTTTCACCCCTTTGCAAGACTAGCTCCTTTTTGTCCTACAGGCCTCAGCCTATTTTTTTGTTCCTCAGAGGAGACTTTTCTGACTACTATATTATAAATAGATCTCCCAATTTCTCTTATTCTCTTTCTTAGTCTTTTATTTGTTGCTTTCATTACACATATTAGAATTTGTAATCATTTTACCTATTTCTGTTTACTTGTATACTTAAAAATCTATTTTCCCCACCAGAATGTAAACTCCATCAGGTCAGGACTATGTCTATTTTGTCACCATCGATTCCCTGGGTCTAACAGTGCCTGGAAGAGCAGGCAGCAATCAGCCTTGGCAGGATGTTTGATTGATTGAATGAAGAATTATGCAGCTGATCAAGATTCCCTTTGAACTTTGGCTGCCTAGAAATTCAGAGTTAAAATTTTAATGCAGCTTTAATAACTGTCTGGGTCATTAAGATGGGCATTTCTGAGTGCTGACCTTTTATCTGACTTTCCTTGTGCAGTGGACCTTGTTTTAATTGGCCTATGTAACTGATGCTTATAATTTATGGTAAGAATCACACTTTCCCTCATGATTTCAAGCAAATATGATGTATACTGCAGGCCAGAGACTTTTTTTTTGTACTTTCCATAAAACAGAACAGTGTAAATAGGTGCAACAGAACTATGACCAATGATGTTTTCTCTTCATCAGGACGGTCTTTAGCAATAATTCTTTGGCTAGGCCCTGGTACCTTTGGGGTTCAGGCCTGCCAGGGGAGCCCTGTGATGGGCGAGGGTTCTGCCACAAGTGGGCGAGGGCCACAGCTATTCTACATAGAACTTTTGTGCAAATTAGAAAAAGGTGCCCCTATGGGTAGTTATAGCACTATGCAAAAGCAAAAGATTTGGGAAACGGGGTGTTGGCTGGATTTCGGTCCCTCCTTGCTGCCTTGGCTGGATATCTTTGTGAAGTAAACAACCTGAACCCCTGTATATGGTGGTCTTGAGTGGAAAGGTCTCTAAGGCTGGGGAGGACCCTACTTGGCTTGGTATTTGGAGCCCTCTCTGTAGGGGCTGCCCAGCAGACAGGGCTTCCTGTCGTCAGTCATTACTTCCCTCAATCCTGTCAGAGTCTGCTCAACCCTTTGGAAAATATGGCTGGGAGGGGACAAGGGGGTTGGGGAGAGAGCAGCATTTGTCAGGTGTCTAGAACTAGGCCAAGTGCTGGGCATATAGTGGTAAGTATGACCTGGTCTTTTTCTCACTGTCTGACGAAAGGATAGATAGGCAAATCAAGTGGGAAAAAATTCTCACAAGTAAATGAGTGCAAAGATACAAGAACGGAGAGAGGAGCAGCCTGCCTCAGGAGTCATGTATGGCTTCTCAGATGACATGCTTTATGACTTGGGTCCTTAGAGGAGTTCCCAGGCCAATCAATAAAGGAAAAGGCATTCTAGGCAGGAGAAACAACAAGTACAAAGGCACAGAGCTCTGAGGTCTGGTTAGGTCTGGGAACAAAGGCTGCCCAAGATGCACGAATGTCCTCTGCCCACACACCCAACTCCTATCCACCTGAAGAGGTCTAATGTTAGCTCTTCTGTGACGCCTTCCTTTGCTCTCCCAGGGCCCTTCCCCTCAGTCTCCGTGGTGCATACCTCATAGCACCTGACACCGCATACTACTGTCGTTTACTCCTCTGGGCTCTCACTAGAGCCTGAGCTCCTTGAGGGCTGGGGCCACCCCAGGCTCACCTTCGTGTCCTTTTTTTCTTACACAGTGCCAGGCACATGTCAAGGGATAGAAAATGACTTATATGAATAAATCATCAGTGTGCTTGAAGCAGAGTGTAGCAAAGCCAGTTTGGAAGCCAACCTGGAGAGGAATTCTGGGTCTTGTAATGCCATGCAAGGGATTCTGGACTACAGGCATTGGCATAAAAAGTTTGGGGTGGAGGATGTCAAGGTAGCAGGGCATTCAATCTGGAAGGCAGATCCCAGCTGTAAGATGCACAAGCCTGTGACCCTCTGGGTCATGCAGGTGCCTCAGTGCACAGAGCAGAGTCCAGGGAGGAGACCTCAAAAGATGGGAGAAGCACAGGGCTATCTTGACCAGGGCATCTTTGACTACAGATGACAAACAGTAATGCCTTGTGTTATCTCACCTGATACGAAGTCCAGAGGTAGGAGAGTTTTCAGGCGAACAGGGCTCAACAGTATAATAATCTCATGGAGATTCCCTCCATCTCCCTGCCTTGTGACTTCATTTTCAGCTTCATTGCAAGATGGTGGCAGCTGCTCCAGGAATCACACCCAGATCCATCAGCGTCCAGTGGTTTAAGAGTTACTCCTTCTGCTGTCTCCTTCCTAAGAGCAAGAAATCTTTTCCCAGAAGTTCCCTGACAGACCTCCCCTGACATCTCATTGGCCAGAGCTGGGTCACATGTTCACTCTTGCACCAATTACTACTAAGAGTCTCATGATTGACTTAGACTAGTCAGGTGCCGGGCCTGGGGCTGCCTTTCCCTATAGTAATTGGTGTGGCCTGGCAGAAGAGAGGATGCTGAGCTGCAGAGGACCCTGACCCAACTTCTAGACCCTGAGCTGGGGGTATGTGCATGAGGATGAGCAGTGAACCCCTCCAGGGGGTGCAGGGAAGGACGTCCTCAGCAGAGCCACCACTCAGGTGGAAGGGGAGAGGGAGGGAGTTTGTTTGTCAGGGCACAGGGATTTAGGGGGTGGCTGATGGGAAGGGTGGGGAGGGAAGTTGCAGAGGGTGAATGGGTGAGATAGGGAGGCTGGGAGGCAAGCATTAGAGGAGAGGCTAGCATGCTAGGATGGTCCCAAAGGTGGGTGAGAAAGGCTTTCCTGTCGGCCTCAAGTGCTACGTTATGTGGTGGCTGGGAGTGAGGTCCTGCAGTCATGCTGGGGGCTTGATGACTTAGCAACCTGGGCTAGGCCTTGAGGGGACAGGTGTGGCTGAGACTTGGTCTGTAGGAGGGAGGCTGTGAGGGGCAGGAGACTGCACAGCCTGTTTCAAACACTCCGCCCACAAACCACACACTTGCATACTCATACACACGCAGCCTTGCCATTTACAATGGTAAACTCCTCACATGGCACAATGCAGCTCTTTGCCCAAGCAACAGAGGAAAGACCCTGGTTGTTATTCAGAGACATATAGGGGAATTATTTGTATCTAACTGACCTCTTGACATCTTCACTTGAACATCTCAAAAGCTCTCAGAGCCCATGCCTCTAAGCCAGGATGGCTAGAACAGCTGGGGACTGGCTGGAGACTCTTTATGCCCATGGTATCTCTTCAGCAGTGTGTCAGGGATTTTTACAGGGTGGCTGGGTTCCAAGAGGGCAAAAGAGTGGAAGCTGCAAGCTTTTCAAAGCCTGGACTGAGAGGTCCTAAAATATCACTTTTATTTTTCTGATCAAAGCAAGGCATATGACTGGGCAAGCCCAAGGCTAGCCAGAATCAAGGAGAAGGGAAATAGACTCCATCTCTTGAGGAGAGGAGTGGCACGTGTAACCAAGAATGAGAAGGATAGTTCGTGGCCCTCTCTGGAAACAAAAGTGCCACAAAACTGGTGAGCTGCAAAGTTGAGGCTCTAGCCCATGCCTGTCTAGTGCCAACTGCACACCACCGCGCCACTGATCAGATCATGGACTTCTCAAGCTTTGGATTTGGACCACTGAATAACTTGAGATCATCCAGTCGTCCAAATCCATCATTATCTTAACCTGGGTTTTCTTAGAAGCAGGACTTGAGGCCCAATTTGAGTATAAGTGATTTATTTGAATGGTGACCCCAGGAAGCCCTGATAGGGAAGAATTATGACAGGGATGGAGGGATGGAAACCATTAAAGGATGCCAATGAGAAGGTTATGTTGTAGGCACCTGGACCTCAGTCTTGCTGGGATTCTGGGAGGTGGTCCAGAACACCTCTGAGGGGCCAGGAAGCTGGGGTGTTTATTCTTCTGCTTCCCACTCTGGGGCCAAGATCCCATCCTAGGCCCACAGAACTTCTGTTTGAGCTGATACTCCTTTTCAGGCTTGTTCAGGATAACTTCATTCGCTGGCTCCCAGTTATGGAGGCTTCTGACTTTTATGGCCCCTGGGCTGGAGAGCCTGTATTGCACCATGGAGTCACATGCAACAACCCAGTTAGGCTCTTTAGCTGCTAATAAAACTCAAGACTCTCCCAGAGCCAAACGTATTTCCTCTGCTTGGATCTCTGGGCTGTCCCTGCCTCTATGAACCCAACAGTGTCTTCTGGCTGCAAGAACTGGAATTAGAAATTGTGATAGACTGTTACTTTGTAGCTGCTGAAGAATTATGCTTCCCAGTATTTGTGTTCTTGTGTAGTCTCCTTCCACATAGACTTGAGCTTGGCCATGTGATTTGCTTTAGCCAATGGGACATTAGCAAATGTGATGCAGGCAGAGGCTGGGTAAGTGCTTGCACACTGGGCCTTTTCCTCTTGCACCCCAGCCACCATTCTGTGAGGAAGTCCAGGCCATCCTGCTGGAAAGAGAGATCATATGAAGAAAATACATGGTGAGAGAGATATGCCACAGGGAGGAGCCCTGAGCCATCAGACATGCGATCTGTATCTTCCAACCCAGCCCAGTCACCAGTCAAATGCAGTGAAGAGACAATACATGAACTACAATACAGAGCAATACAGAAGAATCATACAGCTGGGTCTTGTCTGCATTTCTGACCTTCAGAATCTCCAGCAAACAAGATAGTTCTTGTTTTAGGTCACTGTGTTTTCCAGAAATAGATAACTGAAACAGCACTGTAGGCCTTGCTACCCATATGCATCTTTGTAGCTTCTGCTTCCTGAGTTTACTGACACCACACTTCTTTCCTCTGTAGGTTGAGAAAGTGCTTAGTGAAAGATACACAACACCCAGTTTGAGGAAGCAGGGAATTAGGACAATGAGTGCTGAGTGCCGCCTCTTTGGTTCTGGGCAAGATGGGAGTGGTAGAGAGGTAATTGCACGTGTTTGATGGTGCTACCCAGCAGAGGTGCCCACCAATACCACTGATATTCTCAACAAGGAGTGTGGTGAGTTCTCTGCCTCATTGTGGCATTCTGACTTCTCACTCAAAAGCAAGAATTGAATGCTCAACCCTAGGCATGGCCTAGGAAGGCCACAAGGTACTCTGAGTAATAGGCCAGCTTAAGATCCCTTTACCAACTGGTCAGAGCTGGAAGACCTGCCTCATCAGGGGGCTCAGTTGGACCCAGGTGCTGCTGACAATCTTGACTTGGCTGCTAGAAATCAGCTGAGAAGACACAGATATAGCTGAAATCCCAGTGCTACATAAAAACAAAAGCAGAAAACAGTATTAGGGACTAATCATCCTGTAGGGTTTCTCAGTGAGTTCCATTGCTATTTGTGTACAACAAGCATTACTCAATGAAAATGTCACATCTGAGCACTGAGTTTTGCATCCAGTGGTGAATGTGTACCCAAACTACAAAGGAAAAGTTTTAATTCCTATAAAAATATGCAAAGTTACTAATTAAAAATTTTCCCCATCCACATTAAGATCACCAAGTGAGTAAATCTCCCAAGCTGATGATTGTACCAAGTTCAGATTTTATTAATAAAATCTAATTTGTTTTCCCAGTTTTATGGATTAGATTCCCTAGTTATGTTATTTATTCCTACCACCTTTTATTCTTGAATCACAAAATAAATGTCAATTTCAAAAGTTAGATGGTGAATATTCATCTCTCTCCCTAGAATATTGTGGGTGGGAGGCTTTTTTCTCTGATTTAGAAGGGGAAAAAATCACAATTTAAATATGAAGTACACATAAAAGAATTGAAAAGGTAATATAAAATGTTCTTTTTTTATTCTCTTTTTATCTCCATTCCCTACTCTCATTATTCTCCTCCCTGTAGAAGACCATTCTAATATATTTAATGAGTATTATTTTGTTTCTGTGTCTTCCTGTAAATGTGCACTGTTGTTTTGTGGGCATGTATTTTAAATTGTTGTTATTAGTACTATGTTACAGATCCCATTGTTTCTTCCTTTTTTAAAAATTCAGCACTGTGTTTCTAAGATCTATCTATGTTACTACATGAACATCTAATCTACTGATTGTAACTGCTGTAGGGAACTCCAGGAAATCCATTCTCCACATTTCACCTATTAATTCTGCCAGGGATGGACACTCTAATGGCTTCCAACCCTGGCCACATTAAGAAACATTATACTGAACATCCTTGTTCAAGTTCCCTGACAAACTCAATAAAATAAATGTCCATGCGTTTATTCATGGATCATAGTGTAGGTTCACATCCCTTTATGTGGTACCAAAAAATCTGGTAAACACACTGATTTATAAAGCTGAATTTAGCTTTCTTAAATTCTGCCTTCATTGTCATAATGTTAGCTCAAAGAGCTAACATTGTGACTTCGAAAATGCAGATAATAATTTTAGAAAAAAATTGTCTCTGAATTAATCAGTACATCCCTTGCGAGGGAAAAAAATGTTTAAAAAAACTAAATATATTGTATTCATTCAAAACAAACATGCATTCACAGTAAACATTTCCTTAGGTTTGTACAATTACAGTGCATTTTCCGATATGATTTGTTGGAGGGGGCTGCAAAGCCACTGAGCAAATGGATCGCATGTGCCCATATTTGCTAGTACATGGTCCCTGTTCACACAGCCTGCTTCTAAAACGACAGCATCTTTCTTTTTCTTTTCAGTTTTAGCTCCTACTTGAAAAAGTCAGATACAACTATAGATATTGGGTAACTTTTAACCTGCCTTCTTTCCCCATGGGAGGTTACAATTTTATGGAGTGAATCGCTCTTGCTTGTCAAAATGTCCAACAGATTCAAAAGATGTATCTTTCAATGTGCTCTTTTATTTTTTTTCCAGGATCTGACATTCTTGGTTCATATTGCCTTTTGCATCCGACAGCTCCCTGTTAAGCTCCCAGCTCAAACTAGAGACCTGTTTGCTTGGGAGCCTGTGGCCATTCCATGGTCATCTCAGCAAAGTCTTTCCCCTTAAGTTTACCAGGTCTTTATTTCTTTTGTGACCTAGCTCCAGCACTCTCAAAGGATTCAAGTGGGGCAAGAGACTTTCATATTTGGAATCTCTCTCTTTGAATGACTCCTTCTCCAGTATCCATTTTGACATGTAAACCTCCATTTTGACTCTTGCCATTATAGATGTAGGAAAAAAGAGTTTATCCAGAGATTCCTGAGCCCTCCCAAATTGTTGGGAGAGTGAATCATCTGAGTTTTGGTTTGGCCAACGCTCTGCCCCTCAATGTGCACATGGGGAGAGTCTTCCTGGAGCTGGCTAAGCCCCCACCACAACAAGGACTATCTGGGTCACTTGGATCACAGTTTCTCTGGCCTTACCCCTCATATCCTTCCTACTAAATTGGAAGCCTTGCAACATTTCCCCCTTTCTTCCATCTCTTATGCTTTGGAATAGCTCTCCCCAGTTCATATAGAAGCTTCCTTTAAAAAATATGTGCAACAATAGCTGGAAAATTTTTAGGGATGGTTAATAAAGGGATCTTTCCCAACCAGATGTGAAAGTGCCTTGAGCTATGATAACTGATACAGTTTAAGATTGCCACATGAATTGATACATAAATGAAAAAGAGGAGAAAATCTCAACACAGACCAAGAAACTAGAAGGATTCAGCATATGGAGATGATGGCATCTCAAATCGGTGACGAAAGGTTGTGTGATACAATATGCAATGCTGGAAGTACTGGTCAATCATTGGGGGAAAAAAAGAGATCTCTACCTCACACCAGGTAGGTAAAACATCTAAATGTTAGAAGAATGAGAGAAAGAAGTCATCGGTATACTAGAGAATATTGGTGTATATATACCAATATACATACATATTGTATGTATATTGAATACATACATATATGTATTGAATGGTTGAATATATATACAACCTGAGAATGAGAAAAGCCTTCTAAAAGTACAGGAACAGAGACAAAAAGCCATACAGGAATGTCAGTAGATTTCACTAAAAACAAAAGCTAGGCACTTCTATATCTGTAAACCCATTATAATAAAGACTTAAAGGTAAAATAAAATGGGGCAAAATGTAGCATAGATGGCAAATTATTAATATAATTAGTTTATTAAGACTTGCCACCAATCAATAAGCATAAAGTTGAGACTGATGTTGAGCCTTATGTTAAGGCATTATTGCTCAAGGAAGGCTGCCAACTACTTGACAACAGGTTAATTCCATCAGACCCTTCTTCTACTGGGGCAGCAATTTGTTCCTTTTAGATTTTTACCTACTGTAGATATAAGTTTACGTTCCCTATCAATAGTGTTTCTGCCAACACTACTATCTGTGGACAGACAGAACTGGTATGGTATTCTGAATAACATGGCCCCAGCTTGAGGGACCTATTTTATGGAAAAGGGAGGGCTGACAATGGCACACTGCAAAGGATTCCCTTGGTATACCCATCAGCTGGAAGGAGCAAGCCTAATGCAGCAATGACATGACCTGTTGGCTTAGCTAAGGGACTGGCTCTGGGACAACAATCTGCAGGGTTGGCATGCTGAGCTCCAGGATGCCATATGCACACTGAGCTAGTGAGCAAACTGTGTCACCAGAAGCTAGAATACACAGGTCTGGCAAAAAAAAAGGGGAAGCAAGTTTGGCCCCCTTCACTATTGCTCCCAGTGACACTTAGGAAAGCTGTATTTCCTTGTCCTGAACCCTTAGATTCTGTTGTATTAGGGGTCCTATTTCCCAAGTGGGGAATGCTTCTATCAGGAATTCCTTTCAACTGGAAGCTATGACTGTCATCTAATTAGTCACTTTGACTCCTTATGCCTATGGTCCAGGAGGTAAAGAAAGTTATAGTGGATTCTTAGAATAGATTCTCCCAGAGGCAGGTCCTGGAATCAGGATTTGAGTGCAAATAGTTTATTTGGAAGATGATTGCAGGAAATACCAGAAGGGGAGTAGAGAAGTAAGATGGATTGAAGAAGGAAGCCAACATAGGATTGCTGTTGAGGAAACAGGGACTCAACTCTGCTGAGGACATGTGGGAGAAATGTGGAACATGCCTTAGAGTTGTCTCACCAGAAAGGCAGAGAAATGGGTATTTATACACTAATTTCTGCTGTTCCCAGAAGCTTCAACTCCAGGGCACCCTGTCCTGCACTGGATGGGAGCAGGGCATGCTCTGAAAGCTGGAGAAAGCCCGCAGTCAGGGAGCAGTGGTGTTCACAGCAGGAAGCTGCTGAATGCCCAACCACAGCAAATACTTAAGTGATATGGGCGGGCTCTGTGTTGGAGCATGATTTTCAGTACAGTCATCCCTCCAACTTTTCAAGATAAGAGACTTTTTAAATGCCTCATGGACCCCTCTGGCTTTTACACTGTGCCTTGAGTTGATATCTGGCTGGCCTGTGGTTGTTATTTTCTTTCTTCATCATTCCTATGGCCATTAACAACAGCTAGTCAGTGCCATAATCCTTATGATCATCATCATCCCCTGATTTTTCCAGATGTCAGAGCTATTGTTCAAGCCTATACATCTCCTTCCCCCATGCCCCTCCCAACCCACTGTACATGAATGATGCTGCAGCATGGCGGGGGTGATGACCACTGCACTTACCACCAGAATTTCAATTCTTCTTGCCTCCTGGCCAGTGAGACATTCAATTCCAGAATCAAAGCCTGATGATCTGCTTCCTAGGGACACTTTCAGTACCAAATGTCTTAGTTTAGGTTCCCCTTGAAGCAGACTCTGAGACTAGACTTTCTGGATGAGTAGTTTGTTAGGGAGTGATTCTAGGAAACACAAGTAGGGGCATGAGAGAGTGGGATAGGGCAGGGAAGGAAGCCCATGTGATGCAAGGGGTGGACTGTATACAATGCCCATTGTGTATCTTCATATCCTTTCAGCCTCACTTTCTATCCCACTGTCCTTGTGGTGGCCAGTTCCACATAGGATTTGACCAGCTTCATGCAGGGGCAGCATGATGTCTTCCTTTTTCAGGCCTGTGCCAGTGTGTCTTACTTCCTGACCCAAGCATATCAAACCCCAGGAACATGCTTTCAACTCACACATGTGCAACCTGGATGTTCAAGCCAAGTTCAATTCTATGACCAGTGGATGGGAGTGGGGGGCAGAGTCAAAGGATATATGCTTTTTCTTAAGGAGCAGGTCACCATCTTGGGTAACTGGGGTTCAGTCCTGCTAAGGATCTCCAAAAGATCATGTGGACATGCCTCAGAGTTGTCCCAGTCCCATGAGAGGGGACACATAGCTGGGGTATTTATCTACCAACTCCTAGTCATCATTAGTTGAGACTGTCCCTAAAGCGTCCCCTTCTCAGCACCTCTGACCAGCTCTGAGGGCAGGCTGAGTGTGTTCCCACAGCCAGAGGGAGGCTTTGGCAAAGAGTCTCTAGAGTTTGAGGTACAAAGCTCATGTGCATGTGACAGTGATTGTCAAGGGGATATGAATGGAGCACTGACAGCTTTAACTTGAGGGGTGGGGCATGTAATTTACCCTAATGACCACAAAGTGCTGGGGCCGTGCTATACAATGGGGTCAGAAAGGAGCAGGTCTGGAGCCCAGAGGATTTACTAGAGTTTTATGGCATTTCCATGCCTGGTGATCATGGTGAGTGGGCTGTTTCGGCAACCACAATCCCACAACCGGCAAGGTGATTAAGGGCTCACACCCTTCAGTGTAAAAGAACTGGGTCACCTTGCCCAGTGAGCAACAGAGATCAGCATGCTGGCAAAGGAAACCAAAATATTTTGTCCCAAAATATGCCTTGGCATATTTTGAGATGGCTGTTCAGAGGGTCTACAAACAGAAGCTGTCTTTTGTAGGAGGAGATTTGCATCTGTAGAAAATCTGCATTGATGCTGCCAGGCATTTTCTGAAGCCTCCCTTTGTCTGGATCTAGGAAAGATGAACTGAGTCTGACACCTTTAAAGAAACATTTACCATCTGTTCTCTCTGAGGGCTGCTACCTTTGAGATTTCATCTACATAACAAGACTACATTTGCCAGCCAGGCCTCTTCTCTCTCTCCCATAACTTGTCTTGCCACTATAACCTGATTTACCACCAAACCTGTTTTGCCATGATCCCAGCCCCTATTCTTTCCATAGCCTTAAGATGGTATATAAACTTATGAATTCCACTGGGGGGATTGGAATAATTACTCTGTGGTTCTCCCCTGTCTGCACATTAATTCATTTGTATGCCTTTTCTCCAATTAATCTGCCTTTTGTCAGTTGACTCTTCAGCAAACCTTCAGAGGACAAACTGGAAGTTTTCCCTTGTCTCCTACACTGGCTGTGGGTGAGGCAAAGCTAGGGTGAGTAGTAGAGGAGAAGGATAGTGGTTAATCATGGCTTCGGGGCCAACTGCATTCTATCTTTGAAGATATTGTGGCTGACCATCACCTTGACCGCCACCTTGTAGGGAACACTGTATGCACTGACCTTAATGAAGGATATGTGTAGAACTGAGTGGTGCAAGGGGTGGACTGTATACAATGCCCATTGTGTATCTTCATATCCTTTCAGCCTCACTTTCTATCCCACTGTCGTTGTGGTGACCAGTTCCACGTAGGCTTTGACCAGCTTCATCCGGGGGCAGCATGATATCTCCTTTTTTCAGGCCTGTGCCAGTGCCTCTCATTTCCTTCCCCAAGCATGCAGAACCCCAGAAACCTACTTGCAACTCACACATGTGCAGCCTCGATGTTCAAGCCAAGTTCAATCCTATGACCAGTGGATGGAAGTGGGGGACAGAACTGATGGATACATGCCTTTTCTTTTCTTTTCTTTTCCTCTTCTCTTCTTTTCTTTTCCTCTTTTCTTTTCTTGTCAGCAGCAAACCCTGGGGTCTTTACTAACACTGTGGGGGCATTTAAATGTCTTTGGTTCTTCATTAGCAACAAGTTAGTAACCCAAGAATATAAAAATCCCATTTTTCCACATCCAGCTGATCAATATGCACTCAGCAGATACATGCTTTTTCTTTTATCTCTGGGGAAGGAAGTTCTGGATACATTTTCTTTGGTTCCTCAGAAGCCATGGGATTAAGCACTGTTGTCCACAGAGGTGGCCAATTTGTGAACACATCCTTGGATCACCTTTTCCTTCTTGAGTGTCTTACTTCCCCTGTTCCTCACTTCTGCTTCTTGGGATTACTTTTCGAATAGACTGACTTCATGCAAGCTTTGGGGGGAATTTAGACTAAAGTACTTAAGGCTCATGTGTTCATGGAATTAAGCTTCTGTTAGGTCACTTCAGTGTCACTTCCTTGTATTCCCTGTAAATCTGATTGCTGAAGCTTTGTAATATCAAAAGTCAAAATCTTTCTGAACTTCTCCCCAGACCTCAGGGAGGCTGTTGCTGTCTGCTTTGGGGATCTATCACTTTTTACCCTTTACTTCATCTGCATTTGGTTTTCTCAATGTCATTGCTGTTGAGGGGTGATCCTCTGGCCAGGGAACACAGTACTAGTTTATTGTTGGGACCTAACTCTCCATGGGACTGTCATGTTTCTGCATGCCTTACAAATAGAGGCCTTTGTTCCAGACTACTACTTTCAATGGTGTATATATCCAAACAGCCATGGAAGATGGAGATAGTGTCTCCCTGTGGAGTAAAGGGCAGGCTTTCTTACTGCCCACTGGAAAATACTTAAGCTCCCTAACTTCAGAGATCCTCTCTTGAAATGCAATTCACTGCATATGCAGGGGTCATCTGGCCCTCTTTACATTATCCTGTGGGACAAAAAGTCTGCTGATACTCTGATTGTTGTTATTACAGTGAGTCACACAGTCCTTTTTCTCTGACCCAGGAGTCTTGTGTCTTCTGCCAGCATTCATGAAACTGGCAGCTTAACTCATCAGCTTGTAAAAGTGATAAAACCTCAGGCTCTTCACAGTTATTGATATGTACTATTTTAGTCTTTGCTGAAATTCTAAAGCTACTTGGTTGAGCTATTATTCCCTCAGCCTGTGTTATTGCAAGAATTCATTCAACAATCATTCAACTTTTTTTTTGAGGACTTTCTGTGTACCCAGTGCTATTCTTAGGCCTGGAGATATGGCAGTAAATGAAACAGACAAACATCCTCACCCTCCTGGGCCTTACATCCTAGTGAAGCTTTAATCTGTATCATCAGCTTCCTCTCCTTGCTTTCTCTTTCTCTTTCTAGATAACTTGGACCTAAATTCACTGATGACATTTATTCCATTCCCTCCTCTAACCCTGAGACCAAACACTTCCTCTTACTGTGAAAATGATTTCCTTGAATTTCTGCTCAGATCAATACTGCCAACTCATCATACTTTGAGACGAAAAACCTAAATTCGGCTCCTGACACTGCCACCAACTCTATGGCCTCGGACATGTTGCGTTTGTTTTTATAAGCCTTCACTTCCTCATCTGTAAAATTGGTACAGTGAGGTCTGTCTTGCTGCTATTGGAGGGATTAGAGGGGATCATGTATATAAAATCCCTAGGTTTTTGTGCAGCACACAGTGACCACTCAGTTGCTCTCCTTGATCCCAGTCCTAGCCCAATCCCCAGTGAGGATTGGTTGGAAAGGAGCAACCCAAGACCTCTAATTTCCCATGTTCCTCTGATTTCTGACTCATGGCTGCTCAGACCTCATGTTGAGTCTGTGCCCTACTTTCACACCCTGATTTCCGTATAGTAAGCTCAGCCTATTTGTGCCCATGATATGGCACAAAAACTAAAAACTCCACATGAAGAACATGGCTTCCTGCATCCAGTAGCAGCAACTCCAGACAATTCATCACCAACTAGATTAGAATAACACTAACTTTTGCTACCATAGCAACTGCTGCTCATTGTGCAATCACTGACTTTGGAAGCTACTTAAAAATGTGCAAACCATTTTGCATAAGGTGGCTTTACATCACCAAGAGTAGTGACTTTCATTTCTCCTCAAGATTCATCCTTACAAATTTACTTTTTTTTCTACTTAGAAGCATTTCATAATTTATTTTTTAAGAGAACCATTTTAAAAAACCATTTTAAAGTTTTGCAATGGTTTCCTCGTGCCCATAAAAAAGCAAATAGAAATTAAAATAAGAGGCTTAATTCTTCCTGTCAAAATAAGGGAAGAGACTTCCTCCTCCCTTTTTCTCAGAGCATTTGCTTTAGAAAACTTGTAATTATAAGTTTTTTTCTCATCTCTTTGATATATATGTAAACCTTTTAAAAAGTGAAATAAGCCTATGGCCAGCTTTGCAACCCAGAGATCCAGGAACATCTTTTTTTAAGGACTTAAGAACCATTGCTTTGAATTGTAATGATCAAGGAAGATAGGGCTCTTATCTACCAGTTTCTGTGGGAAGGTAGGAGCCTCCAAGTTGCAAAACTACCTCCTGTCAAAAAGATAAAGAGAAGTTAATTTTCCCTTTGGGTAAAGCCAATTAGTTAACATAGGTGGTCACCCAAACTATCAAGTGAACTTGAGATGAATTACATGCAACATATGATATTATTGAGTTCTTCTACTTGAGGACTAGTTATGGTTCATCTTGAGAACATGTATGCAGTGTGCTATATCTGCTTGGCCAAGTAAAAGGAGGAGAGTTCTTTCTATCTTTGCTGTCTCTCTGTGAATTGCCTGAGACATGCATGACATTCTGGTTTAATGCTCATTCAGTAATAAAACTGTTTTCTTTCTCTTCCTCTAGCTTTGTGGAGAGGTTTTCTGGGTTGCAAGGACATTTTGTTTTAATTGTATTTCCCTAACATCCACCAGAACCAAATATTTTGAAACAGCACTTACAGAGGTTATCATAATGAATTTGTGGAAAAAAGCTGGAGGAAAGTACACCGGGGAATTATAGAAGGAGAAGGAAACTATATCCAGCTTCTCTCCATTTCCTATCATCAAAGAAGGTGATACAGCTCTCATTCTGAATGAGCCCTGGAAGTGGTCCTCCAACATTAGCCTTGGGACATGCTGTAATTCTTTACCAGATAATGCCATAGAATAACTGTCTTTGTCTTTTCAGAAAAAATCACTGGATATTTGCAGACTCAATTATGTGCTAGACCTGAGGCTCTAATTCAGTGGTGCATCACTCAGGTTAGGGAGCACCTCAGTGCCTGTCACAATCCCAGGGGGCAGGGGCACCATTCACGTTGTAGTTTATGTGGATGACACCCCTAGAGTTGTGCAGTGCTAGCTGTGCCTCTGCGTATTATGGCCCTAGCTCTGTGCCCCCAAAAGAACTTATTTCAGAAAACTGGTGCTCATTTTACCTATAACCACCTACTGCTCCTGCCTGAAAAATATCTGGGGATTAAGTCCAGACAGAAGGCTCTTGAATATCCTAAGAATTTTTTCTACTTCTTTATGTCTACTGCAGAATCAGAGTTAGTTATGGAAACAGAAGGAGCCTTGGGCTGATTTTGTTCCTTAGTAGCTGGGTGACCATGAATAAGTTATTTTTAAACGTTATATACCCTTGTCTGTTCATCTAGGAACTGGTGACAGCAAATATATCATAGGATCAACAGAGATGTTTCTACATGACTGTCTTCTTGTCATTCAAATTGCATCTCAGAGAGGCTTTCCTTGAACATGCAAAATGAAGTAGCTCCCAGCCATTTGCTGCTTAATCCCTCTATTTTAATTATTCGCATTTTTTATCATCAGCTGACATTTCCTTCCTTCCCTCCTTTCCTTTCCTCTTTCCCTTCATCCATTCTTCCCTTCTCTTCCCTACTCTCCCCTTCCCTTCCCTCCCTCCCTCCCTCC
>NW_016808547.1:3276243-3304561 GCF_001698545.2 Rhinopithecus bieti | reverse complement strand
CCTCCCTCCCTCCCTCCCTTCCTTCCTTCCTTCCTTCCTTCCTTCCTTCCTTCCTTCCTTCCTTCCTTCTTTCCAACTTCCTAACTTCCTTCCTTCCTTTTCTCAAACTCCCCCATTAGAATGCAAGATCCATAAGTGCTTGGGACGCAGCCCTCAACAGAGGAGGCTAGTACACTTGTTTAGTTCATTCCTTGGCTGAGATTTGGTGCTATCATCTCGAAGTTTTGAAAGAGTCTTTCGTGTTTCTAACCTTGCAAAGTACAGCTTCCTGCCTGACCTTAACACCCCTCAGATATTTCAGATGAAGCCTTTTCACATTGAGCTTTTGGCCCATCCTGTCTTTCATATACAAGGAACTGAGTTATGTCTCTGAAAAACAGTCTGGTAGAATAGAGTCTCATGTTTCAGGTTTCCCAGTTTCCCATTTTTCAAGTGTCTCCTGGTGGGATCATCTTTCCTCTGTCTTTGGGAAGCATGATCTTGTGTGTGACACTAGAGGGCCGACACCTCTGCAGGGAACCAGGGACTCAAACTAAAGAGGCCCTGGCTTGAAGGATATAGTGAGAACCAAACTGCTCCTTGCTATTGTCATTCAGACAGAAGGCAGAGAAGGGCTGCAAGGGGATTCCAGAAGCAGGGGTCAGACTCCATTCTGCTGAAATTTAACTGTCACTAATGTGAGCATCAGGATCAAGGTGAATGTAAAAACAACTCTAGCCAGAGCCACAGGCATTCGACAGCTCCTCAGTGCAAAATAAATACCAGCAGAAATATGATGCACCTGGGCTGATAGCAGAGGCTGGCCCAGACCCCGAGTTACAGAACTGCCTGCCCAAAGACTGAGCAGAGGGCATAGAGGTGTTGCAGACATGAAGGATCACATTCCAAATTCATCCCTGAGCAGAAGCCCATTGTCAGGAACTCACAGTAGGGAGCAAAGGGACTTCACAAAGCTGTAATACTGTGGGGAATTTTAAATATTCACATTTCCTAAACTAGCCTTTCTTCTGAGACATGAAGTGTCTTTCAAAACCATATGGCACACTCAATGTATAATAAAATCCTTGGTTTTGGTAATCATGACGAAGCTGTTGCAGTGTTAAATGATGCCACTTGATGGATTGTGAACACGAAAGTGCCACAGTCAACAAGAGCTGGGAGTTTAATATTTTTAACAATCTCTGAAGGCCTGAGAAAGAAAGAATGAAGCAAAATGCCAACAGGTGCTCTTGGCCAGCTTATGGCTTGCCCAAGAAAGAAGAAGGAATGACAGGGACAAAGAAGAGGAGGAAGGGAATAAATAAAAGAAAATAACATGCAGATGGAATAGAATAGAATCTAGTTTTTCTTTTGATAAGTCATTATACTGATAACAGGCAACTTCAAAGCAAAGACTTAGGTGTTTGTTTTGTTTTGTTTTGTTTTTGAGATGAAGTTTTGCTCTTGTCGCCCAGGCTGGAGGACTGGAGTGCAGTGGTGCAATCTTGGTTCACTGCAACCTCTGTCTCCCAGGTTCAAGTGATTCTCCTGCCTCAGTCTCCCACGTAGCTGGGATTACAGGCACCCACCACCATACCCAGCTATGTTTTGTGTGTGTGCATTTTTTTGTATTTTTAGTGGTGGGAAGGTTTCACCATGTTGACCAGGCTGGTCTTGAACTCCTGACCTCAGATAATCCACCAGCCTCTGCTTCCCAAAGTTTTGGAATTACAGACGTGAGCCACCATGCCCGGCAGAAGATTTAGGTTTTTAGTGGAGCAGAGATATTCTACTTGGAGAAGATGGCCGCCGGTTAGAGCACCACCTCCTGGTCTAATCTCCTGTTGGAGCGGGAGGTGCAAACACCAAGCTTGTAGGGAGCCCAGGAAGGCAGGACACGGACTGTGAGAGAGATGGCCTCGGCTTCCCTGGGCAAACAGTTTTATTTGCGGTGATGGACTCTCCATTCCTCAGCCCCCTAGACACACACCCAAGAGTCTGTCCTACAGGGAAAAAGAAATACACTGGAGGGCCCTCTCTAAAGAAATGGCATGGTCCTGAGCCAGAACATCCCACCTGGGTATTTGGGAGTCACCCTGCTAGACCCATCAGCTGGATTCCTGCTTATTACCCTAAGAAAACGAGGCCATCTGCGTGCACAGATCTCTCTCTCAGCTCTCTTGTTGTCTCACTCTTGCACATGAAGGGAAATCAAGGATCACTAAACATTTGAAGAAATCCTCCAGCACGAAAGACAGAGACCAAGGGAACTGAACAAAGGCCCTAAAAATAGATTAATTTGGGGCAACAAAAGGGAACTTACAACACAAAGCACCTCTAATTAGTATCCACAGAAATTCTAGAAGATATATTCATTAACCAGCAAGAGAATGCCATGAAAAAGTAGCAATTAGGGGCAAGAAAGTGCTTAGACATTGAGAATGACATTGCCAAAGAAAGTTCAAAAGAAGAGTTGGAAGACAAATGTGAAGAAATATCTTCTGAAGTTGAATGAAAATACAATAAAAGGAAAAGATGTGAGGAAAAAAAAGAGTCACAGAAAATCCATTAAGGAGGGTCAACATCTAAATAATTGGAAGCCCAGAAAGCTAGAATAGGGAAAACAGAGGGAAAGAAATTATGTAAATATATAAAAAGGGCGATTTTCCTGATAGGCACAAATCTTTTGATTAAGAGTGTACACCAAGTGCAGAGAATAAGTAATGAAGAAGACCATCGCCTGGCCTTTGGTTGTGAAATGTCAGGTCACCAAGAAGAGCTTAAAAGACTCCAGAGATAACATAGGTCATCTCTAGAACAAAGGTCAATTAGCAATGGTTTTCTCATCTGCAGAACTGGATGCTAGATTGTAATAGAGCAATGTCTTCAAAGTTTTAAGAAAAAAAATTACTTAAAAAATAAAAAAAGTATGAATCCATTAAAAGATAGTAAACCCATTTTATGTTAACAAAATAACATTTATTTATTAGTATATTTTTTTTAGAGACAGGGCCTTGCTCCATTGTCAGGCTAGAGTGCAGTGGTGCGATCACAGCTCACTGCAGCCTTGACCTCCTGGGATCAGATGATCCTTCCACCTCAGCCTCCTGAGTAGCTGGGACTACAGATACATGCCACCACACCCAGCTAATTTTTAAATTTTTATTTTGTGGAGACGGGGTCTTCCTGTGTTGACCAGCCTGGTTTTCAGCTTCTGGTCTCAAGCAACCTTCCCGCCTTGGTCTCCCAAAGTGCTGAAATTACAGTCGTGAGCCACCATTCCTGGCCATAAATAACATTTTTGGCAACCTTTTAAATGTTTGGCTTAGGAAAAGACAGCTGGAGTCCCATATCTGCTTCTGCATCAATCTGTTGTGATTTGTTGTTGTTGTCAAGGGAAAAATTAGTAACCTAGAGTTCTATACCCAGCCAAACTGAAATTAGAAGGAAGGAGTACTTTGTTTCCAGACATGCTAGAACTCTGAAATGTTACCTCCTACATTCACTTTGCTGGGGAAGCTGTTTGAAAATGTGCTGCAAAGTAAAAGAGTAAACCAAGGAAAGTGAAGATGTAGGATTCAGGAAACTGAGGAATCAACTCTGAAAATCAGTGAGAACTAGGGGGACTTTTGTGCAGGCCAAACAATCCTTGAAAGGGGTCCTTGGGGGATAAAAGGGACTTGAGAGATTAGGTGATATTGTGGAATGTGGGGGGAAAATGGAGATGCTGATAATAGAAATAGAATATAATTATAAACTTCAGGAAAAGTAAATAGCTATGCAAGAAAGAAGGAGTAGTAATCCTACACTACTTGGCTCTGCAGTGAATGATTGTTTCATAATCACAGTCATGCAAACGCTGCTTGTTGAATTTTAGAATTTAGTTTTAACCTCTAGACAAAGCAAAGACAACTTAATTTTCGTTACAGAACATAATGCAAATTTTATCAGTGTTAAAAATGCAAAGGTAAGAGTTCAGCTGACAGAAATAGAAATATAGAAGGAAGGAGAAATAGCTGAAGGGAAGCCAGGATTATGAGCTTCTCATTTTGGAAAGGGGAAACCGATGGAACAAAAAATACTGTGTTAGTTTCTTGTTCATGTTGACAAAGGTAACCAAAAAAGGAGCTCTACCTAGTGCTATAATTGTATTGGGACACTGGGGAAGGTTAGAGGGAAGGGAACAGTTTTAGATAGCAACATTCTCATCCAATACAGCAAAAAGTCAATCTTGCAATAAATTGATAAACCAAGAAATAGTGGTGGAAACCTCTTATTTTGTGGTAGGGACGTAGATGCAGTATTAGCTAAAAATATGGAGGTGGGAAGAGGAAAGACAGTAGATTACTGTTTTTATTAGCTGGGTGTTTTAAAATGAATTAATGTAAAATAAAAATAAAGAAATGGATTTGTGCGATCCAGGCCACCAGTATACATTATCAAATCCACTTAGTTCATCATTATCTTGTGTCTGTGATACTGAGAGGTAGGAATCAGAGTCTAGCCTGTTCTTTTTCAACCTACATATCAAATGTGGATCCAAATGTTCCAGGAGAGTCTTCAGGGATCATGGTATGCAAATGAAGACCCACTCTTTTTCAAATAACATGGTTCTTTCATATTGAATCCTATCTCTGTAGGAGGATTGACAAATGTTCTCTATTATCAACCATGACTTAATGTACTTTCAGTGGAGGGCTATGGAGAGTGCTGGTAGTCAGGGGTGGGATGGGATAGAAGACAATGTTCCCTTTTATAGCAGCCTTAGTGGTGACCCTAACTCCTAGAGAGACTCCTAGAAAAGTCTTGATCTGTCACCTGCCACCATCCTGGTGCATTTTGGGGAATGCATTAGAAGATCAGTCCAGATACTAAAGAAAAAAGTCAGTTCATCAAAGCAAGCATGGGAATCAAAACTGATATTTGGCTGCAGCTTCTGACATTCAGAAGGGGAAAAAGGCACAAAGAAGGCAGCCATTAAGAGACTTCATCTAACCAGAAGAGGCAGATCCTAAGTCAGGTGACTGATAACATTGAAGACAAACAACTAGGTGTGCCAGATATACACAGGCGACCCAGTAGTGGGGAATGATGAGATAAATTTTGTAATTTTCTTCCTGGAAGAGATGTCTCATTATCACCTTTTAGAGAGCATGAATCCATGTAAGCCAAATTTGTTCATTATGTAGCTTTCTCAACAATGGTTTATTTAGGGCCAACTCAATAAGAATTTGGGAAAGAACATAGAGAAAGATTTCATTGTTCCAATTATATTTCTCCATGTGATAGTCTGTAGGCTTCTGGAGGTTGCTGTTTACAACTCCTAAATGTATGGAATTTTGACAATTATCCAATTCAAATGTTTGAATGTAGATTTCATGGCTGAAAAATCTAGTTTGATGATTGAAATGGGCATTGACCACATTTTATGGATGTTTAGAATTTTTTTAACCACATTGCTACATTCAGAGAATATCTACCCTTACAAGTCTGATCTTCTTCCTTAAGGGAGAACCTTGAAGACTTTCTCTAGCTTTCCTGGTATCTAGGGTGTAGGCATATGACCTCATCTCTGCTCATCAGTCTTACCTACTTGAGATGTTAATTTGAATGACAGTAAGGTGGGGAGGAGGCTCTGGGTGGAATCATGTTGCTAATGTGGTTGCTGCTGAGGTTTCTAGCTTTCAGGGATGGAGCATCTGTGTATTAGTCCATTTTCATACGACTATAAATAATGCCTGAGACTCAGTAATTTATAAAGGAAGAGATTTAATTGATTCACAGTTCTGCATGGCTGGGGAGGCCTCAGGAAAATTACAATCATAGTGGAAAGTGGAAGCAAGGCACATCTTACATTGTGGCAAGAGAGAGAGAAAGAGAGAGAGAGAGAGAGAGAGATAGATAGAGAGAGAGAGAGAGAGAGAGCAAGGAAGTGCCACACTTAAAAACCATCAGCTGTCATGAGAACTCCCTCACTATCATGAGAATAGCATGGGGGAAACCACCCAATCACCTCCCACCAGGTCCCTCCTCAACACATGGGGATTGCAATTTAGACTACAATTCAATATGAAATTTGGGTGGGGATACAGCCAAATCATGTCAATCTGCAAGATGGAGTGGAACCAGGGGGACAGTGGTGGTGGAAGAAGTGAAGGAGGGCTCATCAGTAGGACAGTTCTATGGTGTGGTTTTGGTCATTGATTTGTAAATCTTAGACTCAAGTCTCAGCTTTTCCAACAGTTTAGAGAGCAATGCACTCTCCTTTAATGAACTAATTTTCTGTGTCATCTACTAGACTTGGTCTTTGTTGCTTGCAGCCCAGAATCCTAATCAATGCAGTGATCTGTGCTAATAAAAATAATCAGATAACTCCCAGACTGCTTTGTCAAATGAAAATATAACCATCCAAAAGAAGGATGGTTAATTTATGTGCTCACAAACTTATTTTTTTTATTTTGCACAGACACTGCCATATGATTAAGGAAGAGTGGGGAAATTGTTCTACAGACATGAATGAGTTTCAACTCCAGCTTTAGAGACAGCACCCCAAAAGTTTGATAGATTAACATTTCATTTGGTTTTCAGACAAAGCTAACTTGGCTAGCTAACTTTGACTCTGAATTATAGTGGCAAAAATGCCTGTCAATATAGTTATGATTGTGCCTGTCAGTCATCTTATATTATACAAAAAGTCGATCTTTATTCCTCACTGAAATTCTGGAGAGTGGGTGGGTTTTTTCTGCCTGCATGTGATTATAACAGAACTAAGGTTTGGATAGCCTAGAAAATGTTTTCATTGTGTTATTTTCAAGTGTACTTAAATCAGGTTGTTCTTAAACAATTTTAGAGGAAATTCAGATTCAGTACGAAAATGCACAAAAATTTCATTTACCAAAAGTCAATTCGGTCCAGATTTTCTGAGAAGATTATTTCTGAATGACAGAAATGACAAAGAGGTGTTCAAATTCAAAGACTATAGCTTAGCAGTATTTCTCTTGTGGGCATTTCAGCTCAAAGGAGATACCAGAAAACAATTTTCAGGTATAAGACCAGAATTTTAAAGGAGTTAGATGGCCTAATATAACTAAACTGGCAAATTGGATCTGTGATTGCTCAACCAAAAGGCAACCCCCAGACCTCCTTAGCTATGCCACCAGGAAATAGAATTCTAGAGCAGTGTATTCTCTAGAAGGGGAATCCCTCCCCAAACCTATCTAATGCAAGGGCATGTAGAACATTAATCAAGGCAGATTTCTTCAGTGTGCAGAATTTGGGGCACCCATAGTGTATTAGTCTGTTCTCATGCTGCTGATAAAGACATACATGAGATTGGGTAATTTATAAAGGAAAAGAGATTTAATGGAAGTACAATTCCACATGGCTGGGGAGGCCTCACAGTCATGGCAGAAGGCAAAAGACATGTGTTACGTGATTGCAGGGAAGAGAGAACTTGTGCGGGGAAACCCCCCTTATAAAACCATCAGACCTCATGAGACGTATTTGTTATCATGAGAATGGCACAAAAAAGACCCGTCCCAGTGATTCAATTACCTCCCACCAGGTCCCTCCCATAACATGTGGGAATTATGAGAGCTACAATTCAAGATGAGATTTAGGTGGGGACAGAGCCAGACCATATCATTCCACCGCCGGCCCCTCCCATATCTCATGTCCTCACATTTCAAAACCAATCATGTCTTCCCAACAGTCCCCCAACAGCCCTTTTGTTTTTATTGTTTTTTTTTTGAGACGATTCTCGCTCTGTGCCAGCTGATGAAGTGGCTTGACGTCTTCAGCCTCACTGCAAGCTCCGCTCTGGGTTTCATGCCATTCGTCTGCCTCAGCCTCCCGAGTTAGCTGGGACTACAGCGCCACGCACCTTCTTGGCTAATTTTGTTTGTATTTTTTAGCAGAGTGCGGTCACCGGTTACCCCACGGATGGTCTCGATCCTCCTGACCTCGGACCCCGCCCGTCTCGCCTCCCAAAGTGCTGGATTACAGGCTGAAACCACACCCCAGCCAGTCCCCAAAGTCTTACAACTCCTCATTTCAGCATTAACTCAAAAGTCCACAGTCCAAAACCTCATCTGAAACAAGGCAAGTTACTTCTGCCTGTGAACCTGTGAAATAAAAAACAAGTTAGTTACTTTCTAGATACAATGGGGGTACAGGCATTGGGTAAATACACCCATTCCAAATGGGAGAAATTGGCCAAAATGAAGGGGCTAAAGGCCTCATGCAAGTTCAAAATCTAGCAGGGCTGCCCAATTTTAAAGCTCCAAAATGTCTTCATGAGACATGTTGACTGCATGTCTCACATCCAGGTCACACTGATGCAAAAGATAGGATTCCATGGGCAGCTCCACGCCTGTGGTTTCGCAGGGTACAGCCTCCCTCCCAGCTGCTTTCATGGGCTGGTATTGAGTGTCTGCAACTTTTCCAGGTGCATGGTGCAAGCTATTGATGGATCTACCATTCTGGGGTCTGGAGGACAGTAGCCCTCTTCTCACAGGTCCACTAGGCAGTGCCCCATTGAGGACTCTGTGTGGGGGCTTAAACCCCACATTTCTCTTCTGCACTGCCCTTAGCAGAGGTTCTCCATGAGGGCCCCACCCCTGGATCAAACTTCTGCCTGGACATTCAGGCATTTCCATATATCATCTGAAATCTAGGTGAAGGTTTCCGAACCTCAATTCTTGACTTCTGTGCACCCACAGCCTCAACACCATGTGGAAGCTGCCAAGGCTTGGGGCTTGCACCCTCTGAAGCCACAGCCTAAGCTGTACCTTGGCCCCTTTTATCCATGGACACAGGGCACCAAGTCCTAGACTGCACGCAGCAGGGGGGCCCTAGGCCCAGCCTATGAAACCATTTTTTCCTCCTCAGCCTCCAAGCCTGTGATGAGAGACACTACCACAAAGGTCTTTAACATGTACTGAAGACATTTTCCCCATTATCTTGCCAATTGACATTTGGGTCCTCATTACTCATGCAAATTTCTGCAGCCAGTTTGAATGTTTCCTCAGAAAATGGGTTTGTCTTTTCTATTGCATTGTCAGGCTGCAAATTTTCTAAACATTTATGCTCTGTTTCCCTTTTAAAGTGAATGCTTTTAATAGCACCCAAGCCACCTCTTGAGTGCTTTGCTGTTTAGAAATTTCTTCCACTAGATAACTTAAATCATCTTCCTCAAGTTCAAAGTTCTAGGGCAGGGACAAAACCAGTCTCTTTGCTAAAGCATAGCAAGAGTCACCTTTGCTTTAGTTCCCAACAAGTTCCTCATCTCCATCTGAGACCACCTCAGCCTAGATGTCATTGTCCATATCATTTTCAGCATTTTGGTCAAAACTATTCAATAAGTCTCTAGGAAGTTCCAAACTTTCCCACATTTTCCTGTCTTCTTCTGAGCCCTCCAAACTGTTCCAACCTCTTCCTGTTACCCAGTTCCAGTTCCAAATTCACTTCCATATTTTTGGGTATCTTAACAGCAGCACCCCACTCTACCAGTACCAGTTTACTGTATTAGTCTGTTCTCACTCTTCTGATAAAGACATATCTGAGACTGGATAATTTATAAAGGAAAAGAGGTTTAATGGGCTAACAGTTCCATGTGGCTGGGGAGGCCTCACAATTATGGTAGAAGGCAAAAGGCATGTCTTATATGGCAACAGGAAAGTCAGAACTTGTGCAGGGGAAACTCCCCCTTATAAAACAATCAGACCTCATGATTCACTGTCTTCACTATCACTCTTCACATATTCACTATCATGAGAACAGCATGGGAAAGAAACACCCCCATGATTCAATTACCTCCCACTAGGTCCCTCCCATGACGTGTGAGAATTGTTGGAGCTACAATTCAAAATGAGATTTGGCTGGGGATACAACAAAACCATATCACATAGTGACTGACCAAGGAATTCAACCCATGGCCAGATAATGGAGTCCTTTTTATTCTTGTATAGTGGGATGTGGCTTACACTAATGATTTAAGACCACAGTTACTCTTTTCTTATTTTCCGTTTTCTCAACAAGGTGTGTGTGTGCGTGTGTGTGTGTGTGTGCACTCACTTGCACTTATAGCATCATCTATTTGCCATTGTATATTGAGTGTGCTTGGGGGTGGTTAAATGCATCATTTAGTCAGGGTGGGTGTATGATCATTGGGAATACACAATACTCAGGGATTCTGGACTTGGAGATAGATACAGTAATTGGATGTAACTTTGGAGTTGTCTTCTGTTGACAAGTGTTTACATATTTTTGCTGTATGTAAGAAAGTTGCATTGTGTTAACGGGCATTTAGAAATTATATACCAGGGAAGCAGTGTGTGTGCACATGTTGGGTATTCAAAGGGTGGAATGTAATAGACTGTTTGCTATAGTTTCTGACTACTCAACACACTTTTCCATATCCTTCCTCTGGCAAAAGTAACCCACTTTGTTTTTGGAAAACTATATCTGTCTGAAACTTTGTTGTTTTGATGCAGTTGTTAATTACAATGACTAATTTTACTTTGACCACAGAAGTGAGGCATGGGACCCAGGCCTGGACAGTCAAGAGTAACCAATGATCTGGACCACAGTAATTGTTTCAAAGATGAGTATTTGGCCCACATTGGGTTAGAGTTCTAACAGATTCTTCAGCTAATGGAGAAGGCTGACACTTTTCTACTGGGAATGCTAGGCTTGAACAATGTGAGACTGTAGCTGCCAGTGGCCAAATAGCCTGCCACATAGAGAGAACATACCTTACTAATATAACAGCTAGTCTTTGTTGAACACTTACTATATGTCAGTTGTATATACTTTATCTCATTTAATATGTATAACAACTCTATAAGGTTTTTATTGTATCTCAATTTTACAAATGAGAACACTGAAACATACAGAGGTTAAGTAATAAATTGCTGACATTTATGGTGGAACAAGGATTCATAGTCAGAGAGTCTGACTTTGTAGCTCAAGGTTTTCACTGCCATGCCACACACTGGTAAGCTGAGCAAAGAAAAGTCAAAGAGAAAGAAGGATAACTGAGACAAGGAGAGGGAGAAAGAACCCTGGTGATATGATTTGAGGAAGCCAGTACAAGCAGAACCAAAAGATGAAGAGAAACGAAGCAGTAAATCCAGCTGTGCTTAAACCAGCTGTACTCCAGGGATTTGCAGGCACTGAATTCATGGTTTCCCTCTAGGACTTAATTGAGTTTGAGTTGGGTTTTTGTGCTTGTAACTATAGAAACTTGAATGAATACAACTATGTATGATATTCTGTAGCATTGGAGTCTAACAGAATAAAATGTTTGACATCTATGTAGTCCAATACAGTAGCCACAAGCCACATATGGCTATAAGATCATTAAAATATGCCTAATTTGATAGAGAACATAATTTTTAGTTTTATCTCACTTAAACTAATTAAAATGAATTTAAATAGTCACATGTGGCTAGTGGGTACTGCATTAGACAGCACAGATTTAGAGGCTACAGCTGGAGCTATCCTTAGATTCTTATATTACTGTCTTTGTTTATTCAGGCTGCTAGAACAAAGTGCCATAGACTTGAGAGCCCAAACATTTGTTAATTGATACATAATAATTATACAAATTATGGAGTACATGTGAGATTTTTGATACATTCATAGAAAGTGTAATGATCACATCAGGGTATTTAGGATATCCATTACCTTGAACATTTGTCATTTATTTGTGTTGAGACATTTCAAATTTTCTCTTCTAGCTATTTTGAAATATACAATATATTGTTGTTAACTGTAGTCACCCTACTGTGCTATTGAACACTAAAACTTATTTTTTTTCTATCTAACTGTATGTTTGGACCCATCAGCCAAACTCTCTTCATTCTCTTCTCACTTTCCAGCCTCTGGTAACTATCATTCTACTGTCTACCTCCATGAGATCAACTTTTTTAGCTCCCATATATAGGAGAACATGTGATGTTTGTCTTTTTGTGCCTGGCTATTTTACTTAACATAATGACTTCCAGTTACATCCATGTTGCTGTGAATAACAGGATTTCATTCTTACTTATGGCTGAATAGTATTCCATTGTGTATATTCAACACTTTATCAATTTACCCATTGGTGGACACTTAGGTTGATTCTATGTCTTGACTATTGTGAATACTGCTGCAATAAACACTGGGGTGCTGGTATCTCTTTGATATATTGATTTCCTTTCCATTGGATAAATACCCAATAGTGGGATTGCTGGATCATATGGTACTTCTATTTTTAGTTTTTTGAGAAGCCTCCATACTGTTTTCCATAATGGCTGTACTAATTTACATCCCCACCAACAGTGTATAAGAGTTTTCTCTGCATCCTCACCAACATTTTTTTTTTTTTTTTTTTTTTTTTTTTTTTTTTTTTTTTTTGATAATAGCCATCCTAACTGAGGTGAGATGATACCTCACTGTGATTTTGATTTGCATTCCCTGGTGACTAATGATGTTGAACATTTTTTCATATACCTGTTGGTCATTTGTATGTCTTCTTTTGAGAAATATCTATTCAGATCATTTGCCCACTTTTTAATGAGACTATTTGTGGGTTATTACTTTTTGCTGTTGTTGAGTTGTTTAAATTTCTTGTAGATTCTGGATATTAATCCTTTGTTGTGTGAATAGTTTTCAAATTATACAGGTTGTCTCTTCACTCTGTTGATTATTTCCATTGCTCTGGGCACCTTTTAAACAGCAGAAATTTATTTCTCACAGTTCTGGTGGATGGGAAGTTCAAGATCAAGGCAGTGACAGACTCAGTGTCTGGTGAGGTCCTATTTCCTGGTTCATAGATAGCGCTTTCTCATTTCTTCACATGGAGGAAGGGTAAGGGGTCTCTCTGGGGCCTCTTCTGTAAGTGCCCTTATAGAAGATCTGCCATTGTGACCTAATCATCTCCCCTAAACCCAATCTCCTAATACCATCATCTTGGGGTGAGGATTTCAACATATGATTTTTTTTAACTTTAGGAAATTGTATTAGTTAATTCTCATGCTGCTATGAAGAAATACCAAGACTGGGTAATTTATAACGGGAAGAGGTATAATTGACTGACAGTTCCACATGGTTGGGGAGGCCTCAGGAAACTTACAATCATGGTAGAAGGAGAAGCAAACATGTACTTTTTCACATGGCAGTAGGACAGAGAAATGCAGTGCCAGCAGGGGAAATGCTGGATGCTTATAAAACCATTGAATCTCATGAGAACTCATCCACTATCACGGAAACAGCATGGGAGATACCACCCCCATGATTCAATTACCTCCACCTTGTCCAGCCATTGACACATGGGGATTATTACAATTCAAGGTGAGATTTGAATGGGGACACAGAGCCAAACCATACCATTTCTCCCCTGGCCTCTCACAAATATCATGTCCTCACATTTCAGAACACAATTATGCCTTTTCAACTATCCCCCAAAGTCTTAATTCATTCCAGCATTAACCCAAAAGTTCACATTCAAAGTCTCATCAGAGATAAGGCAAGTCTCTTCTGTCTATGAGCCTGTAAAATCAAAATCAAGTTAGTTACTATCTAGATACAATGGAAATACAGGCATTGGGTAAATACACCCATTTCAAATGGGAGAAATTGGCCAAAACATATGGGCTACGGGCCTCATGCAAGTCCCAAATCCAATAAGGCAGTCATCAAATCTTAAAGTTTCAAAATGGTCTCCTTTGATGCCATGTCTGACATCCAGGTCATGCTGATGCAAGAGATGGGCTTTGATGGCCTTGGGCAGCTCCACCCCTGTGGCTTTGCAGGGTACAGCTTCCCTCCTGGCAGCTTTCATGGACTGGCATTCAGTGCCTGTGGCTTTTCCAGGCGCATGGTGCAAGCTATCAGTGGATTTACCATTCTGAGGTCTGGAGTATGGTGGCCCCCTTCTCACAGCTCTACCAAGCAGTGTTCCAGTGGGTACTCTATGTGGGGGCTCCAACCCCACATTTCCCTCCCACACTGCCCTAGCAGAGGTTCTCCACGAGGGCTCCGCCCCTGCGGCAAACTTCTGCCTGGACATCCAGGCATTTCCACACATCCACTGAAATCTAGGTGGAGGTTTCCAAACCTCAATTCTTGACTTCTGTGCACCCACAGGCCCAACACCACGTGTAAGCCATCAAGGCTTGGGGCTTGCACCCTCTGAAGCAACAGCCCAAGCTGTACCTTGGCTTCTTTTAGCCACAGATGGAGCTAAAGCAGCTGGGACACAGGGGCTGTGAGGGATCCCTGGGGTGGGGGTGGAGGGGGGTTGGCCTTGCGACCTTCACCTCTTGAAACCATTGTTTTTCCCTCCTGCGGCTTTCTGGGGCCTGTGATGGGAGGGGCGCTGCCTGTGGAGGATTCTGGCAAGTGGATCCTGGAGAATATCCTGGAGACATTTTCCCCATTGTTTTAGTGATTACCATTCAGTTCCTTGTTACTTATGCAAATTTCTGCAGCTGGCTTGAATTTCTCCCCAGAAAATGGGATTTTCTTTCCTATTGCATTGTTAGGTTGCAAATTTTCCAAACTCTTTTGTTCTGCTTCCTCTTGAATGCCTTGCTGCCTAGAAATTTCTTCTGCCAGATACCCTAAATCATCTCTCTCAAGTTCAAAATGCCACAGATTTCTAGGGCAGGGCAAAATGACACCTGTCTCTTTGCTAAAACATAGCAAGATTCACTTTTGCTCCAGTTCCCAATAAGTTACTCATCTCCATCTGAGACCACCTCAGCCTGGACTTCATTGTCCATATCACTATCAGCATTTTGATCAAAATTATTCAATAAGTCTCTGGAAAGTTCCAAACTTTCCCTCATTTTCCTGTCTTCTTCTGAGTCCTCCAAACTCTTCCAACCTCTGCCTGTTACCCGTTTCCAAAGTTGCTTCCACATTTTCGGGTATCTTTATAGCAGCACCCCACTCTCTGCAGGACCAATTTACTGTATTAATTTGTTTTCATGCAGCTATGAAGAAATACCCAAGACTGGGTAATTTATAAGGGAAAGAGGTTTAGTTGACTCACAGTTCTGCAGGGCTGGGGAGGCCTCAGTAAACTTACAATCATGGTGGAAGAGAAGCAAACACATCCTTCTTCACATGAAGGCAGCAGGGAGAAGTACCGAGCAACATAAACATAATATATAAAGAAATTAATCAATCACTAGTTAATATACACAAGACAAAAAGGGAGAAAACATAAATATATAAAATATAAAAAATTTGAAATGAGAATGGAGAAATAATCATAGAAACAAAGAAAATTAAGATTTAAGAAAATACTTATTTCTATGTAAAAAAAATTTGAAGAAACTGGATTACTTTCTTGGAAAATATAAAGTTCCCAAATTAATTGTGTTACAGACAGAAGACCTAAATCCACCTGATGGATTGTTGTGGAATAAAATGAGAAGTTTGCCAAAGAGTTACCCCCTCCCTTTAAACAGCTTTGTAGTATTTCATTCCAAATGTATTTAATCATTTCCCCATTGCTGGGCTATTTTTGACTTTACAAGTCTTTTTTTCCAAACAAAAATTGAATTCTATATGGCTACAGTTAACAATAATATATTGTTTATTTCAAACTAGCTAGAAGAGAAGACTTTGAATGTTCTTACCAAAAAGAAATAATAAACATTTAAGATGACAGATTTGCTAACTACCCTGATTTGATGATTCACAATGTTTGTAAGTATCACAACATCAAATTGTTTCCCATAAATATGTACAATTATTATGTGTCAATTAAAAATGAAATGAAATTTAGAAAAAGGAAAAAATGAAATTCTATCAAATGTGAAGGAAAACAGAGTTGCAAAACCCCTTAAATTGTATTAGAGGACTGCAAAAGAAACACTACAAATTTTGCCTTAAACCAGTGTGATATGGATTTCAAATCCAGCAAAGCATAAAAAAGAATAATAGTGATGAACTTCACTTATGATGATCAATACGAAATCCTAATAAAATAATAGCAAATGAAAATCAGTAGCACGCTAAAAGAAAGAGAAAGGCCTATAACCAAGTGGGGCTCATTCCAGGAGTTAAAGATGGTTCAATATTAGAAAAGTTTTTTACACTTCATTTGCTATCATTCCTATTTTATTAAATGTTACAAATGTTTAATGGAATAATAATAAATCTGAAAAAAATAAATAGAATAAAAATAAATAATGGAATAAAATAATAAATGGAATAATAATAAATGGAATAATAAATGGAATAAAATAAAATTTTAATGTTTAATACAATATGAATTAAGGAAACTCATGACAAAGCAGGTATTTTCTTAATAAAACAAGAATATAGATATATATGTTGTACTGCTGTATAAAATTGTGCTTGTAGTCAAGTACATATATGTGTGTGTATATTTATATATATATATACATATATATAATTTATTTATTTTTTTAGACAGGATCTCTCTCTCTCTCTCTCTCACCCAGGCTGTAGTTCAGTGGTGCAATCATAGCTCCCTCCCCTCCTGGGATAAAGGGATTCTCCTGCCTAGGCCTTCCAAGTAGCTGGGACTACAGGCATGCACTACCATGCTTGGTTCAAAAAATATATCTTAAACCAAAAGTATACACTATTCTTCATGATGAAAACCTATTAATACTGTTACAGTCATGAAGATAAGGATGCTCACTCTCACCATTGTTATCTGATAGTTTTTCTACAGCACTAAACAATAAGAGAAAGAAATAAAGGTATAAAAATTGTAAGCTGAGAGTGAAAAGCAACCTAAAGGTCTATCAATGGATGAATGGATAAAGAAGATGTGGTGTACCTGGCATGTTATTTGGTCTTAAAAGAAGGAAATCCTGCCATATTCGACAACATGGATGAACCTGGAGGGCATTATGCTAAGTGAAACAAGTCAGTTGCAGAAGAGGAATACTGCATGGTTCCACTTCTATAACATATCTAAAGTAGTCAATCATAGAAGTAGAAAGTAGAATGGTGAGTTTGGAGGAGAGGGAAATTGGGACTTGCTGTTCAATGGGCATAAAAAGTTTCAGTTATACAGGATAAAAAAGTTCTCGAGATCTCCTGTACAAAATTATGCTTGTAGTTAAATATACTTTACTATACACGTTTATTAAGAGCGTTGATCTCATGTTTCTTTTACTACAATACATTTTAAAAAAGAATAAAATCATAAAGGAAAAGACAAAATTATTATTTCCAAATGCTGTGATTGTATAACTGGAAAACCCAACAAATCAACTGAAAAAACACTATTAGAAACAGTAAGAGAGGCCAGGCACAGTGGCTCAATGACTCTATTTCCAGCATTTTGGGAGGTCAAAGCAAGTGAATCACTTGAGGCCAGGAGTTTGAGAACAGCCTGGCCAATACAGAGAAACCCCATCTCTACTAAAAATACATAAAAAAAAAATTAGCCAGGCATGGTGGCATATGCCTGTAGTCCCAGCTACTTGGGTGGCTGAGGCACAAGAATCGCTTGAACCCAGGAGGTGGAGGTAGTGGTGAGCTGAGCTCTCGCCACTGCACTCCAGCCTGAGTGACAGAGTGAAACTGTCTCAAACAAACAAACAAAAACAGTAAGAGAATTCAGGTTTCTGGTTCCCAGATCAATATGCAACATTGATAATGTTCCTAACTAACACTTTACTAGTTAATACAATGGTGTAGAAACATGTGAAAAGATACCCAATTTCATTCATATTTAATAAGATCAAATGAAAACAAGGACTGCTTTTGTTTTCTTTTCTTTTCTTTTTTTTTTTTTTTGAGACGGAGTCTTGCTCTGTCGCCCAGGCTGGAGTGCAGTGGCCAGATCTCAGCTCACTGCAAGTTCTGCCTCCCGGGTTTCTTCTGCCTCCCGCCATTCTTCTGCCTCAGCCTCCCGAGTAGCTGGGACTACAGGCATCCGCCACCTCGCCCGGCTAGTTTTTTGTATTTTTTTAGTAGAGACGGGGTTTCACCGTGTTAGCCAGGATGGTCTCGATCTCCTGACCTCGTGATCCACCTGTCTCGGCCTCCCAAAGTGCTGGAATTACAGGCTTGAGCCACCGCGCCCGGCCACAAGGACTCCTTTTCACTTATCAAGTTCATTAGGTTAAAAGCCAACAGTATATAGAATTTAAAGTACAGGGAAACAGACATTCTTATAAAATGTTAATGAGACTGCAAAACTGGTGCAACTTCTTTGGTAGGCAATTAAACATTATCTAGTATCATAAAAAGTACAGACACCCTTTGACTCAGAGTCCACATCTAGGAACTTATTCAACAGATTACTTTCATGTGCACAAAGATACATATACAAGGGTGTTTATTGTAGCACAGTTTGAAACAGCAAAAGACTTGTAAAATGAGAAATGTCCAGCAAAAGGGGAATGAGTAAATGCATTTGGAATAGACTCCTATATGGCTGTTTAAAGGAATGAAGTACATCTATATGTGCAGATATGGAACAATCTCTGTTTTAGTCCCTTTGGGCAGCTATAACAAAAGTCTGAGATGGGGGAATTAATAAACAGCAGAAATTTATTGCTTATAGTTCCGGAGGCTGGGAAGTACAATATCAAGAGGCCAGCAAGCTCAGTGTCTGTTGAGGGACCGTTCCTCATAGATGGTGCTTTCTCTGTGTCCTCATACAGCTGGAAAGGTGAAAGGGTTAACAAGCTCCCTCAGGCCTCTTTTTTAAGGGTACAAGTCTCATTCATGAGGGCTCCACCCCATGACCCAATCGCCTCCCGAAGCCTTGCGTCAACACTGTCACCTTGGAGGTTAGGTTTCAACATCTAAACTTTGAGGCAGACACAAAGATTCAGACTCAGCAATTCCCAGTATAGGTATTATGAAAAAAGCCACAAGACATGGAGTAATGCCTGTAATATATTGCCATTTGTGTGAGCAAAAAAGATGCATATTAACAATAATTTCTGAAAGGATAAAATAAAGTAAGTGAAGACCTGTCAAAAGGTGTCCAGAAGCCCAGAGAGGAGGGAAGCCTTGCTGTTTCATGATGTTACCTTGGACACGCATCACTTTTCTGGTTAAAAAGGCCAGTATAAGCATGTGAATGAATCTGATATTCATTATTAATTCACTCATTTATTCATACAGCATATATTGAGCCTCCTTGCCCTCCGCCTCCACACTTCTGTATCATGTACCATGCAAGACCTGGAGGATACAGCAGAGAGCAAGACATGCCTGTTCCAGTTCCTTCCTTCATAAAAGTTTAGCAGTCTAGAGTAGGGCTTTGCTACTCCAACTGTGGTCTGTGGATCAGCAGCATCCACATCACCTGAGAGCTTGAAAGTCGGATTCTCCATTTTAACAAAGTCCCCAGGGATTCATTTGCACAGTGTGATTTGAAAGCTCTGTTCTAGGGATCATCCTCAAATAACTCTACTCTTGCTGGTTCAGATATGGTTTCTGGCCTAGAAGAGAGAGAGCACAGCTTCAGCTAGCTGGGAACATGCTGAATATACTCACAGGAGCATTGCGGGGAAGGAGGTTAAATACCTGCAGTCCAAATTGTGCTATAACTTTACACTAATTTTTGTCCTGCTTTTTCTCTCAGGAGTTAACAACTAAATAGCTTTGCTGTGCTGTTGCTATAGCAACAGGGTTCAGTAGCGCTTTGACTGTTTCCTATTGCCAGAGCCTCTCGACTAGTCTCCCTGCCTCCAACTGAGCTTGCTTTCAGTTAATCAAAGTCGAAATCAAACATGTGGCAATTGGGGCAATCACAGTCCCTGGATGACACAGCTGGTACAATAACCGCCTAACTTTGCCTTAATTTAGGACTGTTTAGGATTATGTGCAACTGATTCCTGAAATCAGAATGTAGTCACCCCTTGCCACAGAGAGAAAAATAACTTCTTTGACAGTTGTATATTTTTCAATTTCTAATTTCTATAGGGTTTTTTTTTTTTTGCTGTGTAAATATAGTAAAAAATTAGGAAATGCAAATGAGTGAAGAATATACAATCTAAGTTCCCACATGTCTGTTTTTTTGTGACTGCACATTAAGCCACTGTTGGGTAAAATGGGATGGTGTGTGTGAATCACCTGGTGCTGAGCCCAGCACTTAGTGGGTCTATAGGTATGAGCATTTCATCCTTCCCACTCCAGGTGACAAGGTCTCGGGCATACACCTTCCCTTGCCATCCCCCAGTGACTGCTACCAGGCCCAGGTATCCACATCTAACGTGAGTCCACAGCATCTCTGGCATTCTGAAGCATTTTCATAGAGGTGTTTCCTGTGTAGACATAAAGCGACAACTGTCTTTGTCCAAAGGACAGTGCCTAGAAATGCAAGTACTAGGCACCCCATAAAGGGCAGCCCAGTTCCTGTTGACTGGTTGTGCCTCGATTCTTCATGGGCCTCCTCTGTAGCTACTTCTTCTCTTCTGTTTATTTTGAAACAAATCCAGAGAATTTGGAGACAAGGAGATCATGTGGGCCAGTTTCCTGACCTCTGATAAGGCTTATGCAATTTATGCATGTGATAACTGTGATCCAAAGAAGTTACATGAGGTCATACAGCAAATTGATGGCAGAGGGGAATTAGTTCTCCTGGTTTGTCCACTACATTATTTTTAAATTTGACATTTTGTTGGGTTATAACATATTGCAGTGAAGTGTGCACATCTTACATGTATAGCTCAATGAATCTTCATATATGTGTATACCACGTAACCACCACCACCATCAAGGCAGAACTTGGCCAGCACCCCAGCAAGTTCTCTGATGCCCCTCCCAGTTAGCATCTTCGCCAAAGACAAGTGCTATCATCCTAGATTAGTTTCACCTACAATCTGTGGCTCTGCAGATCAGAGGATCAGCTACTGCTACTGCCATCTTACAATTGAGCAATTTGTGACCTTCATTAAGTAGCAAAGGCTACATAACAACAATAACATCTAATATGGATGGACTGCTACCTTTGTGCCAGGCACTGTGCATGTGTGTATCTCATTTAATGTTCACAGCTCCATGAGGCAAACACTGTTACCACCTGATAATTCTCTCCTCTCTCTCTCCCCCCATCTCTCTGTTTCTCCTCCTCTCTATCTTATGTATCTCTCAGGATTTATCATTGAAGTTTGACCTTCACAATGTGGAGGCTGGTTAAGCAATCTCTGTGAGGCTAGTTCATTGCATCTAATGCGGAACCTTGAATTCCACAGGGCAGGCAGCTGGGAAGGGAGATGAATGAGCAGGAGAGAGCAAGAACCAGCTGGACCCCATGAGCACAAACTAGAACAAGGGGACCAACTCTCCTGTATTTCCAGGACTGAAGGGGTTTCCAGAGATTCAAGACTTTCAGTTTTAAAATTGGGAAAGACCCAGGCAAACTAGGGGGGAAGTGGAAACCATGAGGACAGCCTGCGAGCCACATCGGTTCTTGCACCTCCAGCCTTGGCAGTTTGGGCATCCTTAGGGGAAGCTGGTGCCCCGTCATGGAGCTGAATACACAGACCTGGCTCAGAGGTTGAAGAAGCTGAATGGAGATCTCAGGGAAGGTAGAAAAGTCGCAGACCCCACACCAAAGCGGTAGGCCAGCAGGTAAGCGACAACCTGTGTGAGCTACAAAATGGCTGCCAGCTTCACTTCCGCCCTGCAAAGCTGTTGCTTGGAGGTTTCCTGTGAACCATCCTAGCCAGAAATACACAGGGAAGTGAATTCTGAAAAATAGAGCTCAGCCTGGCCAACTGGACAGATTACGAGGTCACCCCTCCTTTACAGATGCGGAAACAGCCTCAGAGAGGCTAATTAACACACCCAGACTCACACAGCTAGCAAGGGACTCTAGCTGTAGAGTCTCATCCTAACCCAGGCTCTATTTCACAGGCTCTGGGAGGTCAGTGATACCAATAGCTGGGCAAAGTTCCAGGACAAAGTTTAGGGCAGGTTCCCAGGCATAGAAGCAAGTGGAGTTGAGGCCATTAAAAGCAGGGGTCTGGTATTGCACTGGCCCAGCTGTATAATGTCCCACAAGTTAGTGAACCTCTGCAAGCCTCAGTTTTCCATTACGTGAAATGAGTTCATCATAATCTCTATCTCACAGGGTTTTAGTGAGGATGAAGGGAGACGACCCAAGGATTCAGAGAGCCCAGTTGCAACCTGTCATTCAAGAGCTGTGTATATACCCAGCACTCACTCTTGCAAGAAAAGCTCTTAGGGCTGGATGATAGAGCAGGAGCTATCATTGCCCAACCCTAGGAGACTGCTCTCAGCTCCAAAGTACAGAGGCACAGTGGCACAGAGGCCCGAGGCTCCCCCCTGCATAGAGCTGGTTGGGACTAGGCTCGGCTCAGGCTGTGGGGTGAGGCATTAGGAGGGCTGCAGAGGCAGATACTGATGGAGTCAGTGGGGATACTGACAGACCTGTCAGGCCTTAGAAACTGAGAGCTCCTTGAAGGTTTCACCTGCACCCCCTTCCCCCAGCTGAACAGCAGCCTTTCAGAGGAGGTGGGTAAGGTGTGCTTCCTGCCACCCTGGCAGCCCTGGGTGAGTCAGTGGGACTCCCGGGCCACAGGACAGCCCAGGTGGAGTGGGAAGAATGAAGCAGCACCCTCGCAGCCTGCTTTGCCACAGGCAGTGGGGGCAAATGCACCAGTTTCCCAGAGTTTGGTGCTAAATTTAGAACCCATCGTCCTAGTGAGCTCAGTCACTGTTTAGTCAGAGGCGAAATCCAGGGCTGATGAAACTTACCTGCCTGTCACTGCCCGGCTGGCATGTGCTACTGCCCATGGAGGGTGGCATAGGAAGCTGACAGCATCTGAGTCTGCGCCTCTGACCCTTGCCACTCCTGCTCTGCCCTCAGGCCAGGCTGTGCAACCACCATGGTAGGTCCCTGACACGGGCCCTTGGGACCAGAGAGCCTCATACGGTGCTGCTGCCTTGGACCTGTTGACTAGCCATGTTCTCCCAGCCAGGCTAAATCTCCAGCTGTTCTTCTGAAAGCTTCTGCTGCTTTCTGAATTTAACACTGGGAGAAGTGGATTCAGCACCAAGGTTGTGAGGCCCCAGGGATCTTGCCTATTGGCTTTCAGGGATCAGTTATTTCCCAAGGCCAGGGCAGAGGGCTGGCTCAATGGAAGTCAGGCTTGGGGATTGAGTGAGTACTTATTGTGTGCCAAGCCCTGTAAATGCAGGAGCTGCCAATCCACAGCAGTATTTTAAAACTGGGAATCCCCACCCCATAACAAAATCAATTTAGTGGATCATGACCAGCATATAAGAAAGATCAGAGGGACTGAAAGTAGAAAGGGTAGATATTATTTTCTGAAAATTTATGTGTGTAGGTGAGGACTAGATTGAAATATACAATGTATTTGTTAATAAGGGCCAAAGTCCAGAAGAGTTTAAGAAACACTGGCCCAGAGTAGGAAGGAAGTATCCCAATGTAATTGTAGGTATGGAAAGAGGACAGACCTGGATTTAAATCCTGGATCCGCTGCCAGCCATGTGATCCTGGTCTAGGCAGTATCTCTAAGTCTATTCTCACTGACTGCTTTTATTTTTAAGGATAATAATGCCTTCTACAAAGGGTTCTTAATGAAAGTTAGAGCTGAGGCATGCCCAGGTGCTAGCATAGGACCTGGTACCCTATTAGGTGTTCAGGCCATGGAAGCTATTTACGTTGTTATAAGCACTGCAAGAGACCTGGAGGCAAGGGAGGGATTAACTCCTGCGGGGCTGGCAGAGCCTTCACAGAAGAGCTGACGACTGAACTGAGGCTCAGAGGCTCAGACAATGCATAAGGGCATGTGAAGAAGAGTGGAGGGGACGGGGCAGTCTGGGAAGGGGAACCATCGTCTCTCAATGTGGGAAGTGCAAAAGGGTCTTTTTTTCAGGAAGCAGCTGCACGGTTGGGCTGGTGGGCGTGTAGAGTGAGTAGGAAGCAGGGCATGGCAGGCAATGGGCCTGGGTTATCATGTTGGGGCCCTTTGAAGGTGAAGGTCTTTGTATGACACACGGGAGAGATTGAGTGTTGTCCTGGGGGTGCAGGGACTGCTGTGGCTTGAGTGTGTCCCCCCAAAATTCAGGTGTTAAAACTTAGTGGTCAGTGTGACAGTATCAAGAACTGGGGTCATTAAGCAGTGATTAGGCGATGAAAGTTCCTGTCCTTCTGAATGGAATTAAGACCCTTATAAAAAAGGCTCCATGCAGCATTCCTTCACTTGATCTTCTGCCTCCTGCCATGTGAGGATGCAACAAGAAGGCCCTTACCCAACACTAGAGGCTGATGCCTTGATTTTGGGCTTCCCAGACTCCAGAACTGTGGGTGATAAATTTCTGTTCTTTATAAATTACCCAGTCTCAGGTATTCTGTTATAGCAGCACAGAATGGACAAAGACAGGCACCCATGTGGGGAGGGGGGTAATTACATTTGTCTTGGTGTTTATCTTCTCATTCTGTAATGCTTTTTTCCCCATAATTATTTTTTTTTAAATTTTTATTTTATTTTAGGTTCTGGAGTACATACTCAGGATATGCAGGATATGTTCCCATAATTAGTTTTTTAAAAAAATCCCTCCACCTGAAAGTGCCTTCCAGTGTCTTAACTTCAGGAGAGGTCCCCTCATTGGCTGGGCCATTAAATTCAGCCCTTTAGGGAGGAGACCGGGTTTGCTTGGCATGGGCTATCTGAGCCCAGTAGTGAACTCACCATCACATCATTGGAGGAATGCAAGCAGAAGCTGATATATCTCTTGGGGGATATGATGGAGAAGTAGTTAAGCACTGAAAGACACATGTGGAGCAAATGACTTTGGAGGGCCTGTCAGCTCCGGGTCTGACGTTGCTGCCTTATGTGGCAGGAGAGGGGAGTCCTAAGGGTGTCCCAGAAATAGTTTTTCTCTTCCTACATGGCCGGGTGAGGAGAGGAGGCCTGAGTGTCTGGGTCAGCTGCTGAAGAGTCCCTTAAATATGGTAGAGAAGGGGACTCTGAGCTTTGAGCACAGGACATTCCCAGGCCTCTCTGCAGAGTTGCCAGAAGGAAGTCAGTGAAGGGTTGTCTTCCCATGGCAGTGAGAAGCCGCACCCAAGGAGTCCGAGACCCCGTGAGTCACCGCATGGTGGCTGCACTGAAATGCTGACTGCATGACCTGGAGTTATTGACCAACAAGCAGCCACATGGAGACGAAGAAAAGGGACTTTCAGTCCCGCAGGCTTGGGTTTGAATCTGCTTCTTCATTCATGAGCCAAGTGGCCTCAGGCAATTCCAAAACTCTCTGGGTCTGAAGTTATACATGTACCAAGTGGGAATTCACAACACTCATCTAGCAGGACTATAGCTCGGAGACATGTAACAGTCAATACATAGTAGGTATGATGATGACACTTGTGACGCATTAAGGCACATTAAGGTACATGTTACTCTCTTTTTTTTTTTTTTTTTTTTTTTGAGAGGAAGTCTCGCTCTTGTCCCCCAAGCTGGAGTGCAAATGGCATGATCTTGGCTCACTGCAACCTACTAGGCCTCCCGAGTTCAAGTGATTCTCCTGCCTCAGCCTCCCAAGAAGCTGGGATTACAGGCACCTGCCACCATGCCCAGCTAATTTTTGTACTTTTAGTCATGACGGGGTTTCACCATGTTGGCCAGGCTGGTCTTGAGCTCCTGGCCTCAGGTGATCCACTCGCCTTGGCCTCCCAAAGTGCTGGGATTATAGGCATGAACCCCCGTGCCTGGCCACATTAAGGTACATGTTACTCTTGTAAGTCTAGTATGAAATGCATAGGCCCGGAGCTACCCAAGGAACTTAGGTCACAAAAGTTTAATTACAAAGGGGCCTGGGAGAAAATCCATGATTGATCTTCTGAGTGGGGACCATGGGAATGACAGGTGTGGCCAGAGGAGACAGGAGGTCATGTCAACCAGATTGGTCATTCAACCAGATTCAATCTGGTCATTCAACCAGATTGGCCTTACTTGGAGGACCTCTAAGGGTGCTGTCAAAATAAGCTCTCATTTCTTGGTGTGAGGAAAACTCTGACCCAGGGTAGGAGATCCCAGTAGTGAGAGGGCTCCCAGGACAAAGATGGTGCTTTGGAGAGGATTGGCCAAAAAGAACTTGGGGTGTCTGAAGACCCCTCCCCTCCCCAATCTCAGTAGGCCCTAGATGCCTGTCACCTTCACAGTGAGCATCTCCCATAGCCACCTGGAGGCTGGTGGTGGTGGTGGGGAACACTAACAGTTCAGCAGCCCGTGGGTGTCACTGGTTGTCTATATGTTTCCTTCACAATCCTCAGCACAACACACATTAGGTTTTGCATTTTTCTCAGTGTTGGCTCTTGCCTTGAGCTTTTTAACTGGACCTCCCCACCCTGATTCCTCAGAGGAGCAGGGGAGAGGCAGGATTAGTTCCGAATGCAAAGGCTTCCAAAACCTTGAGTTGGGAGGCAGGAGGGGAGAGAGACAAGTCTGGGAACACATATAGCCTATTTATATTATTTTCTGCTGCCACTTTACTGCCAAATATGGTCCTTGGTATATAGGAATTGCACAAAAAATATCCATTAAGAAAAACATGTAAGCACACAGAGTTGTTTCCTCAAAAATCTTATCTGCAGCAAACAGACTCTGAGGTGCTCCCCAACAATCTCCACCTCCTGGTGTTTGCCCTTTGTGTAATCCCTGTCTTTGAATGTGAGTGGAACCTGCAACTGGCTTCTCTCCAATGGAGTGTGGCAAAGGTGATGAGACCTCACTCTCTGATTATATTTTGTCATGTAAGACTTCATCTTAGCAGACGGAGGGAGGGATGCCCTTTTTGAATTTGATGAAGTGAGCAGCCATGCTGAAGAATCCCATGTGGCAGGGAAGTGCAAGAAGCCTCTAGACTCTAAGAGAGATGTCCTGTCAATAGCCAGCAAAGAGTCAGGACCCTCAGCCATGCAGCTGCATGGAACTGAATTCTGCCAACAACCTGAACAACCTTGACTTGAATTCTTCCCCAGTCAAACTTCCAGATGAGACTGCAGCCCAGCTGACACATTGATTGTACCCTTGAGAGACTCTGAGCACATGACCCAGCTAAGCTGTGCCTGGACTTCTGACCCATGGAAACTGTGAAATGATAAATGTGTGTTGTTTTAAACTGCTAAGTTTGTGATAACTCATTATGCAGCATAGAGAACTAATACAATATCCATTTCTAACACTCTAAACCAGCACATGCTAATTAAAGTTTTCATCCTTTCAGTGTGTTTTTCATTTCAATTTTGTTTTGTATCTAATTTATTCAGAGATAATAAATTCATATGGTACCAACATTTAAAACTATGAAAGCATTTATAGTAAAAAGTCTTCTCTTGTTTTCCTGTTCCCAGTTACTCGGTTTCCCTCCCCAAGGACAACTTGTGTAACCAGTTTCTCATTTATCCTTCCAGGGATGTTCTACGCTTGTATGTGCAATTACCACTAAATAAATATATTTATTTTTCATGAATGGCACTATACTATGTATATACTGCACTTTGTTTTTCAGTTAATATTTCTTAAAGGTTTTTCTGTATCAGTCCAATCAAAGCTCTTGATTTTTAAGATGGGCATGTCATAATTTAATAACCAGTCTGCAATTGATAGACTTTTAGGTAGTATTCAATCTTTTGTTTTTACAAACAATATTGTAGGATACTTTGTATATTTGTAATATGGTGCAAGTGCAAGTATTTCTGGAGAAGAAATTTCTAGAAGTGGAATTTCAGGGTGAAAGGACATATATCTTTGTAATAATGATAGATATTGCTTCTCTTCCATAAAATTCATAACAGTTAATTCTTCTGTCACAATGTATGAGAATCCCTGTTTCTCTTACACCTCACAAAGACAGGGTCAATCTTTTTGCTTCTTGATAAACTGTCAGGTGAAAAATGATTTATCAGTGCATTTAATTTGCGGTTGAGTATATTTTCACAGGTTCAACAAATATATGTATTTTCTTTTCTGAATTCTGTTCATTTCCTTTACCACTTTCTTATTTGTTTGTTGGTCTTTTTTCTCTTTTAAAGATTGATATGTAGAGCTCTTTCTCTATTATCTAATTATTTAGATAGTTTAGATAATTAGAGCTAATTATCTATCAGGATAATTAGTCCTTTGTAATATGATTTGCAAATACTGTATTTTCCTAGATTGCATTTTATTTTATTCATTATGGTCTTTGCAATGTTTATTTCTAAAAATTTAAATTTATTAGTCTTTTCCTTTATCTTCTCTTTCTCTCTCTTTTCTCTCTCCTTCCTTCTCTCTCTCTCCCTCCCTTCCTTCTTTCCTCTCTTCCCCTCTCTCCCCCCTACTTTCCTCTTTCCCCCTTTCTCCTCCCT
>NW_016808547.1:3256518-3275900 GCF_001698545.2 Rhinopithecus bieti | reverse complement strand
TCTCTTTTTTTCTTTCCTTCCTTCCTTCCTTCCTTCCTTCTTTCCTTCCCTCTCTCGCGTTCTTTTCTCAGCCTCTGGGTTTAAGTAATATTTGAAAAGTCCTTCCCTAATCTGATATAATAACATAAACATCCAATTATGATGCTTTAAAAATATCAGTTAAATAGAGTACAAGGAAGTTGATCCCTTTAAGCATGACCAATAAGAGGACTTCTGGTATGAACCACAGACAAAGGAGAAATTTCAACTTTTCAAGCCAGAAAATGGAGGCAGGTACAGTTTCTCCTGGGCAAAGACTGAATGAATGCAGCAATCAAGAAGACCCCAACTCAGATTGGCCTGATCCCCAGTCCTGGTGTCCAGTTGTGTCCCAGCTCCAGGCTGTGTCACCCCAAGGGCCTGAGACCCATGCCAACATGCCAATTTCCCTCACCTGTAAAATGGGAATGCTATTACCTGTCCCACCTTGCCTGCCTTGCAAAAGTTGCTGTGAGGAACCAATGAGGCCAATGAGAATGGAAAAGCCCTGACAACTTCAAGTTTTGTACACATGCACATTGCCCTTCCCAGTGAGCCAGAGTAAATATGTCCAGCCCAGTCAATACCAATGCCTATACCATCCCCAAAATTACCCTGGTTGGAAAACTCCAAGTCATCTTTTGCCCCTTCTTCCCATATCCTCCATATCTAAGGAGTTGCCACAATTCACTGATTCTAATGCTAATTTTTTCTTGCCTCTGTCTTCTCTTTTCTACTTTCACCACCACTGCCATTGTTCTGCATCCATCTTTTCTTGGTTGGACCATTGCAGAAATGTCCTCGGTGTCTGTCTGCCTCCGGTCCTTTGCTTTCCCCAATCTTCTGCTCCCAGGCCCAGGCCTGGGCCTGTCCTGAAAGAGGGACTGACCATACCTGGTTGGAGCCAGTTAAGTATGAATATCTAGGCAGACCAGCTGATCGTCTGTCTCCTCAGCAGCCAGCCCAGTTTAGTTCAGTATCAGGTGAATAGGACCCTGCTCTAGCCCAAGGCAGTGTGACTCTTTATTATTTTAAGCTAATCACGGGAGTTCCATTCCCCTTGCCAGTGACTGGCATAGGAATGGACGTGGGGCACAATTCTGGCCAAGATGTGATGGGAAGACTATCAGGGCAATTCTGGGAAATATTTTTCTTGTTTTTGCTTTGTTTTGTTTTGTTTTGTTTAGAGATGGGGGTCTTGCTATGTTGCCCAGGCTGACCTGAAATTTCTGGGCTCAAGTGATCCTCCTGCCTCAGCCTCCCAAGTAGCTGGGACCACAAGAAGGAGCCACTGCACCCAGCATTCTGGGAAAGATTCCCTGGCTCTGAAGTAATTTCATACTGCTGCTTCCTTTTGGTCTGCATGTGACGCCTGGAACTGTGGTGGACATTTTGAGACCATGAAGGGGAGATGAGGCCTCTTAACCTGATGATGGTAGAAAGGGCAAATGGAAAGAACCCTAATAATGCTGACCTGCAGAACTGATCAAACCTGGAATTGCCCTGCCTCTGGGATTCTTACAGGACAGAATCAATGTGTGGAATGCCGTGCTGGGTTTCTGTTACTTGCAGCTGTGAGTAGTCTTACAACTGAAAATACTACTACCACATCTATGGACATAACAGGGCACCCTGACTGGAGCAGAGCTGCCATGTGCATACATCTGGCATGGAGGACACCTTGTTCTCCAGGGATCTGGTTGCTTGTGTTAATATGTGTGAGGCTTTTGTTTTGGCTTAGGGAAGGAGGGAGGGTTAGGGGTATATGCAAAGATGGGGAAATAAGGAGAATGGGAGGATGTCAGTGATTGTCCTTTCTTCCCCCCAAGACCGTTACCATTGGTCTGCCCTGAGGATCAGTCTGTTCTCATGCTGCTATAAAAAACTATCTGAGACTGTGTAATTTATGAAGAAAAGAGGTTTAATTGACTTACAGTTCTGCAGGCTGTACAGGAAGCATGGCTGGGAAGGTCGCAGGAAACTTACAATCATGGCAGGAGGCGAAGGAGAAGCAGGTGAGTCTCACATGGCTGAGCAGGAGGAAGAAAGAAAGTGAAGGTGGTGGTGATATACACTTTCAAACAACCAGATCTCATGAGAACTCTATCAGGGTACAGCACTAGGGGGATTGTGCTAAACAATTAGAAACTACCCCCATGATCTAATCACCTCCCACCAGGCCTCTCTTCCAACACTGGGGTTTATAATTTGACATGAGATTTGGATAGAGACAGAGACAAACCATATCAATCAGCTTTGAGTCCTGATGGAGAGAGGTTTGGGCCAGGAGTCAGAAGAGTGGCATTCATAAAAATGTTGTGAGATCCTGATTCCTCATCACTTCAGGGCCCAGGAGGCAGGGAAGAGTGGCAGCAGGGGATGGTTTAGGAGTCCGACGCAATGGCCCAAGTAAAGAGGAAGAAGGGTCCTGGTCCAGGAAGGTGGTATGGCATGGTGAAGAGTGACAAACAGCTCTCTCTGGGGGATGGATAAGGAGAGGAGAGCTCCCTGAAGGCCTCAGCAGTGAGAGTGATCACAGAACCTGGAGCCCTGGCCTGGCAATCTGGAACTGACACATCTTGGCATGCCTTTTGTCTCCTTAGAGATACCACTGCAGCTGCAGACAGAGTAAGTCATGGGGAGAGGATCACATGGGTAAGCAGGGACCAACAGATAGGAGAACAGGATGGAGCCTGGACCCCCATCCTTGGTTTGGAGGTGAACATGGGAGCAATAACAGATATGGGGGATAAGCCTCAGGTATAAGCAGATTAAGAATTTCTGGTGGAAGCAGGAATTATGGTGGCAGCCTCTCTTGAATTTTGAACCCACCAGTGCTTGCCTATAGGAGTTGAGGTACCTTATATGCTCACAGCTGGCCTGCCACAGAAAGAGGGCAGTCTTGGGATTTTGTGCACACACCAAGGGGACTCAGGCATCCAGCTGAGAAAGTCAAGAGATCTGCATCCCAGACTTGCTTCCTAACTACCACCTACAATTTCCTGGGGCTACATAAGGCCTTTTCACATTTGCTTCCTCCTTCCCCACACCGACAGGCATGTTCAGATGCAGTCAGAGTCTGGCCCTGGTTTTGGTGACAGGTGGGCACTTGCACTGGGTTCTGTATTGCCATGGTAACAAGGTAGAGAAAACTGCCCCATAGCTCCGAGGCTGATTAGATCTCAAGACTAACCCACTGTCACCTGACACCATGTCTTCTGGGGCACTGCTGTGTGTGTGTCCAGGACGACATGGGAATTTTCTGAGACAGAAAATTTAAGTGGATGGAAAATTAGATGCTTAACCAAAGATATTGTCCCCTTCCCCTCCCTATATGTACTTGTCACTACCAGCTACAAATATACAATTTCCTGTCTCCTTGTGAACTAGTAGCAGCCACAAGAAAGGTGGTCCCACTTCCTGCTGACATTCGAAGTTATGTAGAATAAGACATGCTTAGTTTGGAACATTACTTGGAGTGTTCCGAAAACTTCCTTATAAGTGTTATCTAACATTGAACTTGGGATGTCTTAGTCAGCTTAGGCTGCTATAATAAAATACATACTACAGACCAGATGGCTTAAATAACAGACATTTATTTCTCACTGTTCTGGAGGTGGGAAAGTCCAAGATCAAGGAGCTGGCTGATTTGGTTTCTGTTAAGGACTCTCTTCCTGACTTGCTGATGGCTGCCTTCTTGCTGTGTGCTCCTACGGCGTTTCCTCTGCTCGTGGAGAGAGAGAGAGCAAACACTCTGGTCTATTCTTATAAGGGCACTAATTCCATCATGAGGGCCCACCCTCATGATCTCATCTGACCTTAATTACCTCCCAAAGGCCCTGTCTCCAAATATCATCACATTGAGGGTTAGGGCTTCAGCATATGAATTTTAAGAGAACACAAATATTCAGCCTATAACATGGGGTTTATACAGTTTGAAAGTGGCCCTTCAGCACCTGTCAGGAAACATTTCTTATTTTATCCATTTATTTGTTCATTCATTTAGCCATTTTTTGAGTGCCAGAGACTATTCAGAGACTATGTCCTAGGATATAGCACAGAACAAAACAGACAAAAATTTCTGCTGCCATGAGGCTTACCTTTTAGTGGTCAGAGATTGGAAAATTTACAAGTAAACAAGTAATTACATAATCAGTGGTGATAAGAGCAATTAAAAAGCATAAAATAGGGAAGAATGAAAAGGTGCTGAGGGGGACTTGCTCTTTCACATGGCATGATCAGGGAAGACTGGGGCATCTCAGCAGAGGTCTTATGGTGGCCATGATAAAGTGTCTTGCAAGACCTTCTTCTACAGGGAGCATAACTGATGGAAGGCCATGGCTATTTCATTTTGAAATTCATAGCTGCTTTTGTGTGAAGGCTATGTCTCCTGGGAGAGTTGGGACTTCCTCATCAGCACACTTTAGCTCAGGGACTCCCTGATGGTTTTGTCAAAACTTCCTTAGCCTGCCCAGCACTAGAGGAGGTTTCCACTCTACCTTCTCTCTTTTCTCCTTCCCTTGGGATCAGACTTGCCTCATGATCCAGCTACAGCCCCCGCCTTCCTCTGCTCCCTCCCTAATTCCTTTTGCAAGGCATTTCCCCTAATAAAAGCCTTGCATGATTAATCTATTGCAGCATCTGCTTCACAGAGGAAGGACTAATGCAGATTTGAAGGAAGTTAGAGAATAAGCCATGTGGATTGGTGAGGGAAATATATTCCATGCTGAGGGAACAGAGACTGCGATGGTCTTAGGGCAAGAACATGGCTGGTTTGTATTAGATCTGAGATTTGATTTTTATCCTATTCATACGCTAACAGGTTAGTGTGTAACTGTTTCATAGATTCTGGCAGAAGACATGAGACTCCTGGGTCAGAGACAAAGAACTCAGTTCTTATAGCACAGCCACACATCCTGTTGGTCAAAATGAGTTAATAGGACAGTCCAGAGTCAAGAGGAGGGGAAATGGGCTCTTTCTCTTCATGGGGGAAGCAGCAAAGTCACATTGCCGAGAGGTGTGGATATAGCGGGAAGAAGAACTGCAGCCAGTATTTCAAACCACCACAGGTAAGGACTGGAGCCAGGTGCCTCAGGAGCTTGAGGACAAAGAGGAAATTCACTGAGTGATCAAGCAAGGCCTCATGGAAGACTTAAGTCTTTAGCCTTGCCAAATTCCTTTTTGTTGTTGTTTTGAGACAGGGACTTGCTCTGTCTGCTAGGCTGGAATGCAATGACATGATCATGGCTTACTGCTGCAGCCTCAACTTCCTGGACTCAAGAAATCCTTCCAACTCAGCCTCTTAAGTAGCTGGGAATACAGGCACATGCTACCATGCCAGGGTAATTTTTAAAATTATATTTGGTAGAGATAGGGTCTCACTATGTTGTCCAGGCTGGTCTCAAACTCCTAAGCTCAAGTGCTGACCACCCATCCTGCCGAGAGCCAGCTGCTGCCTCCCTGTGGGTCTCAGAGAGAACACAACCAACACCTCTCCTGATGGCCTGGGAGGCAAGGCTGAAACAGATCATGTGAGTCTTCCATTGTTCACATTCTGTTTGGTTACAGAGGGAGAGGGGAAGGCGGAGACAGGCCATAAATAACATGCTACGCCTGCTCTTACCTCCACTGTAATTACTCTCCCGCTCACTGCAGACACTTGCCCTGCCACCGGGGTCCAGCCTGCCACTGAATCAGGAAAGCAGTTTGTTCATGCAGAACATGTCACTGTTGGAAGTTTCTCTTTCATCATTAACTAATTTGCTGTGCTTTGCCACAGCCCTTGTTATCTATAACCATGGTAACAATGGAAAGAGCTGTACATGCATTTATTTTGGACTCTAAAAGCCCAAGCATGGTTTATTTCTGTCTCTTGGCTCCAGAAGAGCTGGGTGGGTCTGGAGGCAGGGGCTGGAGCTAGAGGACCAGCCCTTAGTCCTGAGCCTATCAGGGTGTGACTTCAAACACACAGCCTCTCGTCTGGGACCTCAGTTTCCTTAAGTGTAAGGTGAGGGGATTGGGGTGTATGGTCTTTGTGGAGTCTTCCAGTGATGTCTTTCTATTAGTTGAAGAGTCGTGTGTATTTAGGATCTAGAGGGAGAGTTCCCCAGCCCACCCCAGAGGCTGTGAGCCGGCTGCGAACATGGGGATGTAGGCAGTGGTGTGTGGCTGCTGCATCTGGCAGTCCCCTCTTTCTGCTAATTTGGTGTCCTCACTATATAATTATACTGTGAAATTCCCTGACTGAAGATAATTTTTTAAAATATCTTTCTCTGACTCCCACCACTCATTGCCCAGATTCGTGAATGGGGTAAGTGGGTGTTTGCAGCTTTTGGCGGAGAACGAGGATGTTATGCAACCTGCCCTTCTCAGAATTTCCCAGCACCGCCTCCACGCTGGGCCCCAGAAGGGAAGAACAGGGTTTTCGGATTGGGAGGATGCAGATTTTGACTTCTCTCAATCTCGATTTCCTCATCTGTGGAGTGGGGAGAAAATTATCTTTCATGTGGGGTAACATGAAGAGTATGAGACCACGCACTGCACCTCTGACCACAGGGAATGTGATGAAAATTTGGGCTTTCTCCCTCATCCTGTGATCTTGGACTGGTAACTTCACTCCTCTGAGACTCGGTTTCCCCATTTGCAAGTGGGGTCAATAATAGCTATATATCTTTCAGGAGTGACAATGTGAGGGGGTTAAATAGGATACCAGCAAAAAACGCCCTGTGTTGTTGTTACTCAGCAATTGGTATTTATTATGACTACCAGCAAAGGCATGATGTCCTGTTACACCCTGCAGGATTGTGTTATCTGGGCGTGTCTTCCGGCTGGCTGTGGGCTGCTTTGCCAGTCCAGTAAGATATGGCCAGAGCTGACAACTAATGGGCCTGTCAGCTCAATGCAGAGCACTTCTTGAAGCTCCCCAGAGGCAGGTGCCGATGCCACATCGATAAACCCCATTCCCCTGATGGGCTCCTGACATTTCCTGCCTGCATTCCCCTGTCTGCCTGGGTCAGTAGTCAGACTGAGTCACAGCCACTCCCTGCAGCCCTGGCTGCCCACTGACCCAGGGCACAGGGCGGGAGGCAGCTGTGCAGGGTCAGTTCACTGATAGGGTGCCCTTTCTATTTATATTTTAAAACATTATATTTTTTTCTTCTTATTTAACATGCTTATTATTCTTTCTTACATGAGGAAGATACTTAGAATGCCTTTGATCATTATTTATCTATTGCATATGTCAACATGTGTTTATTTAAACAGAGATAAAGGCCTGGAAGGAACCACCAGGGAGTTAATAGTTGTTGCCAGTAGGGAGAGGGGTTGGGAGAGGGGTGAAGCATTCACTTCTTTATAGACTAAACGAAATGGTGGGATTAGCAAAGGTGCTTAATTTTGGTTTGAGTGAAAGCTGCTCAGTATATTTTATGTTTAAAAATTTTTTTAAAGTAAATAACATGGATTGCTTTAGAATTAGAGATACAATCTAAAATGTGAAGAGAAAATGATAAAACACGTCTCAGCAGAAGAAACATCTTCATCATAATTTTTTGTGTGCTTAAATTGGGCTAATCTGTACTGGGCACCTATGCCCAGGGATTAATGTGTCTATTCAAACTCCCCATGGAGGTGAATGTTTTTCTTGTTTATTCTTCTCATTCCATAGATGAGACGGTACAGCCTCTGACCTGGGTTCTTTACATGAATCCTCTTAGTTCATGCACGTTTCAGTTCTGGAAGGGAGAGCTGTTACTGTACACTCTTTTGTTCTTTTGTTACTGTACACTCTGCGTGAGATTTGTACTGTGGCTCTGTGGACCTGTCTCCTTGCAAAGGCCAGGCTGAATGCAGGCTTCATGAAGACTTAAGCACCTGCAATATCTGTAGCCCCCTTGGGGAAAGATGCTCTGCAACGCAGACCCCTGCGCTGGCCACCCCCATCCCAGTTCCAGAGAAAAGGCAAGGACTGGTCTGGTGGGAGGCTTCCTGCTTCAGGGAATGATCTCATCTTGAACCTGAGGGAGGTCCAGCCGGTGCTGATTCATTTTAGCAGGGGGCCTCCGGAGCAGAGGGCCTTGCGTCTCCACCTGCGATTTTCAGCATTCCTTTGGGTCAGCATCAGGGCATTTGTCTTTTAAGACTAAGGTGAGCAAATTTTAAAAGGAGAAATTGAAAGCCTGTTCTCTGGTTGTCTACATGGCTAGGAGGGGGCCAGAGAGGAACAGACAGCCATAGACTGTCATAGGTGGGTGAAAGTGTGTGGACATGCTGACTCGCATCAGTGGGGTTTCAGTAAAGGGTCTGAATCCAGGCTCTGCCACTAATTAGCTGTGGGACCTTGAGTAAGTTACCTAGCCTATCTGAACCTCAGTTTCCTTATTTGCAAAAGAGGAATTCAGAAGACCTTGCAGAATCAGAAGAGGGCTCCACTACATGAGATCGAGTATGTTGGATGCCCTCCAAAGTTAAAATTAATAGTAATGATTACAAGACAAATCACCAACCAAGTGATAGGGAAACGTTCTATGCAGGGCAACCTGGGGCACGTGGGTGCTTAGGAATGCCGCTGCCCATGTGTGAGAGAAAAAGCAGCACTCTCAATTCTATGTTGTTACAGGGGAGGCCACCAGGTGCTGTGGAGGCACCACGTGATCTGGCATCTGCTCCGGCCTCCGCTGCCTACCTGCAGTGTGATCTTGGGTGAGCCTTTCCCTTTTCCAGGTTCCAGAGCTAAACTGGGCCAAAACCATGCTCCTTTTCAACCCCAAAGGAGGTGCTGACCCTGCAGGGTCCCCACATCCGTGGTGTTACAAGGTCTTCCTCATCAGGCCCATCCCTGATGACTCTTCTCTCCTCGTGCAGAACGAATGTTGGGTCTGGAGTGTTAGTCAGTGGTTGATGAGGGGCAGCTGCTGCCTCTCTTCCTCCCCCACTCCTTGAAGGGGCTGCCTGTGCACACCAGACTGCTGTATTTCCGAGCCAAACCTCTCAGCCCATCGTCCTGCTTGTTGCCCTGCTGGGCTCTCTGGCTGCCCCAGACTTGAGTCTTCCCTGGGATCACACTGACCTCAGAGTCCCAGGTCCCGGGCCCATGTGCACCCTTACAGGCCTTAGGCCCTGGTTAGAAGGCCCTGTTTCAGTTTGGGTCATCATGCCTGGCTCTTTTGGGATTACATCTGGTTCTGGAGCCCAAAGCCCCCACCCTGTTCTGTTAGCCCTCTGCTGGGCTCCTAGGGACATCCCAGCAATTTCTTCTGGAGCAAGGCAGAGATGGTTATGCTTCCCCTGACACCACCCTGGGCTGGCAGGTGGCCCCTCTCTAGGCACTGCAGTGGAATGGATCATCTGTTCCATTTCTAAAGATTAGTCTCCCTTGCCTCCACATCCCACTGGCTCTGAGGTGTTATGGGTTTTACATGCCTTTCCCCCAAGCTGCACCCTGACCCAGAGCCTGCAGTGCTACACAGCACAGACGTGGTGACACAAGAATCCACTGGCCCCTCTCCTAGCCACTGTCCTTGGGTTGGCTGCACTCCCCTTCACTCCAGGTCGGCCTTAGGCACACAGATTTGCCCTCCACATGCATCCCTGCAGTTCTTCAGGATTTGGAGCCACTCTCCAGGACCAGCTCTGGTACCAAGAATGTGCTTCCAACTGTCTACTCTGCCAGTGCTTCTGCAGCTCCAGCTCACCCCCACCACATCAGGAGGTCAGCAGGAAAGTGGGGTGGCTCAGAGGCCACATTTTCTGCTGGGGTTTGCATCCGAGCCCAGATGGCATCACATAGCCTGGAGGTGAGGACACGGGATGGGGACGAGGACTGCTTCTTAGGGTGTGCTGAAGGCAGCATGACTAGCAGAGGTGAGCCCTTACATACCCAATAAAAAGGGTGTAAAAGCATCCCTTTCTTGCTTCCCCACAAAGCTGCATGTGAGCACGTGGATGCTAAGCCCCAAGGTGGGCAGCACAGGGCAGGGGCTGAGAGTTAGTGATGAGAACACAGTGTCATCAGGAGCCTGTGGGGAATTTGTGGTGAGAGCACAGTGTCATCAGCAGTGGAGAATGGACAAAGGTCTCCTGACTCCCTGTCCAGGGCTCTCCTATACCCTGAGTCTCTAGGTGTTTCTAAGTGGCTTACAGCTGGTTCTATCTATTGGGTATCTCTTCATCAAGTCACCCTAGGTGTGGCTGCTGGGAGATGCAGGCGTTTAAACTCACTGAGCAATCTTAGTGCCTGGCCTGGGTGGTTTCCTGTGACACCAGGTTGGACTGCAGGTGACTGTGCTGGGGCACACCTTTGCAGTGGGTTTAGCTGCCCCTTTTCAAAACTACAGCCTGCTCCAGGGCCAGCAATCGACATTAACAAAGAAATGTAATGAGCTGGGTAATAATGGAAATTAATAGTGGTAATTAATTGCTAAAAGCGTGCAGAGACCATGGCAATGGTTGGATGACAAAGGCAGAAACCTTACTTCCTTTTGTAGGAAGTGCTCCAAAAGGCTCCAAGTCTCTGTAAACAACTTGCACAAGCTTTGTGAAGATGCAAGGAGCTGCAGGTCTCCGGTGGCTTTGAAGTCAGCCTTCAGTCTGAACACCACTCTACTTGCCACTTCTTTGCTAGATCATCTTGGGCAACTTGCTGTAACTTTCCTGAGCCCGTGTCCTCATCTATAAAACAGGGAGAAGTCCCAATTTACAGAGATTGTGAAGAGCCAATGAAGTGACAGATGTGAGAAGGAGATGGACTTTGTAGCCAACTCAAATTCTGGCACTATCGCATATTTGCTGTGTGACCTTGGGGCAAGTCATCAACCACTCTGAGCTTCAATGCCCTCATCTGTAAAATAAGGATGATAATAACAGTTCCCATAATGCATCGCTATTATTGTGAGGGTTAAATGAGATAATAAAGTACTAAGCACATACAGCATATGGGACATTGCAACGTTCAATATAATTTACCTATACAACACTCTATTAGGAAATGTTTATAAGGTCCCAGCTCTGTCCATGATACTAGTAGCGATAGTGACATTTATGGAATGTTTCTCATGTGCTAGGTGTCATTCTAAGCTCTTAACGTGTATCAGCTCCTTTAATTCCCCTAACCACCCTATGAAGTAGATAACCATAATTATCTCTGCTTTATGGATGAGGAGACTGAGGGCTAATGTTTGGTGACCACATGAAGTAGAACTTGAAGAAATTATCTGGAAAAACTAAGCACAGCAGGTAGCTTTTCTGGGGAGGCCTGGCCACCCGGAACCCTTTTGCTCCTCAGCACATTCTTGCCTGGATGGAGGCCGCTGTGGTGGCCTGTCCTGTCTGGGCACATAAAGACTCAGCATCCCCCTTGGCACTCCTGGAGGACTCAGTCCTGTCCTGCCCAGGAGTGCTCCTCATCCAAACCTCATCCCATATTTGGGTGCCAACCTAAACAGGGTAGATAAGAGCATTCTGGGCAGAGGGAGCAGAATGTGGATAAGGACATGAAGGCATAAAATGGCATTAAATTCTTAGGAAAATGCAAATGACTGCACAGCTGGAGCTGGGCAGGAGGTGTGTGTTGGGGAACCCTGGAGGTGTGTGACTGGGAGGTAGGCCGGGTCTAGAGCAATGGTTCCCAACCTTACATGCACCAAAGAATCACCTGTGGAGCTTTAAAAATGCCACTGCCTGTGTCCCACCCCCAGAGGTGACTGAGTATTGGGATTTTTAAAAGCTTCCTAGTTGATTCAAATACCAGCTGAGACCCAATGTTCTAGAAGATCATTTAAGGATATGTAGATTATATTAAGCAAGTAGACCTGTACTGTACAGTAAATTAATATACTTGAGGTAAACTAAAAAAAATTCAGATCTTCAGTCACACAAGCCACATGTCAAATGTTCAGTAACCACGAGTGGCTGCCATATGGGACAGCACAGATAGAAAGCATTTCTCTTCACCTCAGAAAGTTCTCTTGGGCCAGACTGATGTAGACTTTATCTCGTAGGCAGTGAGATGCCACTTAAGGGTTTTAAGAAGGGGAGTGATGTGGCCAAGGGTTTGCTTTAGAAAGAGGATTCAGGGGCTGTACAGAAATGGATCCAACAGATCTAATGCTAGCAAGACTAACAGCAGAGGGAGTTATTAGGGAACTGTTCTGATAGTCCAGCTGGACAGTGAAGCCCTGAACTCGTGCCTCAACACTGGAGCTGGAGAGGTTGGGATAGATTTGAGAAGGGTGAGAAGAAGAGGCACTGCAGGATAAACAGGCCCAATTGGATGGGGGTTGAAGAAGGAGGGTGAGTTTAGGTTGCCGCTCATATTTTGGATCAGTTACTGGGAGGTTCCTCTGTGGCAATGGGTCCCAAACCGGGAGATTTCCCTCCCGGGGCACATTTGACTACACCTGGAGATATTTTTGATGATTGCAACTCAGGGGGTTGAGGGTTTACTGGCATCTCATGGGTAGAGACCGGGGATGAAGTAGAGGCCGGTAAATACCCCATAAATCACAGGACAGCCCCCTAGAATGAAGAGGTATCAAGCCCACAATGTCAATAGTGCAGAGGTTGAGAAACCCTGTTCTGTGGGATAAAGGCAGGAGATCAGTCTGGGCGCAGTGGTAAAGATAATGAATAAAAGTGGAATGAATTGTGCTTTTAGTTCTTCTGAGAGTGGTTGGTGGAGATCCCCAGTAGACAGCAAATGTCTACTGGAGCTCAGGAAAGAGGAGTGGGGCAGTGATAAGTAACTGGGCATCCCCCCATCTCTGTATCCAGACCACCCAGTGGCTGCCCTGGACTCCTGTGGAGGGTGCTGAGTGAGAACGGGCTGAGAGTGGAGCTTCAGGGAGCAGCCACACTCTAGGGACAGGTGGAAAGGGAGGAAGCCACATCTTTGGAAAGGTCTTTGTATGAAGCCAAGTGCTGTCTTCCTTCAGCCCCTGCTTTTATAGCATCTATAATGTCCCAACCATCCTGCATCTCCAGGCACTGCAGGCAGTAATGACTCATTCTTGCTGTCCAGCACCCAGACATTACCCTCAAGGCTGAATATCTCCCGAGCCTTGAGTTGTTTGTGAGAGACGTCTTCCAGACTCCTCGTACTCCAAGCTCTGCTCCTGTAGGTGTGGTCCTTTGACATTGGAGGGAAGGATGGGAAGAAAGGCATGCTTCTCCCTCCCAAGTGCGCTTCTGTACCGCACAGTCCACATGTGTACATAAAGGGTGCGTACTGCAAGGTAGCTGAGAACGGGACTTGGGCCATTTTCTGGTGATTGTCCCTGCAGTGGGTTGAATACTGTTCTTTCAAAATTCATGTCCACCCAGAACCTCAGAATGTGACCTGATTTGGAAATAGGACTTTTGCAAATGTAGTTAGCGATCTTGAGATGAGATCATCCTAAGTTTAGGGTAGACTCTAAATCCAATGACTGGTGTTCTTATAAGGATAGAAGGCAGAGAGACACATAGAACTAAGTTCATGTGAAGACCGAGTCTGGAGTTGTGCTGCCACAAGCCAAGGAATGCTCAGAGCCAGCAGAACCTGGAAGAGGGAAGTAAGGATCCTCTCCTAGAGCCTTCAGAGGAAGTGTGGCCCTGCTGACAAATCATATGAGACTTCTAGCTTCCAGCACTGAGAGAATAAGTTTCTATTGTTTAAGCCACCTGGCTTTTAGTAATTTGTTATGGCAGCCCTAGGATCTAATACAGCCCCCTGTGTTTAAAGCAGACATACCCTGACACAAATATCTAACCCTAGACTTGCTTGTCAAGCTTCCTGAGGTTTATCATTTGGGTGACAAAGGTTGGAAATGGGAGACCTCCGGTGTCTCTCTCAAAGGACTGTCTTCCATCATTTATCAATGGGTAAACAATCTTAGAGGAGAGGGAGATTTGGGGGATGCAATAAACCCTGGGCTCCAAGGCAGCTTCTAGTAGCTAGCTTATCAGTTTCATGGCAGATTGAGCTTTGGTATAGCTTCTAATTTTGAATAATAATAGATTATAATGCTGTTTATGGTAACTAACGTTTATTGGGTACTTATACACTAGCACTTTATAGATAGTGCAATGAGATATCTGTACTCTTTACTTCAACCCTTATTATTACCCCCATTTTAGTGATGAAGAAACTGAAGTTCTGAGAAGCTCTCTAAGGCCTTACAGCTTATAAGAGGCAAAATCCAGATAAACCCCAAGGATCCTGGCACGAATGCTGGTTTTTAGCCATTGTATGTGCTAGCCTGCAAAGTGATGAAGTTGTTGGGTGAGCAGCTCCTGTCAGATGATCGTGGCCATCTTCAGGAGCTCTCGAGTTACCTGGTTCTAACAGTGTGGGCACTAGGTGAGCAAAGGAAGGAAGACAGTAACTGCTGATTAAATGCCTTCAGGGGATGCTGGAAAAAAGATCAAACTATTTTGGGGACACCATGGGCCATCTTTGAATACTGGGATGGGAGGCTCTCTAAAGAGAAGGAGCCCCACTCACTGCTGTCACTGATGCTGTGGCTGCACATGATACCTGTCTGTCCTGACCTCTGAACGTCTCCCCTGCCTACTTGGCCTTGGGTGGAAACTAAATGAGCACCTCGAGACCCAGAGTGTGGTCTGTGGACCAGAACGGCATCAGCGTCACCTGGGAGCCTGTTAGAAATGCAGACTCTCGGGCTGCCCCCGATGTACTGAGTTAGAATCTGTTTTAAGAAGATCCCTAGGGGGATTTGTACGCACATTACAATGTGAGAAGTAGGGGGAAAAAATGACCCAAAGAAGTCCATCACTTGCAGTGAATTCTGTGCTCTCTTGGTGCAAATGGGCAGAGATCAGGGTAATGGGAACTTCACACAGGGACCTCGACTTCAAGGATTTTGGGCCCTAGATCAGACGGCCTCATTCAAAACTATCTTTGGCCCCATCTGCCCTGTGATCTGACACTCTCAGTTCTCTACTCCAGACCCCCAAGCTGGAGATGCCCTTCTTGGCTGAGCATCAAAGAGTGACCCTCCAGTGGTTACCAGGAAATTAATTGGCGTACTTCTCTTTCTGTACCTTCTCAGGGGGAGGGATGGAAGCTTCTGGGATGAGGTCCCTGGCAGCTGAGCTCATGTGAGGCAGAGCACATCAGATTTCATGGATGATAGAGCTTTTGATGTGTACTTTCACAAGGAAATGCTAGCCCATCCCCTGCTCTTTTTCCAGCCCTGCACTCTGAGAGGTAGTTGCTCTCAAGCTCAGAGATGTCAAAGGGGATGGCCACTAGAGATGAATTATGCTGCTCTGTTCTTGCTAGAGATAAATGATGTTGCTCTGTTCCCGCTGGAGATGAATTATGCTGCTCTGTTCACAGCCCTCAGATGACTGTGAATGCATGGGCTGAAAGGGCTCGATGTAAATGATTTGAAGTGTCTTATCACTTTGCATTTTCTTTAACACTGAATCCTTACTCGTTGTGTGATGACAGTAGTTTCTAGAAGGTGAGGTCTGCTTGGATTTAGCAGAGAATTAGAGGTCAGGATATTTTTTGATCAGTCTCTCACAATGTTCAGCCCTGCAGCCTGAAGGTCTGAGAACACCGGCGGAGAGTGGGTGGTGGGTGCGTGGGAAGGACGGTGGCTCCACAGTCCTGCTGTCAACGGTGGGTCCCAGAGACAGTGTGGATCACCTCCGAGATGACTCTGAAGGCAGGTTGTCCTGTGACAGCTGATAGGACGATCTAGACAGTGCTGGGGCCCAGCTGGCCTTGGCCTGGGAGGATGACTCACAGCAGCGGGACCTTGTTAACCTGTTTACAGTGAGTCATCGGAGCCCCTCCGGGCCTTGGTTCCCTCAACTGTAAAATAGGAATAATAGTAACTGCCCCAGCTGCCTCACAGGGCTGTGAAATTCACAGCAAAATGAGCCAAAGGTGGCCACCCGTAAAGCACCCACCCCGGGTTATGAGGCATCGCTTTGTGCAGCCAATGCATTCTCTGCTTTCCGTTCTTGGAGCCATCGTGGTTGAGAACAAAACTGTCCAAGTGGGGGATGTGCACTGTGGTTAAAGACAGGGAGAGGTGAAGTCTCTTGAGATGACATTGGACTCTGCACATTTCTAAAATTCTGCTATCAAATAGCAGCTACCCTCAAGTCCTCCTCGACCTCCCTCCTTGGACGTTTGATTAGAACATAAAAATAAAAAAGATTTAAAAACCTGTTACAAAGGAAAGAAAAAGTGTGTGTGTGTTGGGGGGAACCTCAGCAAGTGAAGAGGAAGGGAAGCAATGTCTGTAATCTGGGAATACTGTACAGGCCTCTTGATCCAGCTGTGGTCTCACCTCCCTGCCTGGGAACATGGGCTTTTTGTCATCTGGCCCGGCTCTATCTCACCAGCCTCATAGCCCCCTAGTTGCTTGGGGCTTATTACTGGTTATATATTTTTCAATGAGTGGCCACTATGTTTTTGCTCGTGCTCATTGCCTTTGCTTGGAATTCCCTTTTCTCTCTGGGACATACCCTTCTTACCCTCAGAGGTAAATTTATAGGAAGCTAAGGAAATGTCAGTGCATAGCCCAAGGCCCAGGAGGGGCTCTAACAATGTGTTCATTTGACATTAATTTTTTTTTTTTTTTAGATGTAGGTTCACTCTGTCACCCAGGCTGGAGTCCAATGGACATGATCTCGGTTCACTGCAACCTCACATGCTTCTGGGTCAAGAAATTCTCCTGCCTCAGTCTCCCAAGTAGCTGGGATTATAGGCATGTGCCACCACTTCCGGCTGATTTTTGTATTTTTAATAGAGACAAGGTTGTGCCATGTTGGTCAGGCTGGTGTTGAACTCCTGACCTCAGGTGATCCTTCCACCTCAGCCTCCCTAAGACATTAATTTTTGAAATTTAAAACAAGTGCAAAAGTAAGATACCGTATTTTGATTACAGTTGGCTATGCCCATTGGCTCTTTCTACTCCATCGTCCCCTTCGTCACACCTGCTGTCATGTCGGTGACACTGGAGGAATCAGTAACATTCTTACTGTGATACGATGGCTGGCCTAGCACTTCAGGGCCCTGACATCAGTGTTCTGGCATGGAGGAGGGTGTGGAGAGAGTGTTCCTGAAAGCCCCTCCTACACTCGAAAAGGCTCACAATACTTAACTCTAAATCGAATTGATGGTGACCTCACTAACACAAGCTAAATGTTCCCCCAACTCAAGTTCTCCTTGGCTAGAACCCAAAATGCACAGGTCAAGCCTTGCCACGTGGGCTCATGGTATTTTAAGGAGTCGAAACACATTTTCTTTTTTTTAAAGATTTAGAAGAGAAATTCAAGTACAAGATACAAAACTTTATTTTAAAAGTGAATAAGCTCAAACATGTCATTGTAACTACAGTTTGGGAAGACATGTTGGAAGCTTTTTTCCGCAAAACAAGTGAGAAGTCTCAGACTCCTGGTTTGGACATACTTGAAGGAAACCTTTTTTTGGATATCTTTAATTTATTTATTAAAGAACTGAGAGAATATTCAAATACAAATTGATGAAATTTGAAACAAAACTATAAAGATAAGCAAGAAAATTATTCTGTCATTAAGGAGTGAATTATACATATACTGTATATAATTTATTAAGAGGAGATGAACTTTAAATATAAATAATGGGTTGGTTCTTGGATGGTTTGCTTATCCAATTAATGAAGAGGAAAAAATCATATGAATATATTTATAAAAGATTTATATTTCTTGCTGATTTGGAATGAATCAACATTGACAAAGATAACATGAAACCTACAATATGCTGCTACCACAAGTATATTGGTAACGAGGTATTTAGTGAGTGCCATCAATTTAAAAAGAAGTTAAGAGAAGTTATTGTAAAAGAAAACCTGAAATGCCTTGAAATCTTGCAGTTTTTATATAAAAGATCCTTGACCCTTGATTTGAGGTTTTCCCAAATTGATAACAAACCTAAAAATTGTTTCTACAAATAATAAATTGTGAAATTATCAACGAGTATTTTTTACTGCTCTGCCTGTGAAAGGAAAGACTTATTTTAATATTCTGTCTACAAGAAAAGATGACATTACAAATTGTTATCATATCAGAGGCTATCCAAGATTAAATAAACAAAAATATATATGGTAGAAAAGCATTTTAGAGGCAATTCAGGAATATTAATAAAACATTATTTTCTGACTTTCTTGAACTTGGTAATATTTTCAGTTTTAAAAATTGTAATTTGGGCTGGGTGTGGTGGCTCATGCCTGTAATCCCAGCACTTTGGGAGGACGAGGCAGGCGGATCACTTGAGGTCAGGAATTTGAAACCAGCTTGGCCAACATGGTGAAACCATGTCTCTACTAAAAATACAGAAAAATTACCCAGGCGTGGTGGTGAGCACCTGTAATCCCAGTTACTCAGGAGCCTGGGGCAGGAGAATTGCTTGAACCTGGGAGGCAGATGCTGCAGTGAGCCAAGGTGGCACCATTGCACTCTAGCCTCGGCGACAGAGCGAGACTCTGTCTCAAAAAAAAAAAAAGGAATTTGTTGTGATTTCTTCTCTCATTCTAAATTAATATTAGATTTTGTATTCAATTTTGGTTTTGTATCCTTTTGCTTAGAGAGGCTTCTACCTCCTCTTGCCAGTGCACCTGCACGCATGCACACATGCACACATGCACACATGCACACATGCACACCACTGTGTAAGCTTCAGCTTCCACAGACACTGGAACTGCCTGAGCTCACCCTTTCTGATTCTAGGCCACTGTCACTTCCTTGGGTCTTCCCTGACTCCCTGGTAGAGGACAGTGTCCTCAGCTCTGGGATCCCACACAACAACAAGGTAACTTTCATTCCTCGCTCATGTGGCATTGTGTGTATTCGTTTCTGCCTTCCTCCAGGGCAAGAACTTTACCTGGTGAATCTCTTTAGCTGCACCCAGCTTGGGGACTGGCCCTGAACACACACTTTTCAGAATGTGAGAGTCTTGGGGGAGAGACCCCCATGGGTAAATGATGACAGTCCTTGGTGCCCATGGCATCCACACTGTGCACACTGCCTCCCTTCAGCCTCTACTCCTCTGTCTTTCCAGGAATCTTCATGTAATTTTTTTTGCTTTTCTTTTTTCCTTGCTTCCTTCCTTTCTTCCTTCCTTCCTTCCTCTTTCTTTTCTTTTCCTCTCTCTCTCTCCCTCCTTCCCTTTTTCTTTCTTTCTTTCTTCTTCTTTCTTTCTTCTTTCTTGCTTTCTTTCTCTTTCTTTCCTTTCTGTCTTCTTTCTTTCTTTTCCTCCCTCCCTCCTCCTTCCTTCCTTCCTTTCTCTCTCCCTCTTCTTTCTTTCTCTCTCTCTCCTTCCTTCCTTCCTTCCTTCCTTCCTTCCTTCCTTCCTTCCTTCCTTCCTTCCT